>NC_086449.1:37661109-38028609 GCF_028390025.1 Pseudophryne corroboree
GCAAGACCCCTCCTAGGGGACAAATTCATCCGCTATCCATCCCAGAGACGCGAGCTTTCCGGGATTGGTCCACTCCTACAACTCTCAAGGGGATTCAGCGATTTCTTGGCTTTGCTAATTTCTATAGGAGATTCATTAAGAATTATTCTACGTTAGCTGCTCCTATCACAGCCCTAACTCGCAAGGGAGCAAATCCTACGAACTGGTCTTCTGAAGCAATCAAAGCCTTCTCTGATTTAAAGCAAGCCTTTGTGTCAGCCCCCATTCTTCGACAGCCTGATTTGAATCGTCCCTTTCTACTAGAGGTGCATGCATCTACAGAAGCAGTAGGAGCTGTGTTGTCACAAGTCTTTGAAGATAAAAAGGTCCATCCCTGCGGATATTTCTCCCGTAAGTTCCTCCCGGCAGAACGTAATTATGCAATCGGTGAGCAAGAGTTACTTGCCATCAAGTTGGCATTTGAGGAGTGGAGATACCTTCTAGAAGGAGCTCAACATCGCATTACAGTTTATACTGATCATAAGAATCTTCTGTATCTGCAGTCAGCTCAGTGTTTGAATCCACGACAAGCTCGATGGGCGCTTTTCTTCTCACGATTTGATTTCAAACTCACCTATCGTCCAGGGTCTCAGAACAAAAAGGCAGATGCCCTTTCCCGGTCCTTTGCTTCTTCTGAATTAAATGATGCTACCACGAATCAAGCCATTGTGAATCCTACGTCCTTTTTAATGACTCGAACCTCTCCAGTTCCTCCACCTGGCAAGACCTTTGTCGCCACAAGTCTCCGAAAACGGCTGCTTACCTGGGCTCACTCCTCTTCCTTCATGGGTCATCCTGGGGTTCTAAAGACTCTCAAATTTATTCAACAGTCTTATTGGTGGCCACGTCTCAAAGCCGATGTCCAAGAGTTTATAGCAGCATGTCCTAAATGTGCCCAACATAAGAGTCCAAGAAGTTCTCCACCAGGGTTTCATCCATTGCCAGCCCTAGAGGTTCCAGCAGCAGATCAAGAGCTTCAACGTCTATCTAGCATCTGAAGTTGTGTACGTAAGTCCTTGGTCAAAACTTTCGCTCGTTATAAATCTTTTGTAGATAGAAAACGTAAAACTGTACCGAATTACAAAGTGGGAGACCAAGTTTGGATTTCTACGCGCAATCTCAAGTTCAAAGTTCCTTCTAAGAAATTTGCTCCCAAGTTCATTGGTCCATTTCCCATTGTAAAGGTACTCAACCCTGTGTCATACAAAGTCAAGTTGCCACCGTCTTTGAGAATTCCTAACGCCTTTCATACATCTTTACTGAAGCCTTTGATTCTCAATAAGTTCCGTACTACCCAGTCCAAATCTCCTAAAGTTCACTCTTTGCAGAATGAGGAATTTGAAGTTAAAGAGATTGTGGACTTACGTTTCCGATATGGACGTTTACAGTTTCTGGTCGACTGGAAGGGTTACGGTCCGGAGGAGAGATCCTGGGTTTTCTCTGAAGATGTTCAAGCTCCAAGTCTGGTACAGAAATACTTCTCCAAAAATCCTGACAAGGTTCAAAGGTGTTCGGAGACCACCCGTAGAAGAGGGGGTACTGTCACGAACCGGTCTCTCACCTTTGCGGGTTCTGGGGTTCATCCGTTGCCAGTGCGGTTGCTCGCGGTGCTGTGCGCCCGTGTGGGGACACGGCGTGATCAATGGCACAGGTAATGCAGAGTCTGGGAACTGTGAGTGCGGGGACCAAATGGCCTAAGGCACTGCGGTGTGTCTGCTGTATAGGAGGTGGCCATGTTGGAGACCAAATAGCTAATACAGAGCACTTGTGAAAACACCTGTGGGCAGGTGTAAGCCAATCCCGTGCTTGTGCTGCCTTTAAGTAGGCTGGGATTATGTTACTCTGGGCCAGTGCTTTGTTGTATCAAAGCTGTGCTCTAGCTCTGAGCTCTCTCCGTGCATTCCTGTGTGATTCCCGTGGTCCAGATATCGCCTCCGTTCCCAGAGGTCCGTCTGCAGCCTTCACTGCTGAAAGATCCACCGGCTCTCCGCTGTGCTGTCAGTTAATTGCACTCCTATTGGAAATAGTTGGATTCCCAGTGTCCTGCATGAGGTTACCTTGTCAGTCTGCCTATCATTCAAAGTCTGGAGGATTCCGTTTCTCTCAGCTGTTCGTTTGTTCAACTCTGCATTTAACCCATTCATCACCTTGTCTTCTACTACAGTTTCACAGTGATCTCCGGAACCCGCAAGTAACCCAATTCAGTACTTTTATTTGCTATGTTGTCATTACAAGGATAATTCATCACAGTCTCTCAGTTAACTCTCAAAACTCCATTGCCAATTCTTACAGTTAATTCTCCATGTCTGCATTAACCAGTTAAACACAATCTGCAGTTCAGCATCAAAGCTTGTTTATATTTGCTATGTTGTCATAACAAGGATAATTCATCACAGTCTCTCAGTTAACTCTCAAAACTCCATTGCCAATTCTTACAGTTAATTCTCCATGTCTGCATTAACCAGTTAAAGACAATCTGCAGTTCAGCATCAAAGCTTAACAAGGATAATTCTTCACAGTCTCTCAGTTAACTCTCAAAACTCCATTGCAAATCCTTACAGTTATCTCTTCATGTCTGCATTATCCAGTTAATCACATTCTGCAGTTCAGCATCAAAGCTTGTTTATATTTGGACAATCCAACATTTATTCATCAGCTTGTTTTGCATATGTTTCCATGAACATTTCTTTTATTTATTTTTGAGTTTTCTCTTGCATATTATTCCTGCAATACTTCAGTATAATATGATGATTAACAACTTGTCAGTTAACCCTTTACTGAATTGTTATTTTGAATAAATATATGAATCGGAACTTTCTTCGTCCTCCCTGCTTTCTTCATAGCCCAGCACCTACACCTGTGGTTGGTTCCGGGTTAACGGATTCACAAAAACACCCGGACCTGACACAGGAGACTGGTGTGTGTCCTGTACAGGTCTCTCCTGCACTGTGTCAGTAGCCAGGACAGGTCACACAGCAGCCGGGTTCTCACACCACTTACTATACACACTAATGCTCAGGGGATAGAGCAGGAGACTGGTGTGTGTCCTGTACAGGTCTCTCCTGCACTGTGTCAGTAGCCAGGACAGGTCACACAGCAGCCGGGATCACACACCACTTACTATACACACTAATGCTCAGGGGATAGAGCAGGAGACTGGTGTGTGTCCTGTACAGGTGTCTCCTGCACTGTGTCAGTATCCAGGACAGGTCACACAGCAGCCGGGATGTCACACCACTTACTACACACTAATGCTCAGGGGTTAGAGCAGGAGACTGGTGTGTGTCCTGTACAGGTGTCTCCTGCACTGTGTCAGTAGCCAGGACAGGTCACACAGCAGCCGGGATCACACACCACTTACTATACACACTAATGCTCAGGGGATAGAGCAGGAGACTGGTGTGTGTCCTGTACAGGTGTCTCCTGCACTGTGTCAGTATCCAGGACAGGTCACACAGCAGCCGGGATGTCACACCACTTACTACACACTAATGCTCAGGGGATAGAGCAGGAGACTGGTGTGTGTCCTGTACAGGTGTCTCCTGCACTGTGTCAGTAGCCAGGACAGGTCACACAGCAGCCGGGATGTCACACCACTTACTACACACTAATGATCAGGGGATAGAGCAGGAGACTGGTGTGTGTCCTGTACAGGTCTCTCCTGCACTGTGTCAGTAGCCAGGACACGTCACACAGCAGCCGGGATATCACACACCACTTACTACACACTAATGCTCAGGGGATAGAGCAGTAGACTGGTGTGTGTCCTGTACAGGTGTCTCCTGCACTGTGTCAGTAGCCAGGACATGTCACACAGCTGCCGGGATGTCACACACCACTTACTACACACTAATGCTCAGGGGTTAGAGCAGGAGACTGGTGTGTGTCCTGTACAGGTCTCTCCTGCACTGTGTCAGTAGCCAGGACAGGTCACACAGCAGCCGGGATGTCACACACCACTTACTACACACTAATGCTCAGGGGTTAGAGCAGGAGACTGGTGTGTGTGCTGTACAGGTGTCTCCTGCACTGTGTCAGTAGCCAGGACAGGTCACACAGCAGCCGGGATGTCACACACCACTTACTACACACTAATGCTCAGGGGTTAGAGCAGGAGACTGGTGTGTGTCCTGTACAGGTCTCTCCTGCACTGTGTCAGTAGCCAGGACAGGTCACACAGCAGCCGGGATATCACACCACTTACTACACACTAATGCTCAGGGGATAGAGCAGGAGACTGGTGTGTGTCCTGTACAGGTCTCTCCTGCACTGTGTCAGTAGCCAGGACAGGTCACACAGCAGCCGGGATGTCACACCACTTACTACACACTAATGCTCAGGGGTTAGAGCAGGAGACTGGTGTGTGTCCTGTACAGGTCTCTCCTGCACTGTGTCAGTAGCCAGGACAGGTCACACAGCAGCCGGGATATCACACCACTTACTACACACTAATGCTCAGCGGATAGAGCAGGAGACTGGTGTGTGTCCTGTACAGGTCTCTCCTGCACTGTGTCAGTAGCCAGGACAGGTCACACAGCAGCCGGGATGTCACACCACTTACTACACACTAATGCTCAGGGGTTAGAGCAGGAGACTGGTGTGTGTCCTGTACAGGTCTCTCCTGCACTGTGTCAGTAGCCAGGACACATCACACAGCAGCCGGGATATCACACCACTTTCTACACACTAATGATCAGGGGATAGAGCAGGAGACTGGTGTGTGTCCTGTACAGGTCTCTCCTGCACTGTGTCAGTAGCCAGGACACATCACACAGCAGCCGGGATATCACACCACTTACTACACACTAATGATCAGGGGTTAGAGCAGGAGACTGGTGTGTGTCCTGTACAGGTCTCTCCTGCGCTGTGTCAGTAGCCAGGACAGGTCACACAGCAGCCGGGATCACACACCACTTACTACACACTAATGCTCAGGGGTTAGAGCAGGAGACTGGTGTGTGTCATGTACAGATCTCTCCTGCACTGTGTCAGTAGCCAGGACAGGTCACACAGTGGCCGGGATCACACACCTGCGGGTAAACCAGACGGGTTAGTGCAGAAAATGAAACACATACTCGGAGCATTGTAACATTTCTCTTTAATCAGAATTCTCCGTTTATTTATTGTATTATAAGCACGCTTCAGCAATGGAGTTTCTGGCTTCCTATTACACGATGTTGTACATTCTGGCTGATGAAGTTGCTCATTACTCTGCGTTAGTCGGACTAGTCCAAATTTTTTATTGCTTCATGCGGCAGGTCCACATACAAACGCCTAGCAGTGCACTTAATAGCCCATTAAATCATAGAGTTTGCCGGCTGCAATTAGATAACTCTACGCCATAAGACTTTGCATAGGGATGAATTCGGAATAAAATGAGAGTACAATTCCTTCCTGTTTTTTTAATCTGTTTAAAGGACAATTCTGACTTCTGTGCAAGTTGTGATCCCTGATATAATTGGGCTTCTAAATAAAGCAGCTCTTAATGCGCAGAGCAGCTACATAATACTATGCGAATAGGTAGAGCCTAATTCCCTGCTGTCAGTTCTGTATATTAGGTCTCACTTTGTGGCCACAAGATTTCCCCCCTGACTCAGTGATAGACGTTTTCAACAGCACTTAACACAAAGTAGGATTTTCTTTAACCACATGTTCTAAAAACAACCCTGGTCTATTCATTGGCTTGTATTTGCTGCCATCTTGTGCTTAAAGTAGTGTATTACATCTCTGGTTTTACATTTAAATTTGCCTATGTAATAAGTGGTGTCAAGGTGTAAATTCAATACTATCCCTGACTTCTAAGTGGTACAAAGACACAATAATCGTATAAGGTTGCATTCTTTAACCTGTGAGATCACTAATATAAATTGGGGTAAGCATATTTTCGTCAACCCCTAAAAGCCCTATAATATCACCTGAATATATAAAGATATTATGGAGAGAGAGAGAGCAAATGGGGGAGGATGGGTGGGAGCTAATGTAGAGTTAGACGCAATTAAGCTCTAAAATCCGCAGCCAGGTTACACTTATATCATGCTATAAGCCTTTTTGATTGGCCGGGAAAAATGCACTAAGACCCCAGGGCACCAGGTGGCAGCTCGGCTTTAAAGTGCCACCGACACTACAAAATTTCTAGAAAGACAATACAAGATTTACATCCTTTTTTTATTCTATCGCTTTCCTTTATACTACCTTTACCTGCCACATGCTGGTGGCTGTAGTATGACGACGCGTGCCAGTCTAATTCAGCATGTGGACTTTGCGTTAGGTGAAGAAAAGGTGATTATAAAAGCATCCTTGTTGCATTTAGGATCTGAAAACGCTAAACACCAGCCGGCAGAAGGGCCACATAATTTTATGCCAGACGGCAGAAGGGTAGATGTTAATATATACCAGCCGGCAGAAGGGCCACGTGATTTTATACCAGCTGGTAGAAGGGCACATGGTTTTACACCAGCCCGTAGAAGATCTATGTGATTTTATACCAGCCAGTAGAAGGGCACATGGTTATTCACCAGCCGGCAGAAGGGCCACATGCTTATACATCAGCGGGTAGAATATTATACACCACCCAGTAGAGTGTTCATATAATTATTTCCAGACCATTGGGCCATTTTATAGAGCCCAAGAAGCATAGCCATACAATTATATATCAGCCCCCTAGAGTGCCCATATGATATACAGCACCAACGGCAGTTATACGAATATATACTAGTCCACTATAGTGGTCATGCGTTATATATGACCCCATTAAAGTGCCAATACAATATACATATCACTATATTTTTGTCCCTCCTGGTAGGCCTCCTCATACGACCACCAGCTCGGTCATTGTGAGGAGCTACAGAGTCTTGTCTTCGCATTAATAAAGCAGACGTGGATTTGGTTCAGCATTAATAAAGAATTAAGATGAAACATTAAAACCTAACCACGCCTGGCCGGAACTCCATGCCAAAGCCAGTATCCCGTACAGCCCTACTGCGTTCAGATTGGCGCAGGTAACCCAATGTATGTACAACTTACAAGATCCATACCTAAGCGACTTGGAATAAAGGCAGCCTCTCTCCTTTCCAGAGGCCACAAATGTAGCAATGGGGACCTGAGATGCAGGGGTGTGAGGGGACGTACACCACAGAGGGGCAATCTGTCTGAAGAGACGGGCAATTCCACTAGACCTGTGAGCGGGGCAGTAGGACCTGCCCATTTGACCACCACAGTTATTAAGACAATTCCATTTTTGAGGTTTTAAGCTTTATGTGGAGTGACAGGTTACATCAATGACCTGTCACTGGGCCGGATTGATTGACGGGCGCTATGGCGATGTTTTCGCAATTGAGCAATTATCAGGGAATTGGGCATGCATATGCTGCGCACCTCAAATGCGCCAAAGTCCAAAAGCGAAGCCGCTCGCAAGGCTTACCGTTACAGAGTCATTTACAGTCAGGCACCGTTTGTGAGTGTTTACGGGGTAGTGGTGGCATAAACGCAAGTGTGTTGCAGCCATTTTCAGGGGGGTGTCGCTAGCTGCATCTGCAAACCCCGTACAGCATGGCTCCGGCGTTTCAGTGCATTGACTTACTGAAGCTGCTGTAACTTTGCGATGGCTCCGCGGGGGATCTTTGTACCCTGGGTTATTTGCATCATTTCGCACATCTTCAGCATGCACAGCTGCAATCGCCATAGTGTCCGTCAATGCAGCAACCCCACTGTCTCCTGAGAACATGCCAGAAGACGACTTTTTGGTGTAGGAGTTAGTAGAATGGATTATTCAAAATACCCTGCAGGACTATGCGTCTCATCACTTCAGTTCAGTATACACCGTTTCATTAGCGAGGGGCTGAGGCGTCGTATCGCGGGGAGTTGTCCTTTGACCTCCCAATAAGGTTCCTGCACTCTCAAGCAGATCATTTTGCTACAGCCAGCGAGCACGTGGTTGGCTGACAGGCATTGCAGGCTAATCCCTATGGTGACGGCGCTGCATTGGTGAACATGCATTTTAGCGCTGATGAGATCCACGTTGAGTGGTGTTTCCTTTTTTCCTAGCCATGAAGGGGAACTACATGTTCAACTAATGATATGTAATACCCACAGGAGCTAGGGTATAAATGCGCGATATCAGTATTGGCAGACAGTGTGACAAGACTGAGGCTTTTGCTACTTCTACATATAACGCCACACAGAGAGGCGCAATGAGTCTGCCCTGCCTCTAGAGGGAGACAGTAAGAGACAAATGGGAGCTGAGTCCGCCCCCATTAGGTAAGACAGGTGGGGGCTATCAGTCTGACGATCCCCCTATAGGACAACCACAGACAGAAGAGAGCTATGAGTGTGCCCCTTCCCATGTAGCGTGAGACAGACAGAAAAGAGCTATGAGTGTGCCCCTTGCCATATAGGGTGACACAGACAGAAAATATCTATGAGTGTGCCCTCCACCTATCGGGTGAGACAGACAGAAGTGAGCCACGGGTTTGTCCCTCCCCCTATAGGGTGAGACAGACAGAAGAGAGCTATGAGTGTTCCGCTCTCCTTATAGGGTGATACAGACAGAAGATAGCTATGTGTCCTCCCCCTATAGGGTGATACTGAGCTACAGTATTAGCCTGATCTCATCCCCTACAGTAGACAAAGTTTGAACTGAACTATAAGTCTGTCCCTCCCCCTATAGGGTGACATTTAGAAGGGAGCTTTGTTTCATATGGTACCAGAATGGAGGTTCGAGTCTGTCCCCCCTCCTTGGCAATGGCACAGAGACTCAGATAATGGGAGCCCCAGATGTGTATGGCTCCTACTTATTGTCATTTCCAAGTCTGTGACCTCTTTCCACTGCGATAATTAAGTCTTTAAATCCTGCCCCTCCCTTTGCAGGGTGACATGAAAGTAATGCATGTATTGACCCCATAGTACTAAGCAGGCAACGGATTTTCCTCCCCTTATTGCTGGGTAAATGTTCTCCTCCCCGCTCTCTCAGCACTGCCAGAGTGGGGGTGGACCATGCACCAGGCGAGCATAATTTCACATGTCCCTCGTCCCCAGGCGTAAAGGACACGTAAAGGTTCCGGAATGCCCAGCGGAGGCTCCTCATGCACGGGAATCCTTCTTTATGTTGGGTTTATTGCCGAGAATCTGGTCAATCTCGCCTATTATCTGAGGAGTCATATGGGCCAGGACCTGGAAGATGAGAAATAACATGGATTAGAGTTTTGATTTGATAGCAGAAGCCAACTCAATCACGATAGTCATGTATAAATTAACCCTGCCTGTTGCCAAGATCAACTGAAACACTATCATCCAAGTTCCGCACATCCGACAACATAAAATCCGTGTTTGCAAAGAAAGGTTTACTGTAAGAGTGAAAAATAAAGATGGATTTGAGCTCATTCCTGTTTCCTAGGTCCATCAGAAGTACACACAATGAATTTAGGTAATGCCAATCACCCTGACATAACTAACCAGTGTCATCTCTTGGTTCTGTTCAAAAGAAAGTCTACACCTATCACAGACTTGGGGGTATATTTACAAAGATTCGTGTTTTTGCCGTTTTTAAGGGTGTTTGATTTCAAACGGTATCGGGTGCATTTTACTGCAACTTTTTTAATCCTGATACGGTCATTCACTAAGCTGCCGGCTTTTCCAAAATCGTATTTTCCGATGTCGATGTGATTCGTAATGTCAGGCAGTGTTTTACGGGAGTGATGAGTAAAACACTGCCTGACAAAACACAAGGAATCCCGGCCGGATCTGTGAGATCCGTGCAGGGCTTCATTGTGTACCTTAAAAAGGTGTTTTAATTGTTTTTAAATGTGAAAAAAATTGCGTGGGTTCCCCCCTCCTAAGTACAACCAGCCTCGGGCTCTTTGAGCCGGTCCTGGTTGAAAAAATATGGGGGGAAAATGACAGGGGTTCCCCCATATTTGATCAACCAGCACCAGGCTCTGCACCTGGTCCTGGTGCCAAAAATACGGGGGACAAAAAGCGTGGGGGTCCCCCGTATTTTTGGAACCAGCACCGGGCTCCACTAGTCAGAGAGATAATGCCACAGCCGGGGGACACTTTTATTGTGGTCCTGGCGGCCCTGGCATTACATCCCCAATTAGTCACCCCTGGCCGGGGTACCCTGGAGGAGTGGGAACCCCTTAAATCAAGGGGTCCCCCCCTCCAGCCACCCAAGGGCCAGGGGTGAAGCCTGAGGCTGTCCCCCCCATCCAAGGGGGGCTGATAGCCAAGTGTCAAAAAATCAGAATATTGTTTTTTGTAGCAGTACTACAAGTCCCAGCAAGCCGCCACGCAAGCTGGTACTTGGAGAACCACAAGTACCAGCATGCAGTGGAAAACCGGGCCCGCTGGTACCTGTAGTACTACTACTAAAAGAATACCCAACAAAAAACAGGACACACACCGTTGACCGAAAGTAACCTCACCGCTGACTGCAAAGTTCCCACCATTGGATACAATGGAGCGCATAGGCGCAACATTGTATCTCTGCCGTGTGCAGCCTCACTGACACTACAGGAGCGCACAGCCAATCAGGAGAGTGCCACGACGTGGCGCTCCCTGATTGGCTGAAGGGACCCTCTTTGACAGGAGTCAGGGGGGGTCCTGGCAGACGGGGAAAGGGGTCCCATGTGTAAACATGGGTCCCCTTTCAGTGCGTGGTAGGGTTTCCGGTTTGTTTTTTTGCCAAGTACGTGGATTATACAAAGAACAGAAGATACACTGGATTATGTGAGTATAATTTTTTTCACAGGTACCCCGAGGATTCTACATGGAGAAGAGGACCGAGCCTCATGTGAACATAGGTAAGTATGTATGTATGGAGGTGTGCATGTATGTAATAAACTTTTACTGTCACGGGGTGTGTGTCCTGTTTTTTGTTGGGTATTTTTTAAGTAGTAGTACTACAGGTACCAGCGGGCCCGGTTTTCCACCGCATGCTGGTACTTGTGGTTCTCCAAGTACCAGCTTGCAGGGGAGGCTTGCTGGGACTTGTAGTACTGCTACTAAAAACAATATTCTGATTTTTTTACACTTGGCTATCAGCCCCCCATCCGCCGCCCGGGATCCGGTCTGAAGATCGACAGTATCTAGGTCGACAATGTTTAGGTTGACCACTGTAGGTCGACAGTCACTAGGTCGACATGGATGGAAGGTCGACAGGGTTTCTAGGTCGACATGTGCTAGGTCGACAGGTCTAAAGGTTGACATGAGTTTTTCACATTTTTTTTTCTTTTTTTGAATTTTTTCATACTTAACGATCCACGTGGACTACGATTGGAACGGTAATCTGTGCCGAGCGTAGCGGTAGCGGAGCGAAGGCACCATGCCCGAAGCATGGTGAGCGAAGCGAGCCATGCGAGGGGACGCGGTGCACTAATTTGGGATCACGGTCACTCTACGAAGAAAACGACACAAAAAAAAAAAATCCTCATGTCGACCTTTAGACCTGTCAACCTAGCACATGTTGACCTAGAAACCCTGTCTACCTTCCATCCATGTCGACCTAGTGACTGTCGACCTACAGTGGTCGACCTAAACATTGTCGACCTAGATACTGTCGATTTGATGAACCACCCCCCCCCGCCGCCCTTGGATGGGGGGGGGGGGACAGCCTCGGGCTTCACCCCTGGCCCTTGGGTGGCCCTTGGGAGGGGGGGGGACCCCTTGATTTAAGGGGTTCCCACTCCTCCAGGGTACCCCGGCCAGGGGTGACTAGTTGGGGATGTAATGCTAGGGCCGCCAGGACCACAATAAGTGTCCCCCGGCTCTGGCATTATGTACCTGGCTAGTGGAGCCCGGTGCTGGTTCAAAAAAATACGGGGGACCCTTACGCTTTTTGCCCCCCGTATTTTGGCACCAGGACCAGGCGCAGAGCCCGGTGCTGGTTGATCAAATATGGGGGAACCCCTGTCATTTTTTTCCCCCATATTTTTTCAACCAGGACCGGCTCAAAGAGCCCGAGGCTGGTTATGCTTAGGAGGGAGGACCCCACGCAAAATTTTTACCCAGTTTTTACAGTAAACAGACCCTTTCCCATAGATAACCATGCACAGATCTTACTGATCCGTGCATGGTTATCCAAACTCGACTGGAAAAAGCAGGTCTATTTTTTTGCTGATTTTTTTAACGATTCGCAAAAAAATACACCCGCACTTGAGCACTCAGAGACTAACACCCAAATACGAATGAATAGTGAATACTGCCGAGATTTGTGCTTAGTGAATTCCCGTGTTGGGACTTAGAAAAAAAAACACAAATCGGACAAACTCGGATTTTTAGTAAATATTGGCCTTGGTGTTTCAAAATGTTCTACTGAAACATTCCCACTGAAAACCATAGTCATGGGCTTCTTTATCTCATTAAAGAGAGAGGAATTATATATTGTGGACATTTTCATAGATCTTTTCCTCATCATTGATGTCAGCACGTTCTATGAAAGAGCTCAAAAATAATTGTCTTCATGATTACTCCTTGTTGTACTCTACAACTGAAAACTGCCCCTCTCAAGGTTTGTAGACCTAAGAAGTTATTAGGTGCTGAATGAAGACCATGAGATGAGCAGGAATAGCTGTACTGTTGTGGGGCCTCCTCTTTCTGCACAAGAAGTTGACATGGATTTGGTATATTGATTCTTTCATTTCTTTGGAACCAGCACCTCGGATGAAAGGTAGGCTTGTGGTATGATCCAACAAGCAGTGGTGTCTTTGGCCACAAACAAAGATTCAGCCAATCTCTGTGATAGGAAGATGCCCCCGGTAAAGATTGGTCTTTAGAACATTTGTCCTACAAGATCAGGTCTGTAGCTCAATTATACCTGTTGCTATTGCGAATTAGGACATTTGTTGTCTCTCTTTTGCCTCTCTATGGACCAAATGAATTGATATGGAATGCAGATGTGCTCCCCAACCTCTATAGCTTGTGTCTGTGGTAAGGATCACCTGTTCAGGAGGAACCAGTCATCTTCTTTTCTCAAGGTTATTTGTTCAGTACTCAAAGTACACAGTTCTGGAAAACAACCCCTGTTGTCCAATGATGTTTGTTGTTTGTCCCAAGAGTTCAGAAGAAAAAGCTTGGGAGCCAAAGGGAGTGCATAGGGTTTCCACCTCATCCCTTTAATTCTGGACACATATTACCACAGGTTCTGTGGCTGATTAAAACTAGGTGCAGAAATATGTGTCCAGAATTAAAGGGAGGAGGTGGTAACCCTAGGAGTGCAGCATCAGCTGGTTGTACGACAGAGGAGACCGGACAGGGAGCCAAGATGGCTGTTCGGTCCCAATTTTGTTAGCAACATTGCGAGGGCCTGGGTCTGAATCAGACGCAAAGTGACTGTTATTGCGTGCTAGATTCCTTACAGCTAATGTGAGAAACCATGCGTCTTCAAGTGGGATGCTGCGCTGCTCACTGATTTGACGCCAACCACCGCAACCATCATTATTAGTAACGGCACTTGTACCAGCCACATGCCAGCCGCAAAAGATCTGTCAGAAACAGCCTTCCCTTTTCTCTATGCACAACTGAGAATCACACAGAGCTTTAGCTACACAACCAAGGGCCTAATTCAGACCTGATCGTTCCTCTGCGAATTTGCAGAAGTTTGCGATCGGATAGTCGCCACCCAGAGAGAATAACCGCCTCGTGCAAGTCTGTGTACGCCGTGTGAAAAGCTTTGCCAACGCCGGTCAGCTGCAAATCCGTTTGCAACTCACTCACCATCTAGTGTTTTGTCTGTGCAGTCTGTGCGTAGCCCAGGGCTTACTCCTACAGTGTGATGAGAAACAGGCTGATCGGGGCCGGAGCGGACGTCACACACCCGCCCTGAAAAGTCTTGAGAACGCCTGCGTTTTTCCTGACACCTCCTGAAAAGTTACCAAACGTCCACTTCCTGTCAATCAACCTGTGTACGCCTAGCGATCAAAGAAGATGCTGATTTCTTTCACAGTTTGGCCTCATGCGTGCGCATTACGATACGAACGCATGCGCAGTCGATCAATAATTGTCCGCCTTGCAAATTCGCACATCAGCGTTCAGGTCTAAATTAGGCCCCAAGTTTTCAGCAAATTTCAGGCAACGATCCATCCGACTCAGAACACAATGTAAACTTGTTTCTGCTCATGCACTAAAGACGCTAGCTGTGGCCCTGAAATAACCGACACGGCCAGAGGAAGTAACTGATGCAATCTAATCCCCCCCAAGCAGTGTCGGCAGCAGAGATCGTCTCTTCACGCCAGCAGAAATGACAATATAACAGGCGTAGGAAACTAGGACAGAGACAACGCAAAAGGTGTGGTTTGCTGCTGTGGACAATTAGGAAAAAATCCATTTTAACTGATCCATTCAACAAATATTCTACCAAAGAGCTTTCGGAAAGAAACCATATTTACAAGTACTTTTATTAAATAGGCTTTGGGGTTTTATGTACTCGCTCAAACAGAGAAGACCCATCAAGTCCATCTCACCTGGATAGACCCCAAGTTCTCAAGAAGCTGCTCGCAGTTGGAGACGCCCAGAAGCACGGAGCTCACGCCCTCGCTGCGCAGACACCATGCTGGAAAAGAGGAAGAAAAGGTTTCTCATAAATTAGCAGAAGTATATTAGAGGAGGGACGGAGCGACTGTGGAAACGTCGTCCTTTACCAATAGCCAGCTGTGTGACGGTGCAGTTGAGGCGGTCGGCGATGGGGTGCAGGTCCTTCACCTTGGAGTGCTGCTTTCTCCCCTCGTCACTTGCAGCTTTTTCTTTCAGCCAGTGGTATCCCTAGACACGAGACCATGACACGTTACACGTCATTTACTGCCATCACGCTGGGTGTATGTTCTTAGCATGGGAAGCGGTTAAAATACCGTCAGCCGGGATCCCGGCGATCACAATACCGATGCCAGAATCCCGATGAACGGTGAAATGCCGACGCTGGAATACCGGCGACACAGGCTACTCTCCCTCTGTGGGTGTCCATCTTCGTATGACTGGTAAATGAGTTTTCATGGAGTTAAGGCATTGTCCGCGTGACAGGTAGATGATAAATAAGAGAGTTGAGTGGTTATTGGCTGACTGCGCTAGGGTTCCTCCAGGAGCTGATTATCAAAGGATCTGCGACCGCCTCTGTGTATTTATACGCTGTTGCTTGGGGCTGTGAAGCCGGCGGTGGGCATCTCAACAGAGAACCAGGTCAACAGGACTACACCTATGAATGCAGTAGCGTACATCTCTGACTGGGCAGTGACTGGGAGGTGGCTTTGCAGACGCACAAAAACAGCCCGGCCTGATTCATATTTGTAAGTAAAGCAAAAAAAGCAAGCAACTAGGGAAAACTATGCTGCACTGCAGGTGGGGCAGATGTAACATGTGCAGAGTGAGTTAGATTTGGGTGGGGTATGTTCAAAGGGACATCTAAATTGCAGTGTAAAAATAAAACATTTGTGGGCTACATGCAAAAGCAGCCAGTATTTACCCGGCACAGAAACTATATAACCCACCCAAATCTAACTCTCTCTGCATGTGTTACATCTGCCCCACCTGCAGTGCAGCACGGTTTTGCCCAGTTGCTTGCTTTTTTGCTTTACTTACAAACATGAATCAGGTCCTTAGATGCTTAATTGCTCACATTGAAGGCCATTCCCAGACAGAGAACCTGCAGGTTCCGGTGTGTGACCGATGGTTGCGTGCCATTTATGATTTTACCATCTGAAGACGCTGGACGTGGGCGTCTCAGTCCTGGCACAGTCAGACGCACGGCTGGACACCAGGGGAAGGGATGACACTAGTATCAGCATAAAGGCACAGCCAAGCCTTAGGCAATAGACTCTTATGAGGCCGGTGGTGTTGGTGTGTGTATTGTAGGGTCCTATTGGTGGTAGCTCTGTAGACCCCATGATATCCTGGAGGCTTACATCCACTAACTTTATAAATCCTCATTATCTAAATTATGACTTCCCAGCAGGTGCACAGGTGTATTCATTACTCACTGACACATTTCCCAGGTCCACATCAGGTGCACAGGTGTACTCATTACTCACTGACACGTCTCCCCAGCAGGTGTACTCATTACTCACTGACACGTCTCCCGGGTCCCCAGCAGGTGTACTCATTACTCACTTACACGTCTCCCGGGTCCCCAGCAGGTGTACTCATTACTCACTGACACGTCTCCCGGGTCCCCAGCAGGTGTACTCATTACTCACTGACACATCTCCAGGTCCCCAGCAGGTGTACTCATTACTCACTGACACATCTCCAGGTCCCCAGCAGGTGTACTCATTACTCACTGACACATCTCCAGGTCCCCAGCAGGTGTACTCATTACTCACTGACACATCTCCAGGTCCCCAGCAGGTGTACTCATTACTCACTGACACATCTCCAGGTCCCCAGCAGGTGCACAAGTGCACTCATTACTCACTGACACATCTCCCAGGTCACCCAGCAGGTGCACATGTGTACTCATTACTCACTGCATACCTCCCAACATGACCCTCTCCAGGAGGGACACAATGCTCTGCTTCTGCACTTTTCTCTTAATGTATGATTGCCATCACCTGTTTTGAAAAGGTTAATGGATAAGAAAGGTGTTTCAGCACAAGTGATGGCAATCATACAGTAAGAGGGAAGTCCAGAAGCAGAGCATTCTGTCCCACCTGGAGAAGGTCATGTTGGGAGGTATGTCACTGACACATCTCCCAGGTTCCCAGCAGGTGCACAGGTGTACTCATTACTCACTGACACATTTCCTGTTCCTCAGCAGGTGCACAGGTGCACTCATTACTCACTGACACACTTCCCAGGTACCCAGCAGGTGCACAGGTGTACTCATTACTCACTGACACATTTCCTGTTCCTCAGCAGGTGCACAGGTGCACTCATTACTCACTGACACACTTCCCAGGTACCCAGCAGGTGCACAGGTGTACTCATTACTCACTGACACATTTCCTGGTCCTCAGCAGGTGCACAGGTGCACTCATTACTCACTGACACATCTCCAGGTCCCCAGCAGGTGCACAGGTGTCCTCATTACTCACTGACACATCTCTAGATCCCCAGCAGGTGCACAGGTGTATGCATTACTCACTGACACATCTCCAGGTCCCCAGCAGGTGCACAGGTGTACTCATTACTCACTGACACATCTCCAGGTCCCCAGCAGGTGCATGGGTGTATGCATTACTCATTGACACATCTCCAGGTCCCCAGCAGGTGCACGGGTGTACGCATTACTCACTGACACATCTCCAGGTCCCCAGCAGGTGCACAGGTGTATGCATTACTCACTGACACATCTCCAGGTCCCCAGCAGGTGCACGGGTGTATGCATTACTCACTGACACATCTCCAGGTCCCCAGCAGGTGCACAGGTGTATTTATTACTCACTGACACATTTTAATAGATCCACAGGTGTTTCTAATTATTTCACATGTGATCCTTTGAGGAGACCTGGTAAATGTGAACCGTCTGGGGTCCTAAGGACCGAGTTTGGGAGCCTATGCTCCTAATAATGCAAATCACGTCACCCTCGCATTCAATTAGAGACTGCATTAGGTATTGCTGATCATCAGATTCCCCTGCGTATAGACACTCTATAAACATATGAATGTTGCCCCCCCCCCCCCCCCCCTCCTCTACCGTGACTCACCAGTTATCCAGCATTACCTTAAATGATGCTCTAGATTTTTCAGGAATACTCTCAGCATATTTTCCCGTGATTAGACCACATGCTAGAGGAGACCAGGTCATGGACCCCACACCTGGCAGAAAGAGAAGTAAGGTGAGGTAAATGGAACGTGAAGTCATGTAGGAGCGTTACGTAACGGAGGTCACCTATGTCATGTTCTATGTCTGCGGCCAGTGACTCACCGATCTTGTGGTACAGCTCCGGCAGTTGCGTCTCCACCTTCTCTCGCTGAAAGAGGTGGTACTCTGCTTGCTCGCACACCGGAGGGATGAGGTTGAACTGGCGAGCCACAGAATAGGCTTCCTGGCAAGATAAGAGAAGAACCTCAGCATGTGTAAGGATCTATGCTTTGTATGCACCCTGCATGTAGTAACTAGGAGGATGTCCTCTGCGGCAGACCGCGCTACAGGTTATACCGCGGAACGATCCAATCTCTCCAGTGATACTCAATAGAACTCTAGGTCTAGAAGGACTATTACAACCCAATACAATCTGCAAGAGTGGTCCATATATCACTTTACAGACATTGGACCGTATTCATCAAGCCTTGGAGAGTGATAAATTACATGGTGATAAAGTACCAACCAATCAGCTCCTAGCTGCCGTGCGACAGGCTGTGTTTGAAAAATTACAGCTAGGAGCCGATTTGTTGGTACTTATCACCGTGCAATTTATCACTCTCCAAGGCATGATAAATCTGGGCCATAGTTTTGATAAATGCATATTTTAGTTATCCTCACTGATTGGAGCAGCCATTTTGGATTTGCTATGTACTATATCAGTCATATATCTGACAGTTTCCAGATTCCATAGTTCCCACTCATATAGTTTGGACCAGGTGACCGTAAGGCACATGCATGGTCATCCGGCTACTCATGCGTCAGGATGAGCCAATGGGGACGCACCTGAAGGATCCCTCTATGAAAACAACGGCGGTAATTCCAAGTTGACCGCAGCAGGATTTTTGTTGGCAGTTGGGCAAAACCATGTGCACTGCAGGGGGGGGGGGGCAGATATAACATGTGCAGAGAGAGTTAGATTTGGGTGTGGTGTGTTCAGTCTGCAATTTAATTTGCAGTGTAAAATTAAAGCAGCCAGTATTTACCCTGCACAGAAACAAAATAACCCACCCAAATCTAACTCTCTCTGCACATGTTATATCTGCCCCACCTGCAGTGCACATGGTTTTGCCCAACTGCTAACAAAAATCCTGCTGCGATCAACTTGGAATTAGAAATGGAGGGACTGTAGCAGACATCAGAGATATTATCAGAGATAATCTGTTATCCTAACAAATCCTGTGCCAACAGGGTCAAGACCTGTACCTGGTTTGCCAATTCCATAAAGGCTTGTACCAGCTTCATGATAAATATATGAAACTGTGTCCACTCTACAACTGCAGCAGCCCCTATATTCCAAAGTGGGCTATGTGTTGACAGGTACTACGTATGCCAACTACAGATTGGGGCATATAAAAAAATATGTTACAGTGTAAAGAGAAAATACAATGAGTCATAGAAATCCAAAAATCTGGGCAGGCGGCTAACAGAATCATCATATGCATAAACAGAGGTCAGGGCAGGCAGCAGACAAGTATAAACGATAACAGGCATAGATCACTACAGGTGGCAGGCAATGATTTTTGGAGCCAGTAGAGCTGAGCCCTGGGTCAAAACTAACAGGGTCAGTTACAAGCAGACTTCAGCCAGATTGGCTCAAGAAAGCTTGAAGCTTCCTCCAAACAGTTCTCAGCAGTTAGGGGAGATGACCCAGCTCTGGAACATCTATACTAGTGAGAATGAATAAGTATTTGGGTAAAAGTCATACAGGCAGAAATATAGGGAGACACTGTAAGATGAGTGAGCCACATGGTATATCGGCTGGAAGAGTCTACTGCCAGTCTACCAGGCCCCATGGTCTTCTTCTGAAACTGCTGTAAAGTGGTAAGGCCTTTGTTGCCAGGAACCCTCCTAACTGCCCACTTTACACGACTATCTGTTAGGATAGGTGGAAGTGTAGTGTGGTACAGAACCACTGGTACAGAATGGTCAGAAGTAGCAATGATCAGGGTCACTGGCTTCAATCCTTAAATCGGTAATTCTGGCAGTGGTCAGGAGCACATTAAAAAAAAGATAAAGTTCAGGAGCATGCATGGTCTGGTGCACAATAGTCAAACACAAATATTAGGACGTTGGGTGAGAAATAATACTCTGGCACCTAATGGGGCTATATGTAGACAGGTTGTTCGAATTTGGCACCACCATGACTGACTGCCTCTTTAACGTCCCCAGAGTGCTGCTTGCCTGGCCCAAGGAAAACGTTGCAGCAATAGTGAGAGTCCTAGCTCAGAAGAAGGAGGAAGGAGGAAGCAGAGGCTGGAAAACTCCACCACCGGACTTGGTAAGTTGGTGCAGAGACCCATACTCAGCCTATTGCAAAAACTCAAACCAATTGCCTTGTAAATCAGGAGAGTAACACCTGAGGTATTCTTCAAGGGTCCGGTTAGTTTGTTCCATCTTTCCCTTGGTTGGGGGGTGATAAGCAGATGAGAACAACAGATCATTGTTGAGAACATCATGAAAACATCAGATCATTGATGAGAAAAGATCAACAAAACACTCTCCAAACTTTTGGAGACACTCCGAGAGCCCTATAAAGCTACTGTATATCTACGGAATACCACGGAATCTAACCATGTTGTGGCTGAATACAGAGCCGGCCCTAACCAGTATGATGCCCTAGGCAAGATTTTGGCTGGTGCCCCCTAGCACCCCCTCTAGTTCCGCCTCTGACCCTGCACCTCTTTCCCAGCACCATCACCCCTCACCCATAACAGTCCTTATTTTGGTGTTTGTACCCCCTGTATTTTAAATAGGAACAGTTCGCTTATTTGGCGCACAGCCCAAAAAGGGGTGTGTTTTTGCTGGCAAGGGGCATGGCCACACAATGGTAACCCCAATTCAAATTACGCCACACAGTACTGCAACTTTATTCACATTTGATCATGTGATAATGTCCATAATTCACATTACATCCCGCAGTAGTATTAACATTATTAATGCCCTTATACACATAATGACACACATAGTGCCCCTTACACATATGTTGCATATTATTAAATAATTTTTACATGACACACATAATGCTTCTTACACATATTCCGAACACTACTGCACAACCAACCCACTCACATGCACACAGCAATCACACTGCCACTAACACTGTGACCTCTGCCTCTGCTTGGATACAGATGTGTCATCATAAATCTTGCCTCAATGCTAACATCAGGCACCTTTTTTTATGAAAATGCATCTTATTTGCATCTCTATGTGGCTAGGATGCACAAGCAGCTCCTGCTGATTAAAATGATATGCAGCATGCCTATATACTGTGTGAGACTGTGGCTGTCTCTGCATGTGAAATGCTACACAGGGAATATAGGCATGCCGCATATCATTTTAATCAGCAGAAGCTGCTGATGCCCCTAGGCATATCAAATGCCCTAGGCAATTGCCTAGTTTGCCTATGCCTATGGCCGGCTCTGGCTGAATATATAGATGCTAATGCTTTTGATGATGGCAAACCCCTCAGAGATACAGTACATCGTGACTCATTTTCCAGAATCGGTTCCCGATGACACAGATGGTATTATACCCATTAAAGGATGGTCGGTCTACTATGAAATCCATGGACAGATGCGTCCAAGATTTATTTGGCACGGGCAATGGCATTAACTGTCCTGAGGGCAAAATCTATGAAAGTTGTTTCTGGCACAAATATCACATGAAGTTACATATTCCTTTGTGTCTTCCCTAAATACATGACCACTGATAGAAAAAGTTAATATTAGGGTCGTCTAAAATCATACTATTAGGAACCTGAGCCAAGGCAACCTGTTTAAGTTTTCAGGTACAAAAAAATGGTATCAAGGGTCTCAGCCGGAACTTGCTCCTTGGTGGCCAGTGGATGACCATGGAATGATATGGTACCAGGATGTTGCTGGATGGGTGTTGAGGTAAAAGGACCATTAACACTTTAAAAACTGCCAATGCCTGATGGCTCAGCTACTATTGTAGTCATGGCAGTGATGGACACACTTTTACACACCTTGGCCCAGTTGTTTCCCGGTTTTTACAGTAGACATGCGTGTAGTGCCTCTTTTTTTCACATTCAAGGCAGAGGCCCAGGGATCTGGGGCTATGTATCTTCTCAGCTGACTACCACAAAGCCCCGGTCTACAAGGGTTCCACTGGAGGGGAATTGAATGATGAGGTGGTGGAATAGGGATAATGTTCGATTGTCTTATCCTAAATGAGATGCACAATGTCTACAGTTATGATGTTCTCATTGTTGCAGACATGTTCAACGTGTCAACACCTGAAAGGTTGACATTCTGCAGAATACCAGAGGGTTATAGTTAGACTACGGGAAGGGAGGGTTAGGCTGGGGTGGTTAAGGGTTAGAATTTATAGTAAGAATGTGGAATAATACCAGGGGGGATTCAATTATATTAGGTTCTCTTTAAGAAGTTACAGCGCCATGCCTGTAGTCGCAGCATAATAAAAAAACACTGTTTAAAAAAACAAAAAACATTTTTGTTTAAAGCAGTCAACCCTGCTCTCAACACATAGCTGCTGCTTCTTACTAATGTAACACCCTTAACACTTTAATTTCTATCTCTCACTAGTTTGATGCCTTGGGGCGGTTGGCCAGTGCTGGCTTGGGGTGTCTCATGCTCTGCACTTGAATCTTAAGAATGTAGGGACCCCCAGATGAAGTTGCTTGGTCGCTGTTGGTGGGCCATATCTTTGGCCAAAATTATGCTAAGCACCTCATATTTTTTTCTCTATGTTAGATTTCAGAGTTCCGTATAATTATTCTGATTAGCAGTGTGTAGTATATAGAGTGTGCAATGGCACTTTCTCTTTTTTCTGTGGGGAGTTACAAGTCTCAGCGTGGTAGCACCTCTCTAAGTTTAGAATTAGCGTGTGTAGTGCAGTCCAGCCTTCCCCCCACTTATAGACTAATAAATCTAACTTATTCCTATCCCTGCAGAGGTTCAGTCCAGCCACCACAGTATGAAACAGACAATATTTATGTTCCATAAACCATTTGTGGTTTCACTGTACCGCCCGTGAATACTTACATGTACGTGGCTTAATCTGTGAGACAAGCATGTGCTACTGGCAGTATCAACCAGGAAGTTCTGGAGGCTACGATAATCCTATCAGCTGTAAATGCCCAAGATCACTGTTACATGGCGGCAGGGACTGAAGCCCAGCTGCCCTCCATTGTATATATAGAGGTATGTAGGAACGGGTATGGGACTCAGGGTCGACAGTGTCTAGGTCGACACCCATTATGTCAACACCTACTGGTCGACAGTGGCTAGGTCGACACTAGAAATAGGTCGACGCGGCCATTAGGTCGACATGGACAAGGTCAATATTTAAAAAAAAAAAAAGGTCTACATGAGTTTTTTTTGGTGTCGTTTTCTTCGTAAAGTGACCGGGAACGGCGGGAACCCCAATTATTGTACTGTGTCCCCTTGCATGTCTCTCTTCGCTCACCATGCTTCGGGCAAGGTACCTCGCTCTGCTACTGTGGTGCTCCTCACAGGTTACCGTTCCCAATCGTAGTCCACGTGGATCGTAAAGTATTAAAAAAGTTTTAAAAAAAGGAAAAAAATTGAAAAACTTATGTCGACCTTTTTGCACGTCGGCTTAATGGCCATGTTGACCTATTTCTGGTGTCGACCAAGCCACTGTCAAGCAATGGGTGTCGACCTCATGGGTGTCCACCCAGAGTCCGGATACCGTAGGAACTACCCATCTTATTTAAGGATGTAAACAGTAAAAAACATATATGTTCTTGTTCAATGTAGTTCTTAGATATATTTTACACAGGTGAAACTCAGAAAATTAGAATATCGTGCAAAAGTTCATTTATTTCAGTAATTCAACTTAAAAAGTGAAACTAATATATTATTTCAGTAATTCAACTTAAAAAGTGAAACTAATATATTATATAGACTCATTACATGCAAAGTGAGATATTTCAAGTCTTTATTTGTTATCATTTTGATGATTGTGGCTTACAGCTTAAGATAACCCCAAATCCAAATTCTTTTTCATCCACTAGGGGTCACTGGAGTACTCTTAGGGATACGCACGGTGCATTAGCAGGGAAGGCACATTTAAATATTTAAATGTGTAACCTCCTCTTCCCTCCTCCATATTCCCAAGTATCTCAGTGTTTTTTATGTGCCTCACGGGAAGCACATACTGGACTCAGCTTCCAGATATATTTTTATTTTTATTTTTTCATTTTTTTAACCACAGCCCTTTCCAGCTTACAAAAGAAGCTTGGGGCCGGGTCTGTGTGTACTGCTGTGGCAGAACAGGCTTGTCGGCACTCAGGCAGAGGAGTCCCGCCATAGACCTAAATCAGCTTCGGCTGATTCAGCCTCAGGCTGCAAAAGAGCTGGACGACACTTGGATGTAGAAGCCCCATCAGAACCATCATATTGATGATTGTGGCTTACAGCTTAAGATAACCCCAAATCCAAAATCTCAAAAAATTAGAATATTACATAAAATCAATAAAAAAAAGGATTATAAATACAGAAATGTCGGCCCTCTGAAAAGTATAATCATGCATATGTTCTCAGTACTTGGTTTGGGCTCCTTTTGCATGAATTACTGCCTCAATGCGGTGTGCACTGGCGTATCTATAATGAGTGCAGTGTGTGCAGTGCACACGGGCCTCTGGGTCCAGAGGGGGCCCCCACCGCACACACAGCACCCATTTCTTCTATACTTACCTTTCCGGCGTCCATCGGCGACTGTGTGTGGCCCCCTCCTCTCCCGTAGCCGTTACCGCCACTGCTAGCGCTCTCAGCCCTGAGACTCTAGCACAGTGCCAGAGTCTACAGCGCATGCGCAGGACTTCAGAAAAATGGTGTGGCGGAAAAATTTTTGCCCGCCACAGCGGCGGTGACGGCTACAGGAGATGAGGGAGCCCACACACGGAGTCTACACATGGGTCCCCTCCTCTTTAGAAACAACGCTGGCGGCATGGCATGGATTCTATCAGCATGTGGCACTGCTGAGGTGGTATGGAAGACCCGGATGCTTCAATAGCGGCCTTCAGCTCTTCTGCATTGTTCTGTCTCACGTCTCTCATCTTTCTCTTGGCAATGCCCCATAGATTTCATCTAATTTTCTGAGATTTTGGATTTGGGGTTATGTTAAGCTGTAAGCCACAATCATCAAATTGATAACAAATAAAGGCTTGTAATATCTCACTTTGCATGTAATGAGTCTATATAATATATTAGTGTCACCTTTTAACTTGAATTACTGAAATAAATGAACTTTTGCACGATATTCTAATTTTCTGAGTTTCACCCGTGTATATTCTAGCTAGCCATGTAATATATATACTGATGACAATGAACTTTTAGGCTTTCCAAGCTGCAGACGGACACTGAGCTCTCAGAGAATGTTACTATAGTATGTGATACCTCTCTAATCTGTGCCGCTTACCATGATTTCCATTGCGCTCCAGCGGGAAGTGCCCCAATACATTGCCATACCCTGGTTAATCACAAACGTCATGGCCCTCACAATTTCTGGGGAGGGGAGACAAAAGAATATAATGATTTCATGTACAGAAGTGACACAATTCTATGTAGCACACAAGTAGAAATCAGGCAGACCGCTCTATGATCATCCTGTGTATACAGAGAGAACTATTACCTTATCATACATCCAACCTCTGGAGAGTGTAGATTGGGAGCTTAGCACACCTCCCAATATTGGGGGTCATTCCGACCTGATCGCACGCTAGGATTTTTAGCTGCACTGCGAGCAGGCCACAACTGTGTATGTGTATCGTTGCTGGGTGATGCATTTAATGAAGAATCCATTCACACAGCCGATCCCAAGGAGATTGACAGGAAGAGGGCGTTCGTGGGTGTCAACTGACCGTTTTCTGGAAGTGGTTGGAAAAACGCAGGCGTGTCTAAGCGTTTGCAGGACGGGTGTCTGACGTCAATTCCGGGACCAAAAAGACTGAAGTGATCGCAGCGGCTGAGTAAGTTCTGGGCAACTCAGAAACTGCACAAAGTTTTTTTGTACCACTCGGCTGCACATGCGATCGCACACTTGCAAAGCGAAAATACACTCCCCTATAGGCGGTGACTATCTGTTTGGAGCACTGCAAAAAAAATAGCTAACGAGCGATCAACTCGGAATGACCCCCATTCTCAGGAGGCAAAGAGGGACATTCTGAGTAGAGCAGCGAGTGTAGGAGCCTACCAACTGATGACACCCCCTCCCACACACACACCACCACCACTGCGGGACACTGCGGCCCGCGGGAGGGACAGCGGGACAGACCCCAAAAAACGGGACTGTCCTGCAAAAATCGGGACCATGAACTTAGGCCCTAATTCAGACCTGATCGTTGGTGTGCATTTTCGCACAGCAGCTGATCAGGTCTGAACTGCGCATGCACCGGTGCCGCAGTGCGGGGGTGATGGGGGCGTGGTGGCTGACATCACACGCAGCCGCTGTGACCTGGACAGCGACGGGTAGCTCCCTGCCAGGAGTTGCACAGGTAGGGAGCTACTCCTCAGGTACAAAAGCATCGCCGGTGTGGGATGCTTTTGTACTTGTGTGGGTGGGGGGGGGGGGGGCCTGACATGCGGGACAGACTAGCCTGTGCGGGGGGTTGTCCCCCGACATATCTGAGCAGGGACGGATCTAGACTTTTCTTTAGGGGGGGACGATTTCCTGTTTAATCTTGACTCCTCCCTCTACAAGTTCCAACTCCTCCCATCTGCAATCCTAACTCCTCCTCCTCTCAATTCTGACTGAACTTTTTGAGTGAGACTGAGATGGAGCTTTATGATTGTTCTATGTACATGTGACTGTGCTATGGGGTAATTGTATTTATTAGCCCTAGTACCCACACACCAGCAAGTGAGGGGCAAATGCTCTGTAACCCTTGCTTTCCTGGCTCCTCTATGCTGCTGTGGTATAAGCTGCAGCACATCGTTCTGCCTCAGGCTCTCCCCGGAGAGCTCTCTTCTGCTCAAAAGTGGGCGTGGCTATGACTGTGTTAGGGGGGGGGGGGGGCGGTCGCCCCCTTCGCCCCCCCCCTCTAGATCCGGCCCTGTATCTGAGTAACTGATTGCAGCTGTGCAAAATTTTGCAGGGCTACGATCAGGTCTGAATTAGGCCCTTAGTGCGTGCTACAAGGTAAGCGGTGCCTTATAACAGGGGGTGTGGCCTCATGCTGTTCCCGCAAGCCGCGCTCCATAATACTGTTCCTGCAAGCCACGCCCCATATTTTTGTGCCCTCAGTTCCTCTATCCTGTGAATAGATGCTGCACACGTGCACATCATCTATTCGCTGCTTGCTCTGCTAAACGTGGTAGGTGTGTAACAAGGAGATACGAGTGATATTTCCATAATTAACTGGTCTGACGCTAGAAAATGAGAAAAAGGCAGGAATTATTTTTTTTAAATGTCAGAGTAAGTGATGATGAAGACGGCCCATAGTCCTGTAATTTCTCCAACACTTCATCTTTGTTCCACATTAGATAAGTCTGTTACATCTTGAATAGTCACCTGAGAACCAAGCGTTTGTTGCCCCCTGGCATGGGTACTTTCAGAGTAGATAAACCCATCGGCCAGTCTCTTTTGGCCAGGTGCAGAGCTGAACGTGGATCTTGCAAGTTTTTGCATATACTCTGTAGCCGGGTGCACACATCTAGGGGCAATTCAGAAACCTACGATACTCAGCCGCATCCCCACATGTGGTTGAATGTAGATTATAAAATGGAGTGCCTTGGAGGCTCTGATCTGCTGACACTTTATTTATTCACTACAATAGTAAATTGCTCAAATCAATGTATTAGTCCATTGCAAGGGAGGGGCTAATCTAGACAAGAAAACAAGACAGGGATCTGAGCTCCCTAAGAGGTATCCTTAATTACCTTAGTTCCTGTAAACCTCTGCTCTTTTGCTACCCAGTCCGGATTACATTTGCGTTACCAGTTATATCCGGTACCCAGCCTGGTTCTCGGTCTCGCCGGTAGTCCGGTTCAATGTCTTCAGATCTCCTCCCAGATCTGCGTAACTCCCTATTTCATAGTACCTTTGAGCACACAAACACTCCTGTGACAGTATATCCAGTTCGTTCTCACCAATACATTCACCATCCTGCTATCAACCCCAAGTATCTGGTGATCCAGTGGTCAGGGTACGGCTCCCTCTGCCGAGGCGCGGGTTCGACTCCCGGTCAGGGATTGTTCCTTACTACTTCATCTCACTGATTCCCACAGACCAGCCAAATATACACACAGTCCTCCAGTTACCCACATGGACTTCACATATATGCCGGGTTCACAGAACTACAGTCATGACACAACCATCCTGAGGGATCCAATCGGATCCCCCCCTCCCCCCCTGTGTACCTCTAGGAGGAGTCCTATGTCTGTACCTCCGTCCACACAGGGAGATGTCCAGCTCCGGGCACTGCTGGTGGAGCCAGCCCTCATGCACATCTGGGCAAGATCCCAAACTCCTACTCCCATAGCAACACAGCCAGAGGTCCTCCCAGGTGCAGGGAGGAGGATTCCAGGACTGGCTGCAGGTTTCACCTCCCGGGGGCTGGGAGGTGACGGAGACCACCGGAGATCCCCGCACACCAGACCACCAACAACGCGGGGGGCCTCTGCCTTTGCATTGCGATACTAATCGCATATGTTAGTACATATGAGATTAGCATCGCTGCGATGACCGAAGATTGGCCGAGATGTATATTACATCCCACCCTGTATATAAACTAGTATAGAGAGGACAGGCTGACGTATCACACTCTTATACAGAGAGAGGACAGGCTTATCCATTGTATTATATGCAGAGCGGACACTGGACCTCATTCAGGTTGGATTGCAAGTGGCGATTAAACCGGAACAATTACAATGATCATGCGGGCACATGCGCAGTAAATGCGAACGCCTCTGCCTGTCAATCAGGCAGAGGCGTTCGCGGAGCGGGAGGGGGGCAGCAGTGCTCCGTTTCCAAGGTGGAGATGGAGCGTTGCAGGGGGCGGCACCAGTCAAACAGGGGGCATGGCGTGGTCATGATTGGGGCGGCTGTGTGACGTCACACCCAGCCGCTCTGATCAAAAAGATGGCAGCGGCACTCCTGCTGTCGCAGCTAAGCTGCGTCCGGCAGGGTGCTCCCCTACTTTCTGTGACCGCGCACTAAGTGCAGCGCAATCGCAATTACTGTGTGGTTGCAGTGGGGGGGGAGGCGGCAGTTAGAATGCTGGGAGGCCTTATCCTGCTATGGGTAAGGCCGCCCAGCATGCGAGGCAAAGGATTGTAAATTCTGCTAAAAATCAGAATTCCCTTACTGTACACTGGCCCTTATTCCGAGTTGATCGCTCGCTAGCTACTTTTAGCAGCTGTGCAACGCATAGTCGCCGCCCACAGGGGAGTGTATTTTCGCTTTGCAGGAGTGCGAACGCCTGTGCAGCAGAGCGGCTGCAAACACGTTTTGTGCAGAACAAGACCAGCCCTGTAGTTACTTATCCTGTGCGATGATTGCTGCGACGAGTGACATAGTAATGACATCAGATACCCGGCTAGCAAACGCCCGGCCACGCCTGCGTTTTTCCAAACACTCCCAGAAAACGGTCAGTTGACATCCAGAAACTCCCACTTCCTGTCAATCTCCCTGCGACCGCCAGTGCGACTGAAAGTGTCGATAGAACCTGTGCAAAACCACGATGCTCATTGTACCCGTACGACGCACATGCGCATTGCGGTGCATACACATGCGCAGATTAGCCCCGTTCTGCCATAATCGCTGCGCTGCGAAAATCCGTAATGAGCGATCAACTCGGAATGAGGGCCATGGTCCGCAGACTGACCAATTTCCTGTTTATACAAAAGATTACTAGAATTTTGTCTAAATAGAAGGACAAATATAAATATATGTAGCTAAACCTTCTATAGAAATAAACTTCAAAATTGTTCACAATATTTTAGTGTCATTCTGTGACAAATCCCTTCCTTCCGCCTTCCCGAAACAAATCTTTGGAATTCTTGCAGAATTATTCAGATAAATATAGAATTGTCTATTTTTAGGCAGCCGTTCCTTTGTCCATCTGTAGAGGGACCAACACATTCAGTGCGAGATGCAGGCTGCATGCTTACTGCTGAGGTCATCACAAATCATTGGGGGGGGGATGGGGAGGAAGGAAAAGTAATGCAGATAAGGACGGGAGGGGGGGGGTACATGAGGTTCTGTAGGTGATCATCAATGTATAGATTGTAGAAGGGGGGAGGGGGCAGGAATATCTATTAGCAAAGATGGGTAGGGTGTATACAAATACAGAGATAGATAGATAGATAGATAGATAGATAGATAGATAGATAGATAGATAGATAGATAGATAGATAGATAGAGGTAGTTAATACATGATAATAGAGAAAGCTCTTGATAAAGGGATGTTTTTTGCAATAGATGTTCACCTAAGAGGTTTTAAATCATAGAAACATAGGGGTTAATTCAGACCTGGTCGCTGTGCTGCAAATTACACTGCCCTGCAATCAGATAGTGGCCACCCAGGGGGAGTCCCGTGCAAGTGTGCGAATGCATGCGTACGCCGTGCAAAAACTTTGCCAGGCAGCGGACATCTGCAAATCTGCATACGCTGTGCAAAATGTTTTGCAAACGCCGGTCAGCAGCAAATCCGTTCGCAATTCACTCACCATCAAATGATTTTTCCAGTCTGTGCAGTGTGCGCGTAGCCCGGGACTTACTCCTACAGTGCGATCACATCAGGCTGATCGGTGTCGGAGCTGACGTCACACACCCTCCCTGAAACCGCTTGGGAACGCCTGCGTTTTTCCTGACACTCCCAGAAAACGGCCAGTTACCACCCCCAAATGTCCTCCTCCTGTCAGTCACCGTGCAAACACCCGTCTGACCTAAATCTTCGCACCATCCCATCGCCGCTGTCTGTCGCGCCTGCGCCTCTGATAATTGTCTGCTGTGCAAAAATGCACAGCAGGGCCCATAGAAACATCGGCAAAGGATAGTATTGCCTCCAGATATCATAATGTAATATAAGATGGCGGCTGAGTGGTGACGTTTCATTCCAGCCACCACCGTCTCATGAACATTTATTAAGCTTGCAGAATGTCAGCCTCCCCTAGATGACAAGTAGTCATTAAAAGAAGTTCAGCACCATGGACAGCGACTGTGCAACAGGAGAGGGGAGGTCATTCCGACCTAATCGCTCGCTAGCGTTTTTTTGCAGCGCCGCGATCAGGTCACAACTGCGCATTACCGCAATGTGCAGGTGCGTCGCACGGGTACAAAGCAGATCGTTGCTGAGCGATGGATTTAACAAAGAATCCATTCGCACAGCCGATCGCAAGGAGATTGACAGGAAGAGGGCGTTTGTGGGTGGCAAGTGACCATTTTCTGGGAGTGGTTGGAAAAACGCAGGCGTGTCCAGGCGTTTGCAGGGTGGGTGTCTGACGTCAGTTCCAGGCCCGGACAGGCTGAAGTGATCACAGCGGCTGAGTAAGTCCTGGGCAACTCAGAAACTGCACAAGGTTTTTTTGTACCGCTCGGCTGCACATGCGATCGCACACTTGCACAGCCAGTGTGCGGCAACTATGTGAATGCTGGACTGCAAAAAAAAGCTAGCGAGCGATCAGGTCTGAATGACCCCCCTTGTGAGCTTGGTTTTGTGCCTATATGTACCGCAATGTCCGGCAGTGGGAGGCCCCTGCTCACCCGCTACTCTACTTAGTAGAGCAAGCGATGAACAGATGCCGTTCACAGCCACGCAGCGTCTATTCATAGGAGAGAGGGATTGGGGACATGTCCAGCAGTTCCTGGAGAACCGGGCAACCACCGCACCGTAACAAAATTGTGGCCATGCCTCACGGGCACAGCACTTCCAGTGAGGCCGCACCCCCTAGCCACGAGGCCACGCCCTCATTTTGGGCATGCGCTGTGCTCAGAACATAAGTTGGGAGGTAAGCATTAGCAGGACAGCTGCTCTTTGAATTGGGAGGCATTTGACAGAGAGAGATCCAGTTATAGGTAACTCCAGCCGGGGGCTTTCATTGACAAAGCCTAATCATTGGTGATAATGGGTGCATCACGCTCTGTCTCCAAAAATATGAATATGCCTCTTATAAAGGATGCAAATGTGACATCACTTGTCCTAACTAGAGTCTCTGACAACCAAAACAGAATCTGATGACAAAAGAGTGGAGAATTCACATTTAAAGAACACCACCATGGACCACCAGATGGTGTAATGGTTAGCATTACTGCCTCACAGCAAAGAGGTTAATTCCCACCATGGAGTTTGTTTGTTCTCCCCGTGCTTGCGTGGGTTTCCTCCCACACTCCAAAAATATACCGGTAGGTTAATTGGCTCCTGACTTCTCACCTAAATTCATGATACGACAATATCCTCACTCTAGGGCGTATTTATTAAGCCTCGGAGAGAGATAAAGTGAAGATACATAAAGGACCAGCCAATCAGATCCTAATTGCTATGTTACAGGCTGTGTTTGAAAAATGACAGAAGCTGATTGGCTGGTACTCTCTCTCTCTCTACTTTAGCTCTCTTCAAGGCTTAGTACATCTGCCCCTATGTCTGATAAGTGTACACTCGTCACGCGTTTCGCCAAATCATAGTCACAAAGAGATGAACAGGGTGAATGTGAAGAGATGGCAGTGACAGGATAAATATTACGAGTACCTTCCATCGGGCTGTTGGCATCCATGCGATTTGCAAATACAATATCGACGTATTCTAGCTGCAGCCGTTCCAGAGACCCCCGGAGACCTGGCGGGCAGTGAAGACCAATTAAAGGTTATTTTTGCAAGCAATGGAAAAGATTAAGATTATAGTAGGAGGGGAAAAAAATACAATTATGGTAGAACCTTTATTTTTAAATATAAGTTTTACAATTAACTTGACTTATGGGGTTACTTTTTACTATTCTTATCTGTCGCCTCGCTCCTGCGATACGTAACTTCTGTCGAAGTCAAAAATATATCATACACACCACATACAAACTCCAAACAGATGGGTCTCGGTTTGTGCGTTTTGCGCATATACGGTAGCATACACATTCGCACAGAGAAGCCACAAAGACATATACAACATATTCATACAACACATAGACAAAACATGTTTAGCATAATTTTGTATTAAATTATATAATAGAGTGTAACATCATATATATATGTATTATTGGAATGGAACAGGTTAAACATATCATGCTTAGTGTCAAAATGATCAGGAGAATGTGTGTGTTAATTTGATAGCTATGGGTAGATTGTAGGAAATTGCAACGTTTAGTTATGATTAAATGTATGAATATGAAGCCACATTCTAAAGTGAACAAAGGATTTCCTGAAAGACAGCATGTGTGCAGAAAGAAACCAGTGGCTAACCCCTATAATTGCATCATCAAACTAGACGTTGCTTGCATATGAACTGACCAATAACACATCATGAATGAGAGACCTCCCTCCCCTGGACCAATAATAGAAGACTCAGCAACAGACACGTACCTCCCCCAATACACAGTATATAGGTATTTCCCCTCACCCAGGAAGCTCTGTTAGTTGCTGTTGGTGCAGATTCAAAGATGGAGAGGACTGTGCATTGAGGGACAGGGTGAAGTATACTGGCTGTAACTGATCCTTATGTAACTATCTGCTTCTTGCGTAATTGTAACTATATATATATATATATATATATATATATATGTTATAACTGAATGATATACTGTACATATGTTACATTGTATGCATACCCTTTTAATATCAAATATATATACATCTCTGAGCGTTGGACCTCAGCCTACAATGTGTGCGACTGCTTGCTTTTTCTTAAGGGATGTAGTGTTTGCGACGTACAGTGCACTTTTATCATATATGGTAATAAGATGTGCCTTGCGTCCGTAGCATATATTAACGCTGGCATTTTAAATATTTATTAGAGAAATAATTAGAACTTTACACTCCTTGCAGAATATAGCAACCCAGCTGAATAAGTAGACCCTTTCATCACCAATTCTAGCATCATAGGAAGTTACATATGAAAATGTCTATGACGAGAGCTTTCTAGCGGCCAGATGTGAGAGAGGAGGTCAAGATGAGACTCCAAGAGGAACCTTCCAGCCAGTCCTGACCGTCTTTCCCATGTACCACGTAATCTATGGACCTGATAAAGTTTTCATTAGATTTTAAGATGCACGTTAGCAGTTATCTGCCCAACAAAACAGATACCATTGATCTATCACTTGAATGTATGCCACCCACATCGTACATGGAGAAACACAAAAGCTAGCACTATTATCCCCAAATTAAACCAAATAAACCCAATGTACTAAGGGGTATAGCAAAGGATTTCAATGCTGGATTTCCTCAGTCTGAAGGCAATAGTCACCAATCCTCCATGTCTATGTTACATCCCCAAGTATCGCACACATCACCTTCAGATGCGCCCTCATTCACCCGTACTTTGCACAACATATGGTGCAAGACACATGGAGTGACTTAGACAATCCACCACAGGGATCGGTTTCCGGGCAATCATGCGTATTTCTTAATGTAGCACCTGTGTTGCATTGTAGCTGCATCCAAAGTGGCTTGTAGCGCACTGGACACTTGGGATTGGTATAAAGTCGCACGTTAAGCACAGTGCTGCGCGGTGGGATGCATGGTGCGTCTTACTCATATCGGCTCATATTTTCAGGATTAGGTCAGTGTTCAGGTCGCACGCCGCCACTGTAAGCAATGCCGGCGGAAGTATCCTAGGGTATACAGTATGTACATTTTAGTTTTGTCGCATTAAAAAGATGCACAAAACTGTGTAGCAGGACACGCGGTGCGGCTTGGTTGCATCATCCGTCGCATGATTTGAGGACGGGTTTACGTGGACACATCAGGTACTGTCCCCTTCACATCTGACAGGAACAAAACTATAGGATAACCAATATGGAAAGCGTGCTGCCAATAGATGGAGGCACTACTGGGTTCCAGACAGGGCCGGATCCAGGGGGGGGCGAACGGGGCGAACGTCTCCCTAACAGTCATAGCCACGCCCACTTACATGAGGTGGGGGCTGCTGCCAGGTTATGGTGTGTGGCTGCACTGACATCCCTCCCCACCCTCTGTGTCCCTGGGGCCCCTAACCCCATCTGCCATCATCACATGCCATCACCCCCACCTTGGGCAGTGTGTGCCGCCCATCGGTGTGTTAGTAGTTACATGTGCCCGGTTGTGTGTGCTACATAAGAAGCACATGCGCAGCCTGGCAATGCTTTATATGTTCTTTAGAGCATTAATGGACAGTTGGGATGGGAAGTGGGAGGAGTAATGAGTGTAGGGGAGGAGTCAGGAAAAAATAAACCACCACCCCTAAAAGAAAAGTCTAGATCCGTCCCTGGTTCCAGATACTGTTCCTGCACATGTTCTACAGGAATGATGTGTAGCAACTACTGTGCAGTGTATGTCCCACCGCGGGGGCACTAACCGGGAGAAATGGGACAGAAGCTGAAAAGAAGTCTCAATCGTCATCTCCACACAGCATACAGACAAAAACTGAGACGCATCATGCAAACCACTCTTGCTAGTTATTTTAGTAAATGTTGCAGGATGGCGCACACAAACGAATGCATAAAAGTTATCTGAAGGTGGAAAACTCTTGCAAAAGCCCCTGTTCTCCGGGGTACTCACCCTCAATAATGTGCTTCCGAGACAGACCCCTCTCAGTCTCTGCCCTGGGGAGACGGTGATGAGAACCGTGGAAAGAAATAGAGAATTGTGTTACCGCTGTAAAGGACACTCTGCCCTGTCATGTGGCTGCGAGGCCGCTAATTAACATCTGTGCTTTGTGACCAACTAAAACACATACATGAGAGTGCACCAACACTGAGGAGAATATTAGTCCCCGCTCCCTAGTTATGTGACACGAAATGATCAATTACGGTCACTGAGTTGAAATGGCGGCAGAGAGTCTTTGTGGGCCGGAGGACCAATCACAAAGCTGCACACAGAACCTTCCGGTTTTTGGCTGGGCGGTGAGGAGATGTTTTCCTAAGTGATATGAGTACTCTGTGAAAGCCAGGCCCTTACTATCTGCTCCATCCAGCTATTAATATTAACTGTAATGTATTTCCATTATGCACGACAGGATTACAAAAAGGGCATATGGGGTGGTCATCCAGAATGCCCCACACACAGCTCCGTCACCGGTGGGGGGAAATGTGCGATAATGTGAACTGGGGGAACTACAGTGTGTTTAACACATTTGTGGTGCTGGGAGTATTTACACATTATGGGGGTTATTCAGGCTTGTTAGAAAACCAAAAAAGCACACTACTGGGCAAAACCACGCTGCACTGCAGGTGGGGCAGATGTAACAGGTGCAGAGAGAGTAAGATTTGGGTGGGTTATATTGTTTCTGTGCAGGGTAAATACTGGCTGCTTTATTTTTACACTGCAATTTAGATTTCAGTGTGAACGCACTCCACCCAAATCTAACTCTCTCTGCACATGTTACATCTGCCTCACCTGCAGTGCACATGGTTTTGTCCATTACTGTATTTTTGGGGGTTTGCTAACAAACCTGAATACTTTTTAATCACATCAGTATATTTTATTGATCATTTTATTATTAGAGGCGCCTATAAACCTTAATCCGGCCGCGCCATTGTACACTGTGATTTTTGTGCAGTATAACCACGCCCCCTGTCGGACCACGGCCGCATCAGACTCAGGTGTGACAAGGGGCAGGAGCTGCAGCCAAGGGCAGGAGGTCACAGCTCCAGACTGGCATGTGAGACTGAGATTTCATTCTGATGCATGTTGTGATTCCTCAGTGTGCTTTGTGCACCATTCCATATGCAGTGTGCCATCAATAAACACATACTTCTGTGAATTAGAATCAATGCAGTCCTCTCTATTAGGATTAGACCAGTGGTCAGTGAACAGGGGTAAATTACCCCAAATGGGGTAAAAATCAAATTCCAGGGGGTAATGGACGGTTGCGCTGCTGAGAGAATGGCCAGCTCGCGATGTGACGTGATGATGTCACACCGCGCTTCCTCCTGCCCGCTCTACGCTGACCACCCTGTGCTGTGTTCCTGGCCACGGCGTGATGTGCTGACGTCACACCGTGCTCCCTCATGTCCGCCCGTCCTGCGCTGTCCTGTGCTTCCGCCCGCGGCCCGCCAACCCACACACAGAACTTGAAGTGTTCTGTGGCTGACCGCTGGCTGAGTTCTGCAGGATCAGACAGTGGCTCACATAACAGTGGGAAATTCCCACTGACGTTAATGTGGTGAGAATGTTACCATCCTAAAAAGTCTCCTAAAAGTCATGTGTAGTCGTCCCCCCCCCCCCCCCTTTCCCCCCTCATCCATCTTTCTTACATTAATTCTGGTGTTTTGGGGAGACAGTGCTAATTAACTCATTCATTGCCGAAAAAATAATTGGGGGAAAAAAACACCTATATACATATATACACAGTATCTCAGAAATGCCATATAAACAGTGATAACCAGTATATATGCACAATAATATATGATCTCCTTCCTTTCAAATAAAGGGGGTAACGTTGGCGTATCTAAATATATTTTGGGGTAAAAGGTAAAAAAGTTCCCTGACCCCTGGATTAGACAGTCAGTGCTCACTACCATACGTGGGTAAGTCAGGACATAGGTCAGTGTTATCTCTGTGTATTCCATTAACATTTTAAGGGGGAAATTCAAATGTTTGAAAAGTCAGTTGGGAGTCTGTTTTTTCCTATCTAACAGACAGGAAAAAACAGACGCCCGACCGACTTTTCAAACATTTGAATTCCCCCCTAAGAGTTAACGCTCATTTGTAGCTGTGGATTAGAGGGGAATTTAGAGAGTCAACGTAATGTCAGTCACATGCATTAAGGGAGCCAATGAGCAATCACAACATAATCTACAGTAGGTCTACAGCAGCACCACAGGGTCTGACGTCTGCTATAGGCTACGCAGAGGGGGTCACACTTCTCTGTACGAGCCGGAGAGGTCACTTCTGACACTTACTGTCCTCCCCAGTAGATTTTAGTTGTCACCACATAACTGGAACGTCTTCAGGAAGATAAGAGAACAGAGAGGTTAGAACAGAGTTAGAATCTAATATTGTTAGTTTGTCGGATGAGGCTGGTAGATGTATATTCCTGTTGTATAACATGACTCGATGATATAGACAGACAACTCACCTCCATTCTTTCTTCTTCAGGATATTTCCCAGAGTCTTTTCTGCCCTGTTGGAAAAGTATACAGAGTCAGAGGCTTAGGTGTAGCTATGGGGCCCAGAGTCTTAGGGGACCTGGTTCACTTGCACCCAGGTCAAAAATCTGCCTACCAAGTTGTCTGCCTATACAAACTGGGTCACTACAGTGTGGCATAATGTGAAATGGGGCACTACAGTGTGGCATAATGTGAAATGGGGCACTACAGTGTGGCATATTGTGAACTGGGGAACTACAGTGTGGCATATTGTGAAATGGGGCACTACAGTGTGGCATAATGTGAAATGGCGCACTACAGTGTGACATAGTGTGAACTGGGGAACTACAGTGTGGCATAATGTGAAATGGGGCACTACAGTGTGGCATAGTGTGAACTGGGGCACTACAGTGTGGCATAGTGTGAACTGGGGCACTACAGTGTGGCATTATGTGAAATGGGGCACTACAGTGTGGCATAATGTGAAATGGGGCACTACAGTGTGGCATAATGTGAAATGGGGCACTACAGTGTGGCATAGTGTGAACTGGGGCACTACAGTGTGACATAATGTGAACTGGGGCACTACAGTGTGGCACAGTATGAACTTGGGGCACTGTGTGCCATAAGATGAACAACAGCTGTAGAGAGAGGTTTCTCTCTAAAAGAGTTGAGGCTTTGGGTCCTTCAAAGTTCTAGCTACGCCCCTACCTATCAGAGAGGTTATTACCAGAGATATCCAATTACACAGGGAGCTTCACACTGTTCATAGCCAATGGCCATCAGTGGAAGCACTGTGCTATATACCCCAGCAGATCCTGTTTTCCTCATCTGATTGTCACGGCTCACACCGTAATCGTGTCCTTGCTACTTAACCTTCTTACCAAAGTGCCAAGCTGTCCTGTCCTTAAGTGATTCTTTGCTTGATTAGCTGCGTCTCTACATTGGTTTGTTTCCCTGAACTCCACGTCCGCATACACAGACCATGGCTTGTTCCCTTACAGTTAAGTCTGTGTCCATCATTAAGGGTGAGCTGTCTAAACTAGAGATGTGTGGTTCAGTTCACCAGAAATCTGAATCCACCCGCATTTTGTGGATCCGAACCAGACTAAAACCCTACCCAGATCTCCACAGGAGATCAGATCCAAGCCGATTCCCAAAAACCAAATTCGAACCAAAACACTTGAGGGTGGTTTTGCCAAAAACCAAAACACAATGATGAATTAGAACCAAGACCTAAACTAAATATGCTGTAAAATCTTAGAAAAATGTTGTTTCCAGAGGTTTTCCAACATCATCTTAGGTTCTCCAAAATGTATGAGATCAAGGTCTGCAGCAGATATCTTCCATATCTTCTGAGGAAGAGTAGTCCCTACAGATTCCTATGGGGCTGCATCTGGATGAATCCACCAAGCTTGGCCCTAATACTGCATCGGTTGGCTACAGTAATGGCAAAGTGGGCCGGAGAGGGATCTGTACTATCCCTCTCCAGTAGTGACGCAGAAACCAGCTTGCCCATAGACAGGAACAGATGCAGGGCTCTTCTCGCTACAGTAGATGACCCTAGGACTGTGTATTTCTCATTCTAGCAGAAGATTATCCCCTAACCTTCTGGTTATTTCTCCATCACACTTCCCCTACAGATATATGTTGGCTCCAGGGCTCGAGTCTTACCTGCCCGCCGCATACACCTCCGCAGTGTCAAAAAGGTTGACCCCGTGTTGATAGGCCATAGTCATGAGATTCTCTGCCACCTGGAGGAGGATAAACAGGCCATGTTAGAGACCTCAGGTGCCTTCACCGTACTGCATTGACTCCATATACATCTTGCACTGCAATGTGAACGGCATCCTCTTCCTTCCACCGACCTCCTCCCCAGCCGTTCTCCTTACCTCATCTGTGATCTGAGATCCAAACGTCACCCAGGTGCCTGCAGAAGGAGGGGAAGGAAGAGCGGTAAACAGTGAGGGCATTATGGGGTGAGAGATTGCACTCTGGGATAGATCAGATGGGAGGCAGGAGACAGTGGTTATCCAATAACATTAATATATACTGTATACAAAAGCATAGCTGGAGGGAGGATGAGGAGCACATTTAGAGGTGAGCTGTTATACAGTATTTACAAAGATTTTCTATCGCCGGAGTTAATATCTCAGGAGAACAGCAGAAATAATACATAGACACTAACTGTGCCTGATTCAACATGGCCGCCAGTTCCAGTGCAACTGAGTTAAAAGTTGCAGTACCCCCCTGATACCACCCAGGAACGCCCACCGAAATTGCCTCTCTCTGTGTCCGAATTCTTTGTGCGACTCCCAGCGGTACCCACCCCAACACTTGCTCTGCCTGAATCACAGGTGCACGTGGTGCTGACACCGCACGCAAGTGGGCGATATTTTTAGTCTGCACATGAGTCCGAGTTGCACTGCTCATACATCCCAATGGTTAGCGCCCAAAGACACACAAAAACATTCACAAGGTTAATTGCCGCTCCAGACCAATTGAATTAGCGGGGATTACCCTCGCTGCTTTAGGAGCTGTGAGGTAAATTCCGCATGAAAACGGCACAATCAAGGTTTTCGTGTGCGGGGAAAACCAATTGATTCCACAGTGTAGGCGGAATCAGTGGGTTTACGCGGAATTAATGGAGTGATTGCCGGCTGCAAATAGTCACAGCCCAGGTGAGTAACCGGGAGTGACACACAAAACTGTCAGTCTATACCCTCCAGGTACGTTCAGGTGATCCCCCGGGATTATTTGTGGGGTTACCATCTGTAGTGGAGGTTCAACGGTTCTCTGCCATCAATGACAGAGAATAGGACAATGTCTTTGTTCTTCTGGGGCACCGGCAGGGCCCTGCTCCCCCCCCCCCCCCCCCCCCCCCGATGTGGCCCTTAACCAACACCCCCCTTTCCCTAACTGGCCCTACACCCACTGTGTCCCACAAGCGACGATGATCGCCATCAATAGGGTTGAGTTTCGGGAGGAGAACTATTTCTTGCTCAGTTCTGATTGGCTTATAAAAATTATGTATATTAAAACACAAAAACGACACTTGTCACAATAGAATACATGTAAATTACACACACAATACACTCACCCAGTCCAAGGCAGGAAACACGTAATCCTGACTTTCCCAGGTTCCTAGGGATGAAATAAAGGACTTTAACGCGCTGTCAGTCTCCAGATACTTAAACGTCTGCTGGTGGGCCAAATAAAAATGTCACTATCTCTGGAAATATGAATGTCGCGGTTAAAAATTGCACATATAACCTGGAACACATTATAATGGCTCCTGGGTGGAACAGATGCTGAGGGCCAGCCAATGGGGCAGCCTCAGAGAGGTAAAGTGGAGAGAGATTAAGTACCAGCCAATCAGCTCATAACTGTCATTTTTCAAACACAGCTTGTGAAATGACAGAAGCTGATTGGCTGGTATTTTACCTCTCTCCACTTTATCTCAGATCCTGACAGAGCAGATAAAATCCAAACTATAAAAAAAAAAAACAATATACTCACGGATAAGCTCACTGCTAAAATACCAAACTGATTGACTACATAAAAACAATACAATCGGATTTATACGGTCAATCATAAATATGGGGTGGAGGTCAGTAGCTGTATATAAATATCATATACGTGCATGTGATATTAGAAATTGAATATAAAGTCCCAACTTTTGTAAAGTCTCAGTCACTGGCAGAGGGTGGCACGGGCCCTTCACCTCTGGGCCCCTTAGCGGCTGCCCCTTCTGCACCCATTCAGTTCCCATCACAGGCTACCTACCAATGTCAGTCACATATATAATAAGAATTTACTTAACGATAATTCTATTTCTCGTAGTCCGTAGTGGATGCTGGGAACTCCGTAAGGACCATGGGGAATAGCGGCTCCGCAGGAGACTGGGCACATCTAAAGAAAGCTTTAGGACTATCTGGTGTGCACTGGCTCCTCCCCCTATGACCCTCCTCCAAGCCTCAGTTAGGATACTGTGCCCGGACGAGCGTACACAATAAGGAAGGATTTTGAATCCCGGGTAAGACTCATACCAGCCACACCAATCACACCGTACAACTTGTGATATGAAACCCAGTTAACAGCATGATAACAGAGGAGCCTCTGAATAGATGGTTCACAACAAGAACCCGATTAGTTAACAATAACTATGTACAAGTATTGCAGACAATCCGCACTTGGGATGGGCGCCCAGCATCCACTACGGACTACGAGAAATAGAATTATCGGTAAGTAAATTCTTATTTTCTCTGACGTCCTAGTGGATGCTGGGAACTCCGTAAGGACCATGGGGATTATACCAAAGCTCCCAAACGGGCGGGAGAGTGCGGATGACTCTGCAGCACCGAATGAGAGAACTCCAGGTCCTCCTCAGCCAGGGTATCAATTCGTAGAATTTTGCAAACGTGTTTGCCCCTGACCAAGTAGCTGCTCGGCAAAGTTGTAAAGCCGAGACCCCTCGGGCAGCCGCCCAAGATGAGCCCACCGTCCTTGTGGAATGGGCTTTTATTGATTTAGGCTGCGGTAATCCTACCGCAGAATGCGCCAGCTGAATAGTGCTACAAAACCAGCGCGCAATAGACTGCCTAGAAGCAGGAGCACCCAGCTTGTTGGGTGCCATCAGGATAAACAGCGAGTCAGTTTTCCTGACTCCAGCCGTCCTGGAAAAATAAAATTTACAGGGCTCTGACTACGTCCAGCAACTTGGAATCCTCCAAGTCCCCAGTAGCCGCAGGCACCACAATAGGTTGGTTCAAGTGAAAACCTGAGACCACCTTCGGGAGAAACTGAGGACGAGTCCTCAACTCTGCCCTATCCATACAGAAAATCAGATAAGGCCTTTTACATGACAAAGCCGCCAATTCTGACACACGCCTGGCCAAGGCCAAGGCCAACAGCATGACCACTTTCCACGCGAGATACTTTAGCTCCATGGTTTTAAGTGGCTCAACCAATGCGACATTAGGAAATCCAACACCACGTTGAGATCCAAAAAGTGCCACAGGAGGCACAAAAGGAGGCTGAATATGTAGTACTCCTTTAACCAAAGTCTGAACTTCAGGCAGTGAAGCCAGTTTTTTCTGGAAGAAAATCGACAGAGCCGAAATCTGGACCTTGATGGACCCCAATTTGAGGCCCAAACGTCACCCCTGCTTGCAGGAAGTGCAGGAATCGACATAGTTGAAATTCCTCCGTCGGGGCCTTCATGGCCTCCCACCAAGCAACAAATTTTCGCCAAACGCGGCGATAATGTCTTGCGGTGACATCCTTCCTGGCTATGATCAGGGTAGGGATGACTTCCTTCGGAATACCCTTTTCTTTTAGGATCCGGTGTTCTACCGCCATGCCGTCAAACGCAGCCGCGGTAAGTCTTGGAACAGACAGTGTCCCTGCTGCAGCAGGTCTTGTCTGAGCGGCAGAGGCCAAGGGTCCTCTGCCAGCATCTCTTGAAGTTCCGGGTACCAAGCTCTTCATGGCAAATCCGGAACCCCGAGCATGGTTTTCACTCCTCGCCTTCTTATTATTCTCAGTACCTTGGGTATGAGAGGTAGAGGAGGAGACACATAAACCGACTGGTACACCCACGGTGTCACTAGAGCGTCCCCAGTGATCGCCTGAGGGTCCCTTGACCTGGCGCAATATCTTTTCAACTTCTTGTTGAGGCGGGACGCCATCATGTCCACCCGTGGTCATTCCCAACGGTTTACCCGCATTTGGAAAACTTCTGGATGAAGTCCCCATTCTCCTGGGTGTAGGTCGCCCATCGGAGAATCCTTGTGGCTTCTGCCATCGCCATCCTGCTTCTTGTGCCGCCCTGTCTGTGTACCTGGGCGACCGCCGTGATGTCGTCTGATTGGATCAGTACCGGCTGGTTCTGAAGCAGGGGCCTTGCTTGTCTTAGGGCATTGTAAATGGCCCTTAGCTGCAGAATATTTATGTGAAGCGAAATTCTCCTTGGAAATTTCTTCCCTGTGTGACTGCACCCCAGCCCCGAAGGCTGGCATCCGTGGTCACCAGGACCCAGTCCTGTATTCCGAATCTGCGGCCCACTAGTAGATGAGCCCTCTGCAGCCACCACAGCAGCGACACCCTGTTTCTTGCTGACAGGGTTATCCGCTGTTGTATCTGTACATGGGACCCGGACCATTAGTCCCACAGGTCCCACTGGAACGTCCTTGCGTGGAGTCTTCCGAATGGAATTATGCTTCGTACGAAGCTACCATTTTTCCCAGGACTCGTGTGCATTGATGTACCGACACCTGTCCTGGTTTTAGGATGTCTCTGACTAGAGATGACAACTCCTCGGCTTTTTCCACTGGAAGAAACACTCTTTTCTGGTCTGCGTTCAGAAACATTCCCAGGAACAGAAGACGTGTCGTCGGGACCAGCTGTGACTTTGGAATATTGAGAATCCAGTCGTGCTGTTGTAGCACTTCCCGAGAGAGTGCTACCCCCACTACCAACTGTTCTTTGGACCTTGCCTTTATCAGGAGATCGTCCAAGCACGGGATAATAAAAACTTCCTTCTTGTGAAGGAGTATCATCACTTCGGCCATTACCTAGGTAAAGACCTTCGGTGCCGTGGACAACTCCAACGGCCGCGTCTGGAACTGATAGTGACAGTCCTGTACCACATATCTGAGGTACTCCTGGTGAGGGGGGGGGGGAATGGGGACATGCAGGTACGCATCCTTGATGTCCAGGGAGACCCTGTAATCCCCCTCGTCCAGGCTCGTAATAAGCGCCCTGAGCGATTCCATCTTGAACTTGAATCTTCTGATATAAAAGTTCAAGTATTTTAATTTCAAGATGGGTCTCACCGAACCGTTGTGGTACCACAACCACTGTGGAATAGTAACCCCTTCCTTGCTGAAGGAGGGGCACCTTGACAATCACTTGTTGTGATTATAGTGTTGAATATCCACCAACACCGTCTCCCTGGCAGAGGGAGGTGCCGGTAAGGCAGATTTTAGGAAACGGCGGGGGGAAGAACGTCTCGAACTCCAGCCTGTACCCCTGAGATACTACTTGAAGGACCCAGGGATCTATGTGAGAGAGCCCACTGTCCGCTGAAATATCTGAGACGGGCCCCCACCGTACCCGGGTCCGCCTGAGCAGCCCCAGCACCATGCTGTGGACCTACCGGACGCAGGGAGGACTTCTGCTCTTGGGAACTAGCTGTGTGTTGCAGCTTTTTTCCTCTACCTTTGCCTCTCGGCAGAAAGGATGAGCCTCTAGCCCACTTGTTTTTCTGGGGCCGAAAGGACTGTACTTGATGATACGGTGCTTTCTTTTGTTGTGGGGTAGCCAGTGGCAAAAAAATTAATTTCCCAGCAGTAGCTGTGGAAACGAGGTCTGAAAAACTATCCCCAAACAGTTTTACCCCCTTATAGGGCAACTTCCATGTGCCGATTCGAGTCGGCATCGCCTGACCATTGCCAAGTCCATAACCCCCGTCTGGCGGCAATGGACCTAGCGCTTATTTTTGATGCCAGCCAGCAAATATCCCTCTGTGCATCACGCATGTATAAGACCACGTCTTTTATATGCTCTATTTTCAGCAAAATATTGTCCCTATCCATAGTTATTTTCCGACAGGGAATCTGACCACGCAGCGGGAGCACTGGCCATCCATGCCGAAGCAACGGCTGGTCGCAATATAATGCCCTAGTGTATGACCATATCTTATAGGGTAACCTCCTGCTTTCTATCAGCAGGTTCCTTCAGGGCGGCCGTACCCGAAGTGGCGGGAAAGGGTACGCTGCCAATAACCGTTGTAGAAATTATCAATTTCTTACCGGGGGAAGACCACTCTTCCTCACACACCTCATTTAATTTCTCAGATGCAGGAAAAACTACTAATAGTTTTCTCTCACCAAACACAATACCCTTTTATGTGGTACCTGGGGTATAATCATAAATGTGTAATACATTTTTAATTGACTCAATCCTGTAACGGGTGGACCTATTTGGAGGGTACACCAGTCTCATCGATGTCGACACTGGAGTCAGTATCCGTGTCGACATCTGTGTCTGTTATCTGAGGTAGCGGGCGATTTTAGAGCCCCCCCATGACATTTGAGACGCTGGAACAGGCACAAGCTGAGTAGCCGGCTGTTCCGTGTCGTCGGCCTTTTATGTAAGGAGTTGACACTTTCACGTAATCCTTCCATAAGTTCAACCACACCGGTGTCGACCCCGCAGGGGGTGACAACATATTTACAGGCATTCGCTCCGCCTCCACCTCATTATCCTCCACATACCTGTCGACACAGCCGTACCGACACACAGCACACACACAGGGAATGCTCTGATAGAGGACAGGACCCCACAAAGCCCTTTGGGGAGACAGAGGGAGAGTATGCCAGCACACCCCAGGGCGCTATATATCACAGGGATAGCACCTATAAAAAAGTGTTTTCCCCTTATAGCTGCATATATGTTGTATACTGCGCCTAAATTGTGCCCCCCCCCTCTCTTTTTAACCCTTTCTGTAGTGTATTAACTGCAGGGGAGAGCCAGGGAGCTTCCCTCCAACGGAGCTGTGAGGGAAAAATGGCGCCAGTGTGCTGAGGAGATAGGCTCCGCCCTTTTTCGCGGACTTTTCTCCCGCATTTTTATGGAATCTGGCAGGGGTTAATATACATCCATATAGCCCTGGGGGTTATATGTGATGTATTTTTGCCAGCCAAGGTGTTTATATTGCTGCTCAGGGCGCCCCCCCCCCAGCGCCCTGCACCCATCAGTGACCGGAGTGTGTGGTGTGCATGAGGAGCAATGGCGCACAGCTGCAGTGCTGTGCGCTACCTTGGTGAAGACTGATGTCTTCTGCCGCCGATTTTCCGGACCTCTTCTTGCTTCTGGCTCTGTAAGGGGGACGGCGGCGCGGCTCCGGGACCGAACACCAAGGCCAGTTCCATGCGGTCGATCCCTCTGGAGCTAATGGTGTCCAGTAGCCTAAGAAGCCCAAGCTAGCTGCAAGCAGGTAGGTTCGCTTCTTCTCCCCTTAGTCCCTCGATGCAGTGAGCCTGTTGCCAGCAGGTCTCACTGAAAATAAAAAACCTAAAAGTAACTTTTTCTAAGAAGCTCAGGAGAGCTCCTAGATTGCACCCTGCTCGGTCGGGCACAAAAATCTAACTGAGGCTTGGAGGAGGGTCATAGGGGAGGAGTCAGTGCACACCAGATAGTCCTAAAGCTTTCTTTAGATGTGCCCAGTCTCCTGCGGAGCCGCTATTCCCCATGGTCCTTACGGAGTTCCCAGCATCCACTAGGACGTCAGAGAAATTAAGTTGTACTTATGGGATAAAATGACTAATCCAGACCTGATCGCAAAACCTATCTCTTATGGGCAACACCATGTGCACTACAGGTGGGGGCAGATGTAACATGTGCACTTTGTGTTCAGATACAGAGACCCAGTCGCATACAGATATACACGTGTCGCATCAAATTAATCAGCACAGTTACCGGCATTACAACTAAGACGCATTTTCAGCAATGATAAAAACGCAAAAAAGAAGCCCGACACAGGAATCTCACAGGACCCGGCGCGTTGAGAGGTGCTATATGTCGCAACTGAATCCATAGGGCTTAATTCAAGGTTGATTGCAAAATAAAATTTTCCTCTAATGGGCAAAACCATGTGCAGTGAGGGGGGAGGGGCAGATGTAACACGTGCAGAGAGAGTTAGATTTGGGTGGGTTATTTTGTTTCTGTGCAGGGTAAATACTGGCTGCTTTATTGTTACACTGCAATTTAGATTTCAGTTTGAACACCCCCCACTCAAATCTAACTCTCTCTGCACATGTTACATCTGCCCCCTCCCCCTGCACTGCACAAGGTGGGTCATTTCGAGTTGATTGCTAGCTACCGTTGTTCGCAGCGCAGCGATCAGGCAAAAAAATCGGCATTTCTGCGCATGCGTATACACCGCAATACACACGCGCGACGTACGGGTACAAAGACCATTGTGGTTTTGCGCAGGTTCTAGCGAAGCTTTAAGTCGCACGGCACAACGCAAGAAGATTGACAGGAAGGGGGCGTTTCTGGGTGTCAACTGACCGTTTTCAGGGAGTGTTTGGAAAAACGCAGGCGCGCCGGGGAAAACGCAGGCATGGCTGGGCGAACGCTGGGCGGGTGTGTGACGTCAAAAGCCAACCCTCCAAAGTTAGAATCAACGCACTCGAAGAGTAAGGTCAGGGCTGGTCTTGTTTTGCACAAAATGTGTTTGCAGGCGCTCTGCTGCACAGGCGTTCGCACTTCTGCAAAGCAAAAATACACTCCCCAGTGGGCGGCGACAATGCGTTTGCACGGCTGCTAAAAACTGCTAGCGAGCGATCAACTCGGAATGACCCCCATGGTTTTGCTCATTAGAGAAAAAGTGTGCTGCTGCGGTCAGGTCTGAATTAGGCCCAATATTTCATTCTCTGCACACCCGACTCCCTGTCTGACTTTACTGACAGACACATAGTAATACAGAACAATGCCACACACCCACCTGGACGGTGTGCAGACTAGGGGGGTATTCAATTAGGGCCGTTTTTTTACCCTATTCAATAACAGGGCCATTTTGTCGCCTAGGCAAAAAATTCAGCAGGAGCGAAAAACATGTGGATCAGCAAATCCACATGCTTTCGCACCTGCGCCGGCGAAAATTTGGGCCGTTTTTGCGGCGTTTTTCACCAGTGCCTTTTCACTAAACAAAAAGAAGTGAAAAGGCATTGGTGAAAATGCCTTAAAAACGGGCAAAAACGTCCCGCAATTGAATACGCAGGGGGGTGAATTTAATAGCTTCGAAATTGTCAGAGCTAATTGAATACCCCACTAAGGAGCACATTTATTAAAAAATGTGTTAAACCCCCTGCAAATCACATTTCGCCATTGACATCTCTATAATGTGTGCGGTTCACACGGGCCCCTGGGTTCAGAAGGGGCCCACACCGCACACATATTTTAATACTCACCTCTCCGGAATGCAGCATCAGGCACTGCAGCCGCAGCGAAAAATCTCCTCCAAAATGGCTGCCGTGCATGCGCAGTAGTGAATTTGGTCTCCGGAACATGGTGGGCACCATGTTTCTGGAGACCTGCCCATGCACAATAGACTGCGGCAAAATGCCGGAGACTACTGCGCCGTGCAGAAGAGGGGGCCCACCCTGGAGTCTGCAAAGGGCCCCCCTACTCTGTTAAAGCGCCCCTGCCTTTGCACGATCATCGTACTCTATGGTTTGGACCTTGCTGCGCGGTACTACTTTGTTACATAGCCCCGAAGTCAAAAAGCAAGTAAAGTCAGATTATAAAGACAGATTAACCCTTGATTATCTCCTTTTTATTCGTATTACTGTTTACTGCCATCCAATACAGGCAGGCAGTGAAACCAGCCAGCACACTAATATAGACAGAGGCCCAGCTAGTGCACTCAGGGCTCATGTGCCATAAACAGATGATTTATGACAGGACGCACTAAATAAATAAGTCACTTCAATGTAGTTAATGAATATTTAATAGGATAAAATCCATTCAGTCAAACTAATAACCATTTATAAAATTTTAAACAGAACCAGTCACCATAAATGCGTATTACCTGATTCTATAGAGGTAATCATTTCTCAGGACGTTCACGTCCCCTATCCCTTATCTGCTCCCTATAATATCTGTAATACGTGATGCAAGACTTGTGAGGGGTTCATGTAAGCGTGAGAACAAAGATGGCCGCTGCCACCAAAGTTGGCGGGAGGAGAATGAACGGGTAGTTGTAACAGCTGATTTTAGAGTGTGGGCAGCCATTTTGTGAGGTGATATTAAGTGGAGGGGACGTGGGGCATTGTCCCTGATTTCCATTAGCAAATAATAGCCATTTGGAAAATATACAAAGGATGTTTAGGGGCCATCTATGTGCAAAGTGTGTCATTCGTTCAATGTCCACAGTTTCTAAGGGGTGTATTTACTGAAGTGTGGGTTTTTAGAAGTGGAGAGGTTGCCCTTAGCAACCTAGGCGTTTCACTTTTACAATATAATCTATTGTACTTGTAGCGCAGGACAGCAAACGAGAAATAGGTTCTGTCATGTTCTCCCATTTCAATTCAGCATAAATGTTATAGCACACTGGTGAGCCCGCAGGGAGGGAGCGGGGGGGAGATTATATTACTGGGGGAAAATCACACAACTCTTTATTAAAAAAATACTTCAGTATGGTGAACTGAACTGGGATCAGAGCAGCCGCTGAATTCATTCTCCAACGGTGGCAGAACCTGTTACCAATCACACGTTTTATTGTTCACAACAGCACAGATTATTTCAGAGTTTGCTGATCTTATGATAGTGACCTGCAGGCTGAATACTCGGGCTGCACATGACAGGAGCAGTGACATGATGTGAGGAGGGGAATGGGGGCAGCAGGAAGCCACAGACTGAGAGTTATATAGTGGGAGGAACAGGGTCCCCCAGCAGCACAGAGTATATCAGGAGATGAGTAATGTGGCAATGAGGACAGAGCTGCATGTGACAGGGGCAGTGACATGATGTGAGGAGGGGAATGGAGGCAGCAGGAAGCCACAGGCTGAGAGTTATATAGTGGGAGGAGCAGGGTCCCCAGCAGCACAGAGTGTATCAGAAGATGAGTGATATATCAGTGAGGACAGGGCTGCATGTGACAGGGGCAGTGACATGATGTGAGGAGGGGAATGGAAGCAGCAGGATCCCCAGCAGCACAGAGTATATCAAGAAATTAGTGATATATTAGTTAGGACAGGGCTGCATGTGACAGGAGCAGTGACATGATGTGAGGAGGGGAATGGGGGCAGCAGGGTCCCCAGCAGCACAGAGTATATCAGGAGATGAGTGATATATTAGTGAGGACAGGGCTGCGTGTGACAGGAGCAGTGACATGATGTGAGGAGGGGAATGGAGGCAGCAGGGTTCCCAGCAGCACAGAGTACATCAGCAGATGAGGGATGTGTCAGTGAGGACAGGGCTGCATGTGATAGGGGCAGTGACATGATGCGTTGAGGGGAATGGAGGCAGCAGGGTCCCCAGCAGCACAGAGTATATCAGGAGATGAGTGATATATTAGTGAGGACAGGGCTGCGTGTGACAGGAGCAGTGACATGATGTGAGGAGGGGAATGGAGGCAGCAGGGTCCCCAGCAGCACAGAGTATATCAGGAGATGAGTGAGGTGTCAGTGAGGACAGGGCTGCATGTGACAGGGGCAGTGACATGATGTGAGGAGGGGAATGGAGGCAGCAGGAAGCCACAGACTGAGAGTTATATCGTGGGAGGAGCAGGGTCCCTCCAGCAGCACAGAGTATATCAGGAGATGCGTGATGTGTCAGTGAGGACAGGGCTGCATGTGACAGGAGCAGTGACATGATGTGAGGAGGGGAATGGAGGCAGCAGGGTCACCAGCAGCACAGAGTATATCAGGAGATGAGGGATATGTCAGTGAGGACAGGGCTGCATGTGACAGGAGCAGTGACATGATGTGAGGAGGGGAATGGAGGCAGCAGGGTCACCAGCAGCACAGAGTATATCAGGAGATGAGTGATGTGTCAGTGAGGACAGGGCTGCGTGTGACAGGAGCAGTGACATGATGTGAGGAAGTGAATGGGAGCAGTAGAAAGCCTTGGAATATTTATCACAATCTGAATCTTTAATGTGAATGTGATATTTTTTGTGTAAATTCACAACGTCAAAATATATACGTTATGGTAAGAACTTACCGTTGATAACGTGATTTCTCTTATGTCCACAGGTATCCACAGGTAACATTGGGATATTGTCGAGCGACAGCGAAAATGGCACCAACACGGTCACGAGCTTTCTGGCCTCCCAGGATGCATTGGGGCCTCCACTATATAGTCCCGCCCACTGACTCAGTCAGATCAGTTCTTTCCACAGCGATTATAGGCAGGAACATTAGGTAGAGACCTGTACAGGCGATAAGAACACACATGCACACCCTTCCATACAAGAAGGAAGAGGTTTTAGTGATTGTCTAGATCCTCAAATCAGATGCGTCAGGGTGGGATCCCTGTGGATACCTGTGGACATAAGAGAAATCACATTATCAACGGTAAGTTCTTACCATAACGTATATTTCTCTGGCTGGGTCCACAGGATTATCCACAGGATAACATTGGGATTCCCAAAGCCATTTTAGTGGTGGGGACGCTCCTGATTGCACAGGAGGACCTTTCGCCCGAAGTCTGCGTCATGAGAGGCAAAAGTATCCAAGGCATAATGTCTAATGAATGTGTTTATGGAAGACCATGTGGCTGCCCTACATATCTGTTCTGCTGAAGCACCCTGTTGTGCTGCCCAAGAAGGACCTACTTTACGTGTAGAGGGTACAGAGACATTAGCCGGAATAGGGAGATCTGCATGAGAATAAGCTTCTGATATTACCATTCGGAGCCATCTCGCCAGCGTCTGTTTACTAGCAGGCCAACCTCTCCTATGGAATCCGTAGAGGATGAAGAGAGAATCTGTTTTCCTGATGGCACTAGTACGATCTATGTAGATTCTTAAAGCTCGGACTACATCCAGCGACGCTTCTCCCGCAGATAGTCCCGATACCTGAAAAGCTGGGACTACAATCTCTTCATTCAGGTGAAACTTTGATACCACCTTTGGAAGATAACTAGATCTCGTTCTGAGAACTGCTCTGTCTGGAAAAAAACTTAGGAAAGGAGACTTACATGATAATGCTCCTAAATCTGACACTCTTCTGGCTGACGCCATTGCCAGTAAAAAAAGAACTTTAACCGTTATCCACTTAAGATCTGCTCTCTCAAGTGGTTCAAACAAAGGACCCTGGAGAAATTTAAGAACTAAATTTAAATCCCAGGGAGCTGCAGGAGGAACAAATGGAGGTTGAATATGTGTTACTCCTTGAAAAAACGTACGTACATCCTGTAAATCAGCAATCTTCTGCTGAAACCATACAGTTAACGCTGAGACTTGAACCCTCAAGGAAGCAACTTTCAACCCTTTATCCAATCCTGCCTGAAGGAAATCCAAAATCCTAGCTACTTTAAAAGATCTCGGATTTAAATTTTTTCCAGTACACCAATGAATATAGGCTTGCCATATTCTATGATACACACGGGCCGAAGAAGGCTTTCTTGCTCTAAGCATAGTTTGGATTACTTGTTTCGAAAATCCTTTAGCCTCTAGAATAGAGGTTTCAACAGACACGCCGTCAAAGACAGGCGATCCAGATGACTGTGACAACAAGGACCCTGCATCTGGACGTTGAGGGAGCAGTATCGGTGCTTCCACGGACATTCTCAACAGATCTGTGTACCAATGCCTTCTTGGCCAAGCTGGAGCTATTAGAATGATTGCTCCTTTTGCCTGTTTTATCTTTCTCACTACTCTGGGTAACAGAGATATTGGAGAGGACAGATATGCCAGCTGAAACCTCCATTCTACTGACAGTGCGTCTACCAGGACCGCTCCTGGGTCCCTCGTTCTTGATCCGTACCTCGGAACTTTGTTGTTTAGACGAGACGCCATAAGGTCTATCTCTGGTAGACCCCATCTGTTTACCAGTGCCTGAAACACTTCTGGGTGTAGTGCCCATTCGGTTTCCTGAATGGTGTGCCGACTGAGAAAATCCGCTTCCCAATTTAGTACACCCGGGACAAATACTGCTGACAATGCCGGGAGATGGAGTTCTGCCCATCTTAGAATGGGAGTTATTTCCTCCATCAGACTCTTGCTGTGAGTTCCTCCTTGATGATTGAGGTATGCTACTGCCGTCGCATTGTCTGAGCGGATCTGGACTGGTCTTCCTTGTAGATTGTTCTTTGCCTGAACTAGAGCCAAGTAAACGGCCCTTATCTCCAACAGATTTATCGGCAGGCGACTTTCCCTTGCGGTCCATTTTCCCTGGAACCATAGGCTTCCGAGTACCGCCCCCCAGCCTTGCAGGCTGGCATCTGTTGTCAGGACTTGCCACTCTTTTATCCAAAAGGGTCTCCCCTTGTTTAAATGGTCTGTCTGTAGCCACCACGCTAGAGACCTTTTTACATTTACTGGAATCTTTATCATCTGCTTCTTTATTGTCTGATGATTTCCGTTCCATTTGGTCAGAATAAGGTGCTGCAACGGTCTGGAGTGGAATTGCGCATATTCCACCATGTCGTAGGTTGATACCATCAGACCCAACAGTCGCATTGCTGCATGGACTGACATTGTCTGGGCTTGCAACGCTTCCTGAGCCATGGCCTGCACCTTGACTATCTTTTTCCCTGGTAAGAGAACCTTCTGTAGGTTTGAATCCAATATGGCTCCCAAATGAACCATCCGCTGTGACGGATTCAGGGACGACTTTTCCCAATTTATGAGCCCCCCGTGTCTCTGTAAACAAACTATCGTCTGTTGGAGATGGCTCAACAGTAAATCTTGCGACTGTGCTAAGATTAACAGGTCGTCTAGGTATGGGAATATTCTTATCCCCTGTTTGCGCAGACAAGCTGCCATAACCACCATGATCTTGGTAAACACCCTGGGTGCTGTAGCTAGCCCGAAAGGCAGAGCTTGGAACTGGAAATGTTCCTGGAGGATGGCAAACCTGAGGTAACACTGATGTGATAGTGCTATAGGCACATGTAGGTACGCATCCCGTACATCCAGAGATACCATGTAATCTCCCGGTTCCATAGCCAACATTATGGAGCGTAACGTCTCCATGTGGAAATTCGGGATCCATATGTATCTGTTCAGCATTTTCAGATTTAGAATTGGTCGATATGACCCGTTTGGCTTCTGGATTAGAAATAGATTGGAGTAAAACCCCTGTCCCCTTTGTGATGGAGGTACTGGGACAATCACACCTGACTGCAGTAATTTCTGAACTGCTTCTTGCAGGGCATTGGCCTTCGACTCTATACGAGACAGGCTGGTGCAAAAAAATCTTTGAGGAGGCTGCCTCCTGAATGGGAACCCATACCCCTGAGATACTACCTTCTGCACCAAAACATCTGTTGTTGACTGTTGCCATATGTGTGCAAAAAGAAGGAGTCGGCCCCCAACCCTGGAATCCTCCAGGCGGAGGCCCGTCTCTTCAGGCTGATGGTTTCTGTTCAGGTTTGGAAGCTGGCTTTTTGCTAGCCCACTGCTTCCTACCCCTGGATTTAAACTGGGGTTGCTTAGGCTCCTCTCTAGCTTTCGCTTTGCTTTCCCAACGAAAAGAGCAAAATTTTAAACCCTTGGACTTAGAGTTATAGGTAGCCGGAAATCTGACCTTTTTCGATTCAGCCTCTGATTCTAGCATATCCGATAAGGGTTTTCCAAATAATATATTACCGACAAAAGGCAATGCTTCCAATTCTTTCTTGGATTCCGCATCTGCCTTCCAAGTACGTAGCCAAACTGCTCTGCGAGCGACTACTGTCAAGGCTGAAGCTTTAGAAGCAACTGTACCTACATCAATTGCTGCTTCTTCCAAATACTGGGCAGATTGTCTTAAATGGCAAAAACGATCCTCTTGCTCCCTAGTAGGAGAAGGGATGTCATTCTCTAGTTCCTCTATCCATTCGCCCATTGCCTTTGCTACCCAGGCCGAAGCCATAGCAGGTCTTACCACTGCTCCTACAAGAGAAAAAATATTTTTCAACAGGCTCTCTACCCTTCTGTCTGTGACATCATTCAATGAGATAGATGACAGTGGTAAAGAAGATTTATGCACTAGTCGCAGAACATGTGCATCTACTTTTGGAGGAACTTCTCTCTTCGAACAATCCACAGCAGGAAATGGATAATAAGAATCCCATCTCTTAGGAATCTTATACTTTTTACTGGGCGCTGCCCAAGACTCATCCATCATTTCCGTCAGCTCATCTAACGCTTGGAATTCAGCTTTCACTGATTTTGTTCGTTTAAATACAGGTGCTTTAGCTTTTAACACTGTCTTGGCTGGCTCTTCCAAAGAGAGAACAGCCTTCACAGCATTAATAAGTTCAGCTACATCCTCTGAACTAAAGCTCTGCGACTGATCATCAAACGGAGTTGAATCTATTGTATCATCATCATCCGATGTATCATCTTGTGTAGTCTGCCACACAGACGTATCTGTCTTAGTCTTACCTGTCCCTTGGTTTCTTGTAGAGGCTACTGGAACCAACCCATAGGAAGGGAGCTGCATGTATGGGTTCATAGTGTAACCTAACCCTTGAGGTGGTGCTACCGGAGCTAACCTGTCCGCTATTGAAGACAGAGTCTTTGCGAACATATTCCATGGTGGCTCTGTTGGTGGTTGAACCAACTCCTGTTTCTTACTTCGCTGAAAAGCGAAACAGTTTGCACACAACCCCTCATAAGTGACCAATTGATTCATATCAATTACCCCTGACTTACAAGATAAGCATGTTAGGGCTGTAGGAGTGCTTGATAAATTCTCCTCATCACTTTTGCCGCTCACAGACATGGTATTAACCTGTTATTGACTACACAATTTCTGACTGAAAATCACCCTATATGTCAGTATATAGAGGTAAGATCAATCTGACCACAGTGCACCTGATTTGAGGGTCAGAACAGGACTGACATTACACAGAAAAGTCAGCACACATACTAGCAGTCAGTCACATGTTAAAGCATTAGACATTGCCATATGAGAATACAACCTCCATAATAACTTATACATAAGTAGGAAAACTGTACTTCTGTTTTAAACTGGTTCTTTTTTCAACATAGCATGCAGAAAACACAGTAATATACAGGTCTCATATGCAATAGGTACTAAAAATTAACAGTGCACACTAAGAAGTAGAAGGAATTTTTAGTACTGTATACCCTGACTCCGTAGAGCGGGATACAGGGAGACTCACCACACTTCCATATCCAAGCAAATACGCTCGTAAGACGCTGAGTGGATTCAGACGCTACTGGTGTACAGTGCCGCTCTTGATAACTGATAACAGACACGGACGCTCACCAACGGACACGGACGCTGAGCGACTTCCACGTGTATGCAGACGCTAAAGGCCTGCGACTCGGTCTGGCGGGTTTATATCCAGTGTACACAACCGCAGCGTCTAAGCTGCGACCGAGTACCCTCGTGGTAGCGTCTGAGCCGGAAGTGAGGTCATTTAGTTCATGAAACGAGAGACACGCGGGAACTTGCCATGAACTCGGAGGAGGGGCGGCCAGGAGAGCGTCTGAATCCCCCTGTTGATTTAAACTCCCAGGATCGCGGCCTCTACCTAGTCCTGGCGCCTATGATCCCCGGAGCGTAGCGCTGTCACACTCGAGATGTTCGGCGCATCAACACACTGTTTGTAGTCTCCACCAAATCAGTGTAGCTGTGTCCTGACCTCTCTAGTAAGAGGAAGTCCATAGACTCACCGTCTCCCCATGCTCCGGCCACTGCCTGGTAACGTCTGCTGGACCTGCTAGAACATCCGACACAGACGCCCGTCGAGACAGCACTGATACCCGAAGGTAAGCGTTGTTGCGACCCGGTGGGGAGTTGTTGGAGCGACTCTTTCTAATATGCGTTTAAGACGCTGTTAAGAGAAGTCGCTCAAAAAATAATATAGTAAGTCTATAAAAATAAAATAATAAAAGCTTAAGGCTGCTCTCACAGCAGCCCTGTGACCATGCGGCTTCCTGCCGCACCAAGCAAAAAACTGATCTGACTGAGTCAGTGGGCGGGACTATATAGTGGAGGCCCCAATGCATCCTGGGAGGCCAGAAAGCTCGTGACCGTGTTGGTGCCATTTTCGCTGTCGCTCGACAATATCCCAATGTTATCCTGTGGATAATCCTGTGGACCCAGCCAGAGAAAAATATTTGAATGCATATATTTCTCTTGCCAGGAGGCGGGCTACAATAAGATCCAGTCCCGGCAAAGGAGCGATCCCTCTGCCGCCTTCCTACTGCGAGACCTGTGGCCATGTCTCATTTGCGCAGTCAGCCAGCACCACTATGTAAAGGACCACTGCACCTCCACAGCAATGTTACTGATCACGGGAGAGCTCTTTCTCTGAGTCACCGTCCCCGCTACGGTGCAATATTGAATTGCTCCGGTACCTAAGTATCCACCGAAGTAACTTGCGGCAGGTTGGATACATAATAATCAGGGGCCACACGGTCCCCGAGGATGAACAGGCCCCATAAAGTGGATGGAACAGGGTCCCAACAGCAAAGTAATGATACATGAAGATTGTGGTGCCAAACACACCTCTGTATAAACTGAAGTTCATTCATTCAATTTCATTGCTGACAAGTGTACTGTCATACCCTCTGTCAGGCCTATATAAACATTTACTGTACATGTATGTAACTTTCCAGTACTCCTTCTGCACTTTACGTCGCCGACTCTCGGCTCCCGGTGTAGACGTTGGGTAACGATCCTATATCATGGCAGCGTCTATGGGACTGCAGGGACAGAACCTCGCTGCATCTCTCTCCGTCACCCGCTGGGAGCTAATCACACTTTATGTCAAGCAACAGGGATGCTGTAATTGGGATAAAACCCAGCCCGGTGAGAGGTCATCTCTCAGGGATGATGTTTTATAAGTGATGCTATCAGAACGGACCGGTCATTGGCTGCTCTGCATATGAGCGTACAGTGCGTACAGGTGTGCTCTCCCGATCGTATGAGCAGGCCTGACATTGCCCCTCCCTAAAGGCAGAGCCGGCCTTAGGCATAGGCAAACTAGGCAAATGCCTAGGGCATTTGGTGTGCTTAGGGGCACCAGCAGCTTCTGCTGATTAAAATGATATGCAGCATGCTTATATTCTGTGTGTGACTGCGGCTGTATCTGCATACGAAATGCTACGTTGCAGTGTATTCCTGGAAATCACTGTAATGTAGCATTTCATATGCAGATACAACCACAGTCGCACATAGAATATAGGCATGCTGCATATAATTTTATTCAACAGAAGCTGCTTGTGCATCCTAGCCAATAATATGATGCATTTTTATAAACAAAAGGCACCCGACGTTAGCAGAGCTGACAGCTGACTCATGCCAGGCATCTCCTGCAGAACTAGCGGCGGTGCTAGGGGGCACCAGCCAAAATCTTGCCTAGGGCATCATATTGGTTAGGGCCGGCTCTGCCTACAGGTGCAATATTTGGTGTAAGGTATATGTGGTAAGATACATGATATGAAATGGTTGGAAGGTCCCACCACTTCCTTACATTCACACCAACGTTCTCTCCCTTTAGGAGGGCAGAGTTCCTGGAGACCAGGCACGGCAGGGACAGCGTCCGGGCTGCCCTGTGGTAGCAGACTTGTGACCTGCAGCAAAGTCTGGATGAGAAGTTTGCGCTGTGATAGACTGGAGGTGAACATCATGATGCATGCTGCAAGTACCGATGTGGAACCCACTGTCCAGGATCTCCGTTGGAAGACAGAGATTTCCTGTTTCCTGGCCTATTTGTTAGATCTGCAGCGGCCGGTTTGCACCTGGTTTGCACGTTCCTATCCCTACAACTTTACTTTTTACAGGACTATGAGCACCATTGGGACCTAGTACTATTTAAAAAATAATATTATCAGGGAAATAGCTGTAAATACAGTTGCCCCATATCCGGGAGGCTCTCCCATGTGACCTGTGCAGTGTATATACTGCCGGTGTGCTCTCCCCTAAATCTCAGCTGAGGCAGAGGCTGCATTGTGCTACTGACCTCACCACGCACCCCTCCCCCTATCCCTGCATTGTATTATAAATACTGGAGAGCACGTCTTCTATATCTCACCGCCACAACTTCGTTGATAATAGCTGGAACATTTTCCTGCATTTTCTGAGCCTTTCTCGCTGTCATTATTGCAATGTACAGAGGTGTCACACAAAAGAAGGATCAGCGTCCTGACAGCGCTATTAATAACCGCGCAGGTCCCATTTCACATATAAAATGTAGGAAACCGCTGGCTCTCCATATCCGCTGTTACCGCTTTAAAGCGGAGACGGAAGTATTGTTCTCCTGCAGTGGTCCAAGTGGAAATGTCACTTCTGTGACGCGACTTCCATTAATACACAAACAACGCTAATAAATTAGTGCGACGGTATCAGCTGGTCGGGCCAGTATGCAGACAGCCAATCAGAAGTGACTGCAATCATCAGGAGCCCGTACAACAGGCCTGCATAAATATACCAAGAATGCACCCAGGTGACTAAGGGGCCTGCATAAAGACTTATGTGACTAAGGGGTCCGTTTATCATTGAATATTTGCAGCGTAATCCCCCAAAACACAGATTTTCAGGGGTTAAACGCAAATATTTAGCATCCGCTAAATGTATGACAGAGGGACTGCAGCAGATATCTCCAATACCCTGCTGCGATCCGTCTATCCCCGCCGGCAGCCGCAACCCCCATAGGTTTTCTGACAGATTTAACAACTGCCAGATTGGCCCCCGCAGCTACTGCCATATGTAGATGGCAGAAGCGCACTGTAGCCTGTGGGGCACATCACAGATTCAGCCGGCAGAGGTTCTGAGCATATTCGGAGCCCCTGTCGCTGCAGGTGCCGCGTTATACATTTACCCGATATAATCGTACATTACCGTGTGATTCTGGGTACTAATATTACATCAGCAGCGGAACAGGGACACACCTCAGCAGCAGCGGCACAGGGACACACCTCAGCAGCAGCACAGGGATACACCTCAGCAGCAGCGGCACAGGGACACACCTCAGCAGCAGCACAGGGATACACCTCAGCAGCAGCGGCACAGGGACACACCTCAGCAGCAGCGGCACAGGGACACACCTGAACAGCGGCACAGGGACACACCTCAGCAGCGGCGGCACAGGGACACACCTGAACAGCGGCACAGGGACACACCTCAGCAGCGGCGGCACAGGGCCACACCTGAACAGCGGCACAGGGACACACCTCAGCAGCGGCGGCACAGGGCCACACCTGAACAGCGGCACAGGGACACACCTCAGCAGCGGCGGCACAGGGACACACCTCAGCAGCAGCGGCACAGGGACACACCTCAGCAGCAGCACAGGGACACACCTCAGCAGCAGCACAGGGATACACCTCAGCAGCGGCACAGGGACACACCTCAGCAGCAGCACAGGGATACACCTCAGCAGCAGCGGCACAGGGACACACCTCAGCAGCAGCGGCACAGGGACACACCTGAACAGCGGCACAGGGACACACCTCAGCAGCGGCGGCACAGGGACACACCTCAGCAGCAGCACAGGATACACCTCAGCAGCGGCGGCACAGGGACACACCTCAGCAGCAGCACAGGATACACCTCAGCAGCTGCAGCACAGGGACACACCTCAGCAGCAGAAGCACAGGGACACACCTCGGCAGCGGCACAGGATACACCTCAGCAGCAGCAGCAGCACAGGGACACACCTCAGTAGCAGCAGCACAGGGGCACACCTCAGCAGCAGCAGCACAGGGGCACACCTCAGCAGCAGCACAGGATACACCTCAGCAGCAGCGGCACAGGGACACACCTCAGCAGCAGCACAGGGACACACCTCAGCAGCAGCACAGGGACACACCTCAGCAGCAGCACAGGATACACCTCAGCAGCAGCACAGGGATACACCTCAGCAGCAGCGGCACAGGGACACACCTGAACAGCGGCACAGGGACACACCTCAGCAGCGGCGGCACAGGGACACACCTGAACAGCGGCACAGGGACACACCTCAGCAGCGGCGGCACAGGGCCACACCTGAACAGCGGCACAGGGACACACCTCAGCAGCGGCGGCACAGGGACACACCTCAGCAGCAGCACAGGATACACCTCAGCAGCAGCGGCACAGGGACACACCTCAGCAGCAGCACAGGATACACCTCAGCAGCTGCAGCACAGGGACACACCTCAGCAGCAGAAGCACAGGGACACACCTCGGCAGCGGCACAGGATACACCTCAGCAGCAGCAGCAGCACAGGGACACACCTCAGTAGCAGCAGCACAGGGGCACACCTCAGCAGCAGCAGCACAGGGGCACACCTCAGCAGCAGCACAGGATACACCTCAGCAGCAGCGGCACAGGGACACACCTCAGCAGCAGCACAGGGACACACCTCAGCAGCAGCACAGGGACACACCTCAGCAGCAGCACAGGGACACACCTCAGCAGCAGCAGCAGCACAGGGACACACCTCAGCAGCAGCAGCACAGGGACACACCTCAGCAGCAGCAGCACAGGGACACACCTCAGCAGCACAGGGACACACCTCAGCACTCACAGCATCAGGTATGTCTCACAGCAGTAACACAACTATGTCTCATAGCAGCAACACAGCTATGTTTCACAGAAGCAACACAGCTATTTCTCACAGCAGCAACACAGCTATGTCTCACAGCAGCAACACAGCTATGTCTCACAGCAGCAACACAGCTATGTCTCACAGCAGTAACACAACTATGTCTCATAGCAGCAACACAACTATGTCTCACAGCAGCAACATAGGTATGTCTCACAGAAGCAACACAGCTATGTCTCACAGCAGCAACAAAGCTATGTCTCACAGCAACAACACAGCTATGTCTCACAGCAACAACACAGCTATGTCTCACAGCAACAACACAGCTATGTCTCACAGCAGCAACACAGCTATGTCTCAGCAGCAACATAGCTATGTCTCACAGCAGCAACACAGGTATGTCTCACAGCAGCAACACAGGTATGTCTCACAGCAGCAACACAGCTATGTCTCACAGCAGCAACACAGGTATGTCTCACAGCAGCAACACAGCTATGTCTCACAGCAGCAACACAGGTATGTATCACAGCAGCAACACATCTATGTCTCACAGCAGCATCACAGCTATGCCTCACAGCAGCAACACAGGTATGTCTCACAGCAGCAACACAGGTATGTCTCACAGCAGCAACACAGCTATGTCTCACAGCAGCAACACAGCTATGTCTCACAGCAGCAACACAGCTATGTCTCACAGCAGCAACACAGGTATGTCTCACAGCAGCAACACAGGTATGTCTCACAGCAGCAACACAGCTATGTCTCACAGCAGCAACACAGCTATGTCTCACAGCAACAACACAGCTATGTCTCACAGCAGCAACACAGCTATGTCTCAGCAGCAACACAGCTATGTCTCACAGCAGCAACACAGGTATGTCTCACAGCAGCAACACAGGTATGTCTCACAGCAGCAACACAGCTATGTCTCACAGCAGCAACACAGCTATGTCTCACAGCAGCAACACAGCTATGTCTCACAGCAGCAACATAGGTATGTATCACAGCAGCAACACATCTATGTCTCACAGCAGCATCACAGCTATGCCTCACAGCAGCAACACAGGTATGTCTCACAGCAGCAACACAGGTATGTCTCACAGCAGCAACACAGCTTTGCCTCACGGCAGCAACACAGGTGTGTCTCACAGCAGCAACACAGGTATGTCTCACAGCAGCAACACAGCTTTGCCTCACAGCAGCAACACAGCTTTGCCTCACAGCAGCAACACAACTGTCTCACAGCAGCAACACAACTATGTCTCACAGCAGCAACACAACTATGTCTCACAGCAGCAATATAGGTATGTCTCACAGCATCAACAAAGGTATGTCTCACAGCAGCAACACAGGTATGTCTCACAGCAGCAACACAGGTATGTCTCACAGCAGCAACACAGCTATGTCTCAGCAGCAACACAGCTATGTCTCACAGCAGCAACACAGGTATGTCTCACAGCAGCAACACAGCTATGTCTCACAGCAGCAACACAGCTATGTCTCACAGCAACAACACAGCTATGTCTCACAGCAACAACACAGCTATGTCTCACAGCAGCAACACAGCTATGTCTCAGCAGCAACACAGCTATGTCTCACAGCAGCAACACAGGTATGTCTCACAGCAGCAACACAGGTATGTCTCACAGCAGCAACACAGCTATGTCTCACAGCAGCAACACAGGTATGTCTCACAGCAGCAACACAGCTATGTCTCACAGCAGCAACACAGGTATGTATCACAGCAGCAACACATCTATGTCTCACAGCAGCATCACAGCTATGCCTCACAGCAACACAGGTATGTCTCACAGCAGCAACACAACTATGTCTCACAGCAGCAACACAACTATGTCTCACAGCAGCAACACAACTATGTCTCACAGCAGCAACACAACTATGTCTCACAGCAGCAACACAACTATGTCTCACAGCAGTAACACAACTATGTCTCACAGCAGCAACACAGGTATGTCTCACAGCAGCAACACGGGTATGTCTCACAGCATCAACACAGGTATGTCTCACGACATCAACAAAGGTATGTCTCACAGCAGCAACACAGGTATGTGTCACAGCAGCAACACAGGTATGTGTCACAGCAGCAACACAGGTATGTCTCACAGCAGCAACACAGCTATGTCTCACAGCAGCAACACAGGTATGTCTCACAGCAGCAACACAGGTATGTCTCACAGCAGCAACACAGCTATGTCTCACAGCAGCAACACACCTATGTCTCACAGCAGCAACACAGCTATGTCTCACAGCAGCAACACAACTATGCCTTACAGCAGCAACACAACTATGTCTCACAGCAGCAACACAACTATGTCTCACAGCAGCAACACAACTATGTCTCACAGCAGCAAAACATCTATGTCTCACAGCAGCATCACAGCTATGCCTCACAGCAGCAACACAGGTATGTCTCACAGCAGCAACACAGCTTTGCCTCACAGCAGCAACACAGCTTTGCCTCACAGCAGCAACACAACTGTCTCACAGCAGCAACACAACTATGTCTCACAGCAGCAACACAACTATGTCTCACAGCAGCAATATAGGTATGTCTCACAGCATCAACAAAGGTATGTCTCACAGCAGCAACACAGGTATGTCTCACAGCAGCAACACAGGTATGTCTCACAGCAGCAACACAGCTATGTCTCAGCAGCAACACAGCTATGTCTCACAGCAGCAACACAGGTATGTCTCACAGCAGCAACACAGCTATGTCTCACAGCAGCAACACAGCTATGTCTCACAGCAACAACACAGCTATGTCTCACAGCAACAACACAGCTATGTCTCACAGCAGCAACACAGCTATGTCTCAGCAGCAACACAGCTATGTCTCACAGCAGCAACACAGGTATGTCTCACAGCAGCAACACAGGTATGTCTCACAGCAGCAACACAGCTATGTCTCACAGCAGCAACACAGGTATGTCTCACAGCAGCAACACAGCTATGTCTCACAGCAGCAACACAGGTATGTATCACAGCAGCAACACATCTATGTCTCACAGCAGCATCACAGCTATGCCTCACAGCAACACAGGTATGTCTCACAGCAGCAACACAGCTTTGCCTCACTGCAGCAACACAGCTTTGCCTCAAAGCAGCAACACAGGTATGTCTCACAGCAGCAACACAGGTATGTCTCACAGCAGCAACACAGGTATGTCTCACAGCAGCAACACAGGTATGTCTCACAGCAGCAACACAACTATGTCTCACAGCAGCAACACAACTATGTCTCACAGCAGCAACACAACTATGTCTCACAGCAGCAACATAGGTATGTCTCACAGCAGCAACACAGGTATGTCTTACAGCAGCAACACAGCTATGTCTCACAGCAGCAACACAACTATGCCTCACAGCAGCAACACAACTATGCCTCACAGCAGCAACACAACTATGCCTCACAGCAGCAACACAACTATGCCTCACAGCAGCAACACAACTATGCCTCACAGCAGCAACACAACTATGTCTCACAGCAGCAACACAGCTATGTCTCACAGCAGCAACACAGGTATGTTTCACAGCAGCAACACAGCTATGCCTCACAGCAGCAACTCAGGTATGTCTCACAGCAGCAACACAGCTATGTCTTACAGCAGCAACACAGCTATGTCTCACAGCAGCAACACAGCTATGTCTCACAGCAGCAACACAACTATGCCTTACAGCAGCAACACAACTATGTCTCACAGCAGCAACACAACTATGTCTCACAGCAGCAACACAACTATGTCTCACAGCAGCAACACAACTATGTCTCACAGCAGCAACACAGCTATGTCTCACAGCAGTAACACAACTATGTCTCACAGCAGCAACACAGCTATGTCTCACAGCATCAACACAGGTATGTCTCACAGCATCAACACAGGTATGTCTCACATCAACAACACAGCTTTGTCTCACAGCAACAACACAGCTATGTCTCAGCAGCAACACAGCTATGTCTCACAGCAGCAACACAGGTATGTCTCACAGCAGCAACACAGGTATGTCTCACAGCAGCAACACAGGTATGTCTCACAGCAACAACACAGCTATGTCTCACAGCAGCAACACAGCTATGTCTCAGCCGCAACACAGCTATGTCTCACAGCAGCAACACAGCTATGTCTCAGCAGCAACACAGCTATGTCTCACAGCAGCAACACAGGTATGTCTCACAGCAGCAACACAGGTATGTCTCACATTAGCAACACAGCTGTCTCACAGCAACAACACAGCTATGTCTCACAGCAACAACACAGCTATGTCTCACAGCAGCAACACAGCTATGTCTCAGCAGCAACACAGCTATGTCTCACAGCAGCAACACAGGTATGTCTCACAGCAGCAACAAAGGTATGTCTCACAGCAGCAACACAGCTATGTCTCACAGCAGCAACACAGGTATGTCTCACAGCAGCAACACAGCTATGTCTCACAGCAGCAACACAGGTATGTATCACAGCAGCAACACATCTATGTCTCACAGCAGCATCACAGCTATGCCTCACAGCAACACAGGTATGTCTCACAGTAACACAGCTTTGCCTCACGGCAGCAACACAGCTTTGCCTCACAGCAGCAACACAGGTATGTCTCACAGCAGCAACACAGGTATGTCTCACAGCAGCAACACAGGTATGTCTCACAGCAGCAACACAACTATGTCTCACAGCAGCAACACAACTATGTCTCACAGCAGCAACACAACTATGTCTCACAGCAGCAACACAACTATGTCTCACAGCAGCAACACAACTATGTCTCACAGCAGCAACACAACTATGTCTCACAGCAGCAACACAACTATGTCTCACAGCAGCAACACAGGTATGTCTCACAGCAGCAACACAGGTATGTCTCACAGCAGCAACATAGGTATGTCTCACAGCAGCAACACAGCTATGTCTCACAGCATCAACACAGGTATATCTCACAGCATCAACAAAGGTATGTCTCACAGCAGCAACACAGGTATGTCTCACAGCAGCAACACAGGTATGTCTCACAGCAGCAACACAGCTATGTCTCACAGCAGCAACTCAGGTATGTCTCACAGCAGCAACACAGCTATGTCTTACAGCAGCAACACAGCTATGTCTCACAGCAGCAACACAGCTATGTCTCACAGCAGCAACACAGCTATGTCTCACAGCATCAACACAGCTATGTCTCACAGCATCAACACAGGTATGTCTCACAGCATCAACACAGGTATGTCTCACAGCATCAACACAGGTATGTCTCACAGCAGCAACACAGCTATGTCTCACAGCAGCAACACAACTATGCCTCACAGCAGCAACACAGCTATGCCTCACAGCAGCAACACAGGTATGTCTCACAGCAGCAACACAACTATGTCTCACAGCAGCAACACAGCTATGTCTCACAGCAGCAACACAGGTATGTCTCACAGCAGCAACACAGCCATGTCTCACAGCAGCAACACAGCCATGTCTCACAGCAGCAACACAGCTATGTCTCACAGCAGCAACACAGGTATGTCTCACAGCAGCAACACAGCTATGTCTCACAGCAGCAACACAGGTATGTCTCACAGCAGCAACACAGGTATGTCTCACAGCAGCAACACAGGTATGTCTCACAGCAGCAACACAGGTATGTCTCACAGCAGCAACACAGGTATGTCTCACACCAGCAGCACAGGTATGTCTCACATCAGTATAATATTATCTACACTTTAATTCAGGTATCTCTTAGTAGCATATTAAAATATATCTCAGCAACACAAGTACAGCTAGCAGATGCACAGGTATTTATCCACAGGGGGCCTGATTCTGATTCAGTAATAAAGTAAGAAAGAGCCGGTAACTGAGCACCTGGGTAACACCTTTCTGTACTGCAGGTGGGGCAGATGTAACACGTGCAGAGAGAGTTAGATGATTGGGGAGCGTGTACAAACTGTTATCTAAACTGCACTGTAAGAATAAAGTGCCCAGCATGTGTGGGCTACATGCAAAAACAGCTAGTATTTACCGTGCATATAAACATGATGGTCATTAGTCAGATGTAGACTTAGGGTCCGATTTAGCATGGAATGCTGCTGCGGCAGCGTTCGCATGCTGGGGCCTTTTGAAGTGTGTGCACGCGGCATCTCACATCTGTGAATGCCTCTGCCTGATTGACATTTGTGGGGCGGGAGCGGGAGTTGCGGCGGCGTTTAGGGGGCATTAACTCAGCGTTGGGGGGCGTGGTCCGCGCAGGGTGGGCCGCGGCGGCTGCTGCGTGATGTCACACGCAGCCACTGCGATCTGAAACATGGTGGGTAGCCCCCTGCCTTAGCAGCTAGGCTGCAGACAGAGGCATTCTTATGAGACGCTTCATACTTTCAAGACGCTGCATGGAACTTTGGTGGGGCGGGGCAGGTTGGTGACATAATCAAGCCCCACCCCACCTAGGGAAAATGCTGCAACTCCTGGTAGGGGGGCAGGGCTAAAATTACGTGATTCATATCATTTTAGCCCCTACCCCACCCCACGGAGATTATCTCTCTGTATTGCCCGATTCACTAAGGTGCGGGCAGGATGCGGGGGATGTGCCTGCTATTTGAGGGTGCGCGGGGATACCACAAAAATCGTGAGCCTCCCTCAACTTCCGGGAGAGTAGGCAAGTATGGACAGGGGGCTACCCTAACCATGAGAAAGTATCGCTGCTGTGCTATGCTTTTGCATGTTTGCGGGGGGCCTGATCCAGCGTGCAGGGCAGACTTGCCCTAAACTGTACGTCCCCCCACATGTCAGAGTATTGGATCGTAGATGTGCGACACCATCAGCCGGCTGCATGACCCATGGGGCCAGCCGTCACAGCTACTACCGAGAGCACCATGGTTGTCATTGTGCACAGTTACTTGCTCTTCAGGCCCTTCTGTGCAGGATGGCAGGGATATCTCCCCAGCAACTCAGGTATAGTGCCGCAGCAACTCAGGTATAGTGCCGCAGCAGCTCAGGTATAGTGCCGCAGCAGCTCAGGTATAGTGCCGCAGCAGATCAGTTATAGTGCCGCAGCAGCTCAGGGATAGCTCCGCAGCAGCTCAGGTATAGAGCCGCAGCAGCTCAGGGATAGCGCCGCAGCAGCTAAGGGATAGCTCTGCAGCAGCTCAGGAATAGCTACGCAGCAACTCAGTGATGGCTCCTCAGCAGATCAGAGATAGCTCCGCAGTAGCTCAGGGATTGCTACGCAGCAGCTCAGGAATAGCTCCGCAGCAGCTCAGGGATAGCACCACAGCAGTTAAGGGATAACGCCACAGCAGCTCAGGGATAGCTCCGAAGCAGCTCAGGAATAGCTCTGTAGCAGGTCAGTGATAGCTCTGCAGCAGCTCATGGATCGCTCCTTAGTAGCTCAGGGATAGCTCCGCAGCAGCTAAGGGATAGCTCTGCAGCAGTTCAGAGATAGCTCTGCAGCAACTCAGGGGTAGCTCTGCAGCAACTCAGAGGTATATCTGCAGCAGCTCAGGTATAGCGCCTCAGCAGCTCAGGGACAGCACAGCAGCAGCTCAGGGATAGCTCCGCAGCAGCTCAGAGATATCTCTGCAGCAGCTCAGGTATAGCGCTGCAGCAGCTCAGAGATATCTCCTCAGCCGCTCAGAGATAGCTCCGCAGCAGCTCAGAGAGATTTCTGCAGCAGCTCAGGTATAGCGCTGCAGCAGCTCAGAGATAGCTCCGCAGCAGCTCAGAGATAGCTCCGCAGCAGCTCAGAGAGATTTCTGCAGCAGCTCAGGTATAGCGCTGCAGCAGCTCAGAGATAGCTCCGCAGCAGCTCAGAGATAGCTCCGCAGCAGCTCAGGGACAGCTCAACAAGAACAGTATTTCTTAACAGCAAAGAAGTATATCCACAGCAGCTCGCGTATAGCTTAGCGTTAACTGTATTATATTCACTACCAGCAGCACAGGTACAGTATATATCAGCAGTAGATGAAGTTCATCTCAACAACATCTCAAGTACTGTAGCTCTATACAGCTCAGGAAATTATCAGGTGTATTAGAGCAGCACAGTCTGTTTATCTCGTGAGCAGCTCAGCATATCTTAACAGGAGTTGTTATATTTCAGTCGCAGCACAAGGATATCTCAGCATCAGCACAGGAATATTACAGGAGGAACCGTTCAGGTATAACGCAGCAGCAGCTTAGGTGTATTACAGCTGCTCCTCTATTGTATCACAGCAGAGGTATACCTCAGCCAGAGCTCAAGTGTATCAAATCAACAGGAGCACAGGTGTGTCACACCAGCAGCAGAGGTATACCCCAGCAGGAGCACAGGTGTGTCACACCAGCAGCAGAGGTATACCCCAGCAGGAGCACAGGTGTGTCACACCAGCAGCAGAGGTATACCCCAGCAGGAGCACAGGTGTGTCACACCAGCAGCAGAGGTATACCCCAGCAGGAGCACAGGTGTGTCACACCAGCAGCAGAGGTATACCCCAGCAGGAGCACAGGTGTGTCACACCAGCAGTAGATGTATACCCCAGCAGGAGCTCAGGTGTGTCACACCAGCAGTAGAGATATACCCCAGCAGGAGCACAGGTGTGTCACACCGGCAGTAGAGGTATATCTCAGCAGGAGCACAGGTGTGTCACACCAGCAGCAGAGGTATACCCCAGCAGGAGCACAGGTGTGTCACACCAGCAGCAGAGGTATATCTCAGCAGGAGCACAGGTGTGTCACACCAGCAGTAGATGTATACTTCAGCAGGAGCTCAGGTGTGTCACACCAGCAGTAGAGGTATACCTCAGCAGGAGCACAGGTGTGTCACACCGGCAGTAGAGGTATACTTCAGCAGGAGCACAGGTGTGTCACACCAGCAGCAGAGGTATACCCCAGCAGGAGCACAGGTGTGTCACACCAGCAGCAGAGGTATATCTCAGCAGGAGCACAGGTGTGTCACACCAGCAGTAGATGTATACCTCAGCAGGAGCTCAGGTGTGTCACACCAGCAGTAGAGGTATATCTCAGCAGGAGCACAGGTGTGTCACACCAGCAGCAGAGGTATATCTCAGCAGGAGCACAGGTGTGTCACACCAGCAGTAGATGTATACCTCAGCAGGAGCTCAGGTGTGTCACACCAGCAGTAGAGGTATACCTCAGCAGGAGCACAGGTGTGTCACACCGGCAGTAGAGGTATACTTCAGCAGGAGCTCAGGTGTGTCACACCAGCAGTAGAGGTATACCTCAGCAGGAGCACAGGTGTGTCACACCAGCAGTAGAGGTATACCTCAGCAGGAGCTCAGGTGTGTCACACCAGCAGTAGAGGTATACCTCAGCAGGAGCTCAGGTGTGTCACACTAGCAGTAGAGGTATACCTCAGCAGGAGCACAGGTGTGTCACACCAGCAGTAGAGGTATACCTCAGCAGGAGCACAGGTGTGTCACACCGGCAGTAGAGGTATACTTCAGCAGGAGCTCAGGTGTGTCACACCAGCAGTAGAGGTATACCTCAGCAGGAGCACAGGTGTGTCACACCAGCAGTAGAGGTATACCTCAGCAGGAGCTCAGGTGTGTCACACCAGCAGTAGAGGTATACCTCAGCAGGAGCTCAGGTGTGTCACACCAGCAGTAGAGGTATACCTCAGCAGGAGCACAGGTGTGTCACACCAGCAGTAGAGGTATACCTCAGCAGGAGCTCAGGTGTGTCACACCAGCAGTAGAGATATACCCCAGCAGGAGCACAGGTGTGTCACACCGGCAGTAGAGGTATATCTCAGCAGGAGCTCAGGTGTGTCACACCAGCAGTAGAGGTATACCTCAGCAGGAGCACAGGTGTGTCACACCGGCAGTAGAGGTATACTTCAGCAGGAGCACAGGTGTGTCACACCAGCAGCAGAGGTATACCCCAGCAGGAGCACAGGTGTGTCACACCAGCAGCAGAGGTATATCTCAGCAGGAGCACAGGTGTGTCACACCAGCAGTAGATGTATACCTCAGCAGGAGCTCAGGTGTGTCACACCAGCAGTAGAGGTATACTTCAGCAGGAGCTCAGGTGTGTCACACCAGCAGTAGAGGTATACCTCAGCAGGAGCACAGGTGTGTCACACCGGCAGTAGAGGTATACTTCAGCAGGAGCTCAGGTGTGTCACACCAGCAGTAGAGGTATACCTCAGCAGGAGCACAGGTGTGTCACACCAGCAGTAGAGGTATACCTCAGCAGGAGCACAGGTGTGTCACACCAGCAGTAGAGGTATACCTCAGCAGGAGCACAGGTGTGTCACACCAGCAGCAGAGGTATACCCCAGCAGGAGCACAGGTGTGTCACACCAGCAGCAGAGGTATATCTCAGCAGGAGCACAGGTGTGTCACACCAGCAGTAGATGTATACTTCAGCAGGAGCACAGGTGTGTCACACCGGCAGTAGAGGTATACTTCAGCAGGAGCTCAGGTGTGTCACACCAGCAGTAGAGGTATACCTCAGCAGGAGCACAGGTGTGTCACACCAGCAGTAGAGGTATACCTCAGCAGGAGCACAGGTGTGTCACACCGGCAGTAGAGGTATACCTCAGCAGGAGCACAGGTGTGTCACACCAGCAGCAGAGGTATACCCCAGCAGGAGCACAGGTGTGTCACACCAGCAGCAGAGGTATATCTCAGCAGGAGCACAGGTGTGTCACACCAGCAGTAGATGTATACCTCAGCAGGAGCTCAGGTGTGTCACACCAGCAGTAGATGTATACCTCAGCAGGAGCTCAGGTGTGTCACACCAGCAGTAGATGTATACCTCAGCAGGAGCACAGGTGTGTCACACCAGCAGTAGAGGTATACTTCAGCAGGAGCTCAGGTGTGTCACACCAGCAGTAGAGGTATACCTCAGCAGGAGCACAGGTGTGTCACACCGGCAGTAGAGGTATACTTCAGCAGGAGCTCAGGTGTGTCACACCAGCAGTAGAGGTATACCTCAGCAGGAGCACAGGTGTGTCACACCAGCAGTAGAGGTATACCTCAGCAGGAGCACAGGTGTGTCACACCGGCAGTAGAGGTATACCTCAGCAGGAGCACAGGTGTGTCACACCAGCAGTAGAGGTATACCTCAGCAGGAGCTCAGGTGTGTCACACCAGCAGTAGAGGTATACCTCAGCAGGAGCACAGGTGTGTCACACCGGCAGTAGAGGTATACTTCAGCAGGAGCTCAGGTGTGTCACACCAGCAGTAGAGGTATACCTCAGCAGGAGCACAGGTGTGTCACACCAGCAGTAGATGTATACCTCAGCAGGAGCTCAGGTGTGTCACACCAGCAGTAGAGGTATACCTCAGCAGGAGCACAGGTGTGTCACACCGGCAGTAGAGGTATACCTCAGCAGGAGCACAGGTGTGTCACACCAGCAGTAGAGGTATACCTCAGCAGGAGCTCAGGTGTGTCACACCAGCAGTAGAGGTATACCTCAGCAGGTGCTCAGGTGTGTCACACCAGCAGTAGATGTATACCTCAGCAGGAGCACAGGTGTGTCACACCAGCAGTAGAGGTATACCTCAGCAGGAGCTCAGGTGTGTCACACCAGCAGTAGAGATATACCCCAGCAGGAGCACAGGTGTGTCACACCAGCAGCAGAGGTATACCCCAGCAGCAGATCAGGTGTGTCACACCAGCAGTAGAGGTATACCTCAGCAGGAGCTCAGGTGTGTCACACCAGCAGTAGATGTATACCTCAGCAGGAGCTCAGGTGTGTCACACCAGCAGTAGATGTATACCTCAGCAGGAGCTCAGGTGTGTCACACCAGCAGTAGAGGTATACCTCAGCAGGAGCACAGGTGTGTCACACCGGCAGTAGAGGTATACTTCAGCAGGAGCTCAGGTGTGTCACACCAGCAGTAGAGGTATACCTCAGCAGGTGCTCAGGTGTGTCACACCAGCAGTAGATGTATACCTCAGCAGGAGCACAGGTGTGTCACACCAGCAGTAGAGGTATACCTCAGCAGGAGCTCAGGTGTGTCACACCAGCAGTAGAGATATACCCCAGCAGGAGCACAGGTGTGTCACACCAGCAGCAGAGGTATACCCCAGCAGCAGATCAGGTGTGTCACACCAGCAGTAGAGGTATACCTCAGCAGGAGCTCAGGTGTGTCACACCAGCAGTAGATGTATACCTCAGCAGGAGCTCAGGTGTGTCACACCAGCAGTAGAGGTATACCTCGGCAGGAGCTCAGGTGTGTCACACCAGCAGTAGATGTATACCTCAGCAGGAGCTCAGGTGTGTCACACCAGCAGCAGAGGTATACACCAGCCGGAGCACAAGTGTGTCACACCGGCAGTAGATGTATACCTCAGCAGGAGCACAGGTGTGTCACACCAGCAGTAGATGTATACCTCAGCAGGAGCACAGGTGTGTCACACCAGCAGCAGAGGTATACCCCAGCCGGAGCACAGGTGTGTCACACAAGCAGCAGAGGTATACCCCAGCCGGAGCACAAGTGTGTCACACCGGCAGTAGATGTATACCTCAGCAGGAGCACAGGTGTGTCACACCAGCAGTAGATGTATACCTCAGCAGGAGCACAGGTGTTTCACACCAGCAGTAGATGTATACCCCAGCCGGAGCACAAGTGTGTCACACCAGCAGTAGATGTATACCCCAGCCGGAGCACAAGTGTGTCACACCGGCAGTAGAGGTTAAAGTTGGAAATAACTTCTTTCAGATAAATTGTGGAATTTCCCCCTTTTAGATGAACGTGTCAGCTTGCAGCAGTCTTAGAGAAAATGTGATACACATCAGACCTCTACGCTTACAACCTGCAGCTCACAGCACAGATATATGGAGACGTCAGAACATGGCACACGTCAATCTCTGCAGCATGCGATCAATGTACATGCATGGAGATGTGTCCTAGTTATCATGCAGTATACACATGTCACTATAACAAGAGGTGAGGGCGGCACCTGCTATAGTCCCATTTATGTCCTTACCTGTATTTCATGCCCGTGGCTTTGCCCGTGGACTCACGCAAGATGTGCGAGAGATGTGGGAGCACCTGGTTAGGGTTTTTAGCCCCCAAGGGGGGTGTACGCTGTTTGATCTGCCCCCCACTCCCTCCATTTTGCCCACCAGAAGAGCGATTGGGGCAAAGGCGGTCCTCGCTGGTCCTACTTCTTAACGTCTGCTCCGTGCAAGCAAAAGAAACTTGCATATTGAGGTTAGATGCAATAGGGGGAAGTGGGAAATTAAATGGAGAAGAGGAAGAGGGCCTGATGGTTCCAATGGGTTCTGAGAGGGGGTCTGGGGCAGAAAAGAGAGCGAAAGAGTTTAAAGAAGCAGAGGAGAAGGAGGGCAGAAGGGAGAGTACAGGAGAAAAGTGATTGGAGAGGGTGATTTGGAAGAAGGACCACAGTGGAGATGATGAAGAGAAGGGTGAGCGCGGAGCTGAGAGGTAAGGAGAGAGTGAGACAGAGGGGGATGGAGAGAGACAGTGGAGGAGATGTGAGGGGGATGGGACGAAGGAGAGACAAAAAAGTGTGCCGTCCTGAAGGATATGTGGAGTGCCAGGATGGTGCGTGGGTTAGGGAGAGCGGAGAGGTGTTTAGCTACAGGGGAAGGATGACAGGGATGAGGCCACCCCTGGAGAGATGCCTTCATGGGACCTGGAAGATGAATGAAAGAGAAAGATAATGGTCTGTAATATGCTGTGGTGGGACAGCTCTGCAGTTATCAAGGGTAACACTCCACTCATCCCTCTCCCTCCCCTCTCCTGCTTCTCCCTCATCCCTCTCTCTCTCTCTGCACCGATGCAGCTAATCAGAGCTCCTCCTCCTGCCTCTACTCTCAGCACTGGATGCATATAGAGTTTATGTACACAATTCCTGCTTGTGGCAAGGAGAGACACTCTGCCCTGGCTGGAGATGGGCTGGCGGGGCGATGCTCTGCAGGCTGCGCACGTAGTCCGATGCAGGGGCTAATTCTCTGCAGGGCTATGACAGAAGGAATTAGGCAGAGAAGGTGCAGAGCAGGTGTCTGCCGGGATCATCGTCACGGGCGCTGCACAAATGTAGTGGCTAGGATGATGCTCTGCAGGTCTGCGGCGTAAAAGTATTTGTTGGAGCAATGGTCTGCAGGGGCCAGACGTTAACGTTCTGCAGGTCACACGTGGGGGGGGGATTAAGATAATGATGCTCTGCAGGTCCCAGGAAAGGAATATGTTACAGTACAGATTCTCTGCAGGACACAATAGGGGAAGATGTCAAGATATTGATATTCTGTATGGGGTTCGGTCAGCATACCGATGGCGGGATCCCAGCGGCGGAATGCTGGGGGTAAGGAGGGGCGAGCACGACTAAGCCCCTTGCAGGCTCGGTGGCGGGCTGCGCTCACCACAGGTTCTATTCCCACTCTATTCTATGTAGAGGGGGCCGGTATGTAGCCCTCAGGGCCTAATCCAGATGTGGTTGGAGCTGCGCCCTGCTCCGCGAAGTACCGATGTTCAGTACATTGCGCAGGAACCATACTGCGCATGAGCGAACGAGTCCTGCGACACAAGATGCAGGGATGGCATCGGCCTGTCAGTGCTGATGCCATTTTGGAAAGGGGGTTGGGCGGCGCCGGGCTTCATTTGTGAAAACGGAGGCCTGTCGCCGCTGTTTAGGGGGAGGGAAGAGGCCAGAAATCTCCGTCATTGCATGGCGATTTCCCGGCCTCTGCAATGGCAGCCTTCCACATCTCCATCGGTACTGCAAGCCACTCGATGGTGTCGCAGATGATCCATAACTGCATCCCGTGATGCAGCAGGAGATGTGACGCCCCCTGCTGCATTATCATATCAGTGCTATCGCACCAGCGAAACCAACGCCAACCATATCTGAATCAGGCCCAGCGATACTCTGTGGGTAGCGGGTACAGATACGACTGATTCATGTTTACAAGCACAGCAAAAATACACACCACTGGGCAAAACCATGCTGCACTGCAGGTGGGGCGGATGTAACATGTGCAGAGACAGCTAGATTTAGGTGGGGTGTGTTCAAAGAGAAATCTAAATGGCAGTGTAAAAATAACGCCGGCTAACATTTGTGGGCTACATGCAAAAGCAGCCAGTATTTACCCCACACAGAAACAATATACAGTAACCCACCCAAATCTAACTCTCTCTGCACATGTTACATCTGCCCCCACCTGCAGTGCAGCATGGTTTTGCCCAGTTGTTTGCAAACATGAATCAGGCCTGGTGTGTGTGACTGAGTCCGTATACGGAGCAGATCAGAACCTTTATTGGAGTAGCTGTGGCTGCTACATTGTAGCACTTTGTGTTCAGATACAGATACCCGGTCGCATACAGATATACACGTGTCGCATCAAATTAATCAGCACAGTTACCGGCATTACAACTAAGACGCATTTTCAGAAACGATAAAAACGCAAAAAAGAAGCCCGACACAGGAATCTCACAGGACCCGGCGCGTTGAGAGGTGCTATATGTCGCAACTGAATCCATAGGGCTTAATTCAAGGTTGATTGCAAAATAACATTTTCCTCTAATGGGCAAAACCATGGGGGTGATTCCGAGTTGTTCGCTCGCTAGCTGCTTTTAGCAGCATTGCACACGCTAAGCCGCCGCCCTCTGGGAGTGTATCTTCGCTTAGCAGAATTGCGAACGAAAGATTAGCAGAATTGTGAATAGAAATTTCTTAGCAGTTTCTGAGTAGCTCGAGACTTACTCCTACATTGCGATCAGCTCAGGCCGTTTCTTTCCTGGTTTGACGTCACAAACACGCCCAGCGTTCGGACAGCCACTCCCCCGTTTCTCAAGACACTCCCGCGTTTTATCCTGGCACACCTGCGTTTTTCCGCACACTCCCTGAAAACGGTCAGTTTCCTCCCAGAAACACCCACTTCCTGTCAATCACACTCCGATCACTTCAACGATGAAAATTCTTCGTTCTGCCGTGAGTAAATCTACTAAGTTTTGAGTTAAAATACTTAGTGCATGCGCACTGCGTACCATGCGCATGCGCATTTTCGCAGTAATCGCTCCGTTGCGAAAATCGGCAACGAGCGAACAACTCGGAATGGCCCCCCATGTGCAGTGCAGGGGGGGGGGGGGGGGGGGGCAGATGTAACACGTGCAGAGAGAGTTAGATTTGGGTGGGTTATATTGTTTCTGTGCAGGGAAAATGCTTTATTTTCACATTACAATTTAGATTTCAGATTGAACACACCCCACCCATATCTAACTCTCTTTGCACATGTTACATCTGCCCCACCTACACTGCACATGGTTTTGCCCATTAGAGTAAATTTTTATTTTGCAATCAGCATTGAATTAGGCCCCATAGTGTATAATGACACAATTGATATTATGTATGTAACAGGTATATGCAATAATGAGATGCTGATATATTGATACTCTATAGCAGTGATGCTAACCTTGACACTCCAGCTGTTGTTGAACTACACATCCCAGCATGCCCTGCTACAGTTTTGCTATTTGGCCTTGCTAAAACTGATGCAGGGCATGCTGGGATGTGTAGTTCAACAACAGCTGGAGTGTCAAGGTTAGCTATCACTGCTCTATAGGTACCAGGTAGGGGAGTTATTAAATTACTGATACTATGTAGGTACCAGGCAGGGAAGATATTAATGTACTAACACTAGGCGAGATAGATGCGACTTGCTCTGCAGGCTGATGCTCTGCAGCCTCTCAGTGGGGTGATGTTATAACTCTTCATACAGTCTGTGGGATTTATGTGGTGTGGAGTGCAGGCGGCAAACACGTGTCGGCAGTCCTCTGGAGGAAATCCATTAAGCTGTAAGTGCACCTCTCTGGCTAGAGAGGAATTTACTACTTGGCCCACAGAATCATGACTGCACGCCAAGTGTGATCGTCGCGCGTTAGCACCTGCAAAGTCGGCACAATTTTTCGGAGCCCGGAATTAACTCCAGGTCTGTGGTTTAAGTAGAGAAATCCAGACTCCCATATATTTCATAGTTAAGTGATGATGCTGTATGTTCAGGAGGGTAAGGAGAATCATTAATTACCAGCAGAAGACAGATTTGGTGGCTAATTGTTTCTTTTAGAGAAATCTGGTATATTTCCGAAAGGTCCCTGATAAGTGAAGGGTTAAACTTAAAACGAGATGGGCCGATAATTCAAGAGGGAAACTTTGTATTGGGAGAGATACGAGGGGGAGGGGGCGCAATGCAGCGAGATGGATGTGTGAAGAGATTTAATGCAGCACAGAGCAGGAGATGCAGAGACCGGCACTGCTACACTGAGAATAATCTGACTCAGCACATAGTGACGCAGGCAAGAGACAGAGAGAGACACAGAGAGACAGCTGCAGGGACCGGCACTGCTACTCTAAGAATAATCTGACTCAGCACATAGTGACGCAGGCGAGAGACAGTGAGAGAGAGACACAGAGAGACAGCTGCAGGGACCGGCACTGCTACACTGAGAATAATCTGACTCAGCACATAGTGACGCAGGCGAGAGACAGAGAGAGACACAGAGAGACACAGAGAGACAGCTGCAGGGACCGGCACTGCTACACAGAGAATAATCTGACTCAGCACCAAGTGACGCAGGCAAGAGACAGTGAGAGAGAGAGACAGAGAGACAGCTGCAGGGACCGGCACTGCTACACTGAGAATAATCTGACTCAGCACATAGTGACGCAGGCGAGAGACAGAGAGATAGAGAGACAGCTGCAGAGACCGGCACTGCTACACTGACAATAATCTGACTCAGCACATAGTGACGCAGGCGAGAGACAGAGAGACAGCTGCAGAGACCAGCACTGCTACACTGACAATAATCTGACTCAGCACATAGTGATGCAGGCGAGAGACAGAGAGAGAGAGACACACACAGAGAGACAGCTGCAGGGACCAGCACTGCTACACTGAGAATAATCTGACTCAGCACATAGTGACTCAGGCGAGAGACAGAGAGAGAGAGACAGCTGCAGAGACCGGCACTGCTACATTGAGAATAATCTGACTCAGCACATAGTGACGCAGGCGAGAGACAGAGAGAGACACAGAGAGACAGCTGCAGAGACTGGCACTGCTACACTGAGAATAATCTGACTCAGCACATAGTGACGCAGGCGAGAGACAGAGAGAGACACAGAGAGACAGCTGCAGGTACCGGCACTGGTACACTGAGAGTAATCTGACTCAGCACATAGTGACGCAGGCGAGAGACAGAGAGAGACAGCTGCAGGGACCGGCACTGCTACACTGAGAATAACCTGACTCAGCACATAGTGACGCAGGCGAGAGACAGAGAGACAGGTGCAGGGACCGGCACTGCTACACTGAGAATAATCTGACTCAGCACATAGTGACGCAGGCGAGAGACAGAGAGAGAGAGACAGAGAGACAAAGGGAGAGCTACAGAGACGGGCACTGCTACACTGAGAATAATCTGACTCAGCACATAGTGACGCAGGCAAGAGACAGTGAGAGAGAGAGACAGAGAGACAGCTGCAGTGACCGGCACTGCTACACTGAGAATAATCTGACTCAGCACATAGTGACGCAGGCGAGAGACAGAGAGAGAGAGATACAGAGAGACACAGAGAGACAGCTGCAGAGACCGGCACTGCTACACTGAGAATAATCTGACTCAGCACATAGTGACGCAGGCGAGAGACAGAGAGAGACACAGAGAGACAGCTGCAGAGACCGGCACTGCTACACTGAGAATAATCTGACTCAGCACATAGTGACGCAGGCGAGAGACAGAGAGATAGAGAGACAGCTGCAGAGACCGGCACTGCTACACTGAGAATAATCTGACTCAGCACATAGTGACGCAGGCGAGAGACAGAGAGAGAGAGACACACACATACAGAGAGACAGCTGCAGGGACCAGCACTGCTACACTGAGAATAATCTGACTCAGCACATAGTGACGCAGGCGAGAGACAGAGAGAGAGAGACACAGAGAGACACAGAGAGACAGCTGCAGAGACCGGCACTGCTACACTGAGAATAATCTGACTCAGCACATAGTGACGCAGGCGAGAGACAGAGAGAGACACAGAGAGACAGCTGCAGAGACCGGCACTGCTATACTGAGAATAATCTGACTCAGCACATAGTGATGCAGGCGAGAGACAGAGAGAGAGAGATACAGAGAGACAGCTGCAGAGACCGGCACTGCTACACTGAGAATAATCTGACTCAGCACATAGTGACGCAGGCGAGAGACAGAGAAAGACACAGAGAGACAGAAAGACTGCTGCAGGGACCGGCACTGCTACACTGAGAGTATTCTGACTCAGCACATAGTGACGCAGGCGAGAGACAGAGAGAGAGAGACACAGAGAGACAGCTGCAGAGACCGGCACTGCTACACTGAGAATAATCTGACTCAGCACATAGTGACGCAGGCGAGAGACAGAGAGAGACAGCTGCAGAGACCGGCACTGCTATACTGAGAATAATCTGACTCAGCACATAGTGACGCAGGCGAGAGACAGAGAGAGAGAGATACAGAGAGACAGCTGCAGAGACCGGCACTGCTACACTGAGAATAATCTGACTCAGCACATAGTGACGCAGGCGAGAGACAGAGAGAGACACAGAGAGACGGCTGCAGAGACCGGCACTGCTACACTGAGAATAATCTGACTCAGCACATAGTGACTCAGGCGAGAGACAGTGAGAGAGAGACACAGAGAGACAGCTGCAGGGACCGGCACTGCTACACTGAGAATAATCTGACTCAGCACATAGTGACGCAGGCGAGAGACAGAGAGAGACACAGAGAGACAGCTGCAGGGACCGGCACTGCTACACAGAGAATAATCTGACTCAGCACCAAGTGACGCAGGCAAGAGACAGTGAGAGAGAGACAGAGAGACAAAGGGAGAGCTACAGAGACGGGCACTGCTACACTGAGAATAATCTGACTCAGCACATAGTGACGCAGGCAAGAGACAGTGAGAGAGAGAGACAGAGAGACAGCTGCAGGGACCGGCACTGCTACACTGAGAATAATCTGACTCAGCACATAGTGACGCAGGCGAGAGACAGAGAGATAGAGAGACAGCTGCAGAGACCGGCACTGCTACACTGACAATAATCTGACTCAGCACATAGTGACGCAGGCGAGAGACAGAGAGAGAGAGATACAGAGAGACAGCTGCAGAGACCGGCACTGCTACACTGAGAATAATCTGACTCAGCACATAGTGACGCAGGCGAGAGACAGAGAGAGACACAGAGAGACCGGCACTGCTACACTGAGAATAATCTGACTCAGCACATAGTGACGCAGGCGAGAGACAGTGAGAGAGAGACACAGAGAGACAGCTGCAGGGACCGGCACTGCTACACTGAGAATAATCTGACTCAGCACATAGTGACGCAGGCGAGAGACAGAGAGAGACACAGAGAGACAGCTGCAGGGACCGGCACTGCTACACTGACAATAATCTGACTCAGCACATAGTGACGCAGGCGAGAGACAGTGAGAGAGAGACACAGAGAGACAGCTGCAGGGACCGGCACTGCTACACTGAGAATAATCTGACTCAGCACATAGTGACGCAGGCGAGAGACAGAGAGAGACACAGAGAGACAGCTGCAGAGACCGGCAGTGCTACACTGACAATAATCTGACTCAGCACATAGTGACGCAGGCGAGAGACAGAGAGAGAGAGACACACACAGAGAGACAGCTGCAGAGACCAGCACTGCTACACTGAGAATAATCTGACTCAGCACATAGTGACGCAGGCGAGAGACAGAGAGAGACACAGAAAGACAGCTGCAGGTACCGGCACTGGTACACTGAGAGTAATCTGACTCAGCACATAGTGACGCAGGCGAGAGACAGAGAGAGACAGCTGCAGGGACCGGCACTGCTACACTGAGAATAACCTGACTCAGCACATAGTGACGCAGGCGAGAGACAGAGAGACAGGTGCAGGGACCGGCACTGCTACACTGAGAATAATCTGACTCAGCACATAGTGACGCAGGCGAGAGACAGAGAGAGAGAGACAGAGAGACAAAGGGAGAGCTACAGAGACGGGCACTGCTACACTGAGAATAATCTGACTCAGCACATAGTGACGCAGGCAAGAGACAGTGAGAGAGAGAGACAGAGAGACAGCTGCAGTGACCGGCACTGCTACACTGAGAATAATCTGACTCAGCACATAGTGACGCAGGCGAGAGACAGAGAGAGAGAGATACAGAGAGACACAGAGAGACAGCTGCAGAGACCGGCACTGCTACACTGAGAATAATCTGACTCAGCACATAGTGACGCAGGCGAGAGACAGAGAGATAGAGAGACAGCTGCAGAGACCGGCACTGCTACACTGAGAATAATCTGACTCAGCACATAGTGACGCAGGCGAGAGACAGAGAGAGAGAGACACACACATACAGAGAGACAGCTGCAGGGACCAGCACTGCTACACTGAGAATAATCTGACTCAGCACATAGTGACGCAGGCGAGAGACAGAGAGAGAGAGACACAGAGAGACACAGAGAGACAGCTGCAGAGACCGGCACTGCTACACTGAGAATAATCTGACTCAGCACATAGTGACGCAGGCGAGAGACAGAGAGAGACACAGAGAGACAGCTGCAGAGACCGGCACTGCTATACTGAGAATAATCTGACTCAGCACATAGTGATGCAGGCGAGAGACAGAGAGAGAGAGATACAGAGAGACAGCTGCAGAGACCGGCACTGCTACACTGAGAATAATCTGACTCAGCACATAGTGACGCAGGCGAGAGACAGAGAAAGACACAGAGAGTCAGAAAGAGAGCTGCAGAGACCGACACTGCTACACTGAGAATAATCTGACTCAGCACATAGTGACGCAGGCGAGAGACAGAGAAAGACACAGAGAGACAGAAAGACTGCTGCAGGGACCGGCACTGCTACACTGAGAGTATTCTGACTCAGCACATAGTGACGCAGGCGAGAGACAGAGAGAGAGACACAGAGAGACACAGAGAGACAGCTGCAGAGACCGGCACTGCTACACTGAGAATAATCTGACTCAGCACATAGTGACGCAGGCGAGAGACAGAGAGAGACAGCTGCAGAGATCGGCACTGCTATACTGAGAATAATCTGACTCCGCACATAGTGACGCAGGCGAGAGACAGAGAGAGAGAGATACAGAGAGACAGCTGCAGAGACCGGCACTGCTACACTGAGAATAATCTGACTCAGCACATAGTGACGCAGGCGAGAGACAGAGAGAGACACAGAGAGACGGCTGCAGAGACCGGCACTGCTACACTGAGAATAATCTGACTCAGCACATAGTGACGCAGGCGAGAGACAGAGAGAGACAGCTGCAGAGACCGGCACTGCTATACTGAGAATAATCTGACTCCGCACATAGTGACGCAGGCGAGAGACAGAGAGAGAGAGATACAGAGAGACAGCTGCAGAGACCGGCACTGCTACACTGAGAATAATCTGACTCAGCACATAGTGACGCAGGCGAGAGACAGAGAGAGACACAGAGAGACGGCTGCAGAGACCGGCACTGCTACACTGAGAATAATCTGACTCAGCACATAGTGATGCAGGCGAGAGACAGAGAGAGACACAGAGAGACAGCTGCAGGTACCGGTACTGCTACACTGAGAGTAATCTGACTCAGCAAATAGTGACACAGGCGAGAGACAGAGAGAGACAGCTGCAGGGACCGGCACTGCTACACTGAGAATAACCTGACTCAGCACATAGTGACGCAGGCGAGAGACAGAGAGACAGGTGCAGGGACCGGCACTGCTACACTGAGAATAATCTGACTCAGCACATAGTGACGCAAGCGAGAGACAGAGAGAGAGAGACAGAGAGACAAAGGGAGAGCTACAGAGACGGGCACTGCTACACTGAGAATAATCTGACTCAGCACATAGTGACGCAGGCAAGAGACAGTGAGAGAGAGAGACAGAGAGACAGCTGCAGGGACCGGCACTGCTACACTGAGAATAATCTGACTCAGCACATAGTGACGCAGGCGAGAGACAGAGAGAGAGAGATACAGAGAGACAGCTGCAGAGACCGGCACTGCTACACTGAGAATAATCTGACTCAGCACATAGTGACGCAGGCGAGAGACAGAGAAAGACACAGAGAGTCAGAAAGAGAGCTGCAGAGACTGACACTGCTACATTGAGAATAATCTGACTCAGCACATAGTGACGCAGGCGAGAGACAGAGAAAGACACAGAGAGACAGAAAGACTGCTGCAGGGACCGGCACTGCTACACTGAGAGTATTCTGACTCAGCACATAGTGACGCAGGCGAGAGACAGAGAGAGACAGAGAGAGAGCTGCAGAGACCAGCACTGCTACACTGAGAATAATCTGACTCAGCACATAGTGACGCAGGTGAAAGACAGAGAGAGACACAGAGAGAGAGCTGCAGAGACCGGCACTGCTACACTGAGAGTAATCTGACTCAGCACATAGTGACGCAGGTGAGAGTCAGAGAGAGACACAGAGAGACAGCTGCAGAGACTGGCACTGCTACACTGAGAATAATCTGACTCAGCACATAGTGAAGCAGGCAAGAGACAGAGAGAGAGCTGCAGAGACCGGCACTGCTACACTGAGAATAATCTGACTCAGCACATAGTGACGCAGGTGAAAGACAGAGAGAGACACAGAGAGAGAGCTGCAGAGACCGGCACTGCTACACTGACAATAATCTGACTCAGCACATAGTTACGCAGGCTAGAGACAGAGAGAGACTCAGAGAGACAGCTGCAGAGACCGGCACTGCTACACTGAGAATAATCTGACTCAGCACATAGTGACGCAGGTGAAAGACAGAGAGAGACACAGAGAGAGAGCTGCAGAGACCGGCACTGCTACACTGAGAGTAATCTGACTCAGCACATAGTGACGCAGGTGAGAGAGAGAGAGACACAGAGAGACAGCTGCAGAGACTGGCACTGCTACACTGAGAATAATCTGACTCAGCACATAGTGACCCAGGCGTGAGACAGAGAGAGAGACAGAGAGACAGCTGCAGAGACCGGCACTGCTACACTGACAATAATCTGACTCAGCACATAGTGACCCAGGCGTGAGACAGAGAGACAGCTGCAGAGACCGGCACTGCTACACTGACAGTAATCTGACTCAGCACATAGTGACGCAGGCTAGAGACAGAGAGACAGCTGCAGAGACCGACACTGCTACACTGACAATAATCTGACTCAGCACATAGTTACGCAGGCTAGAGACAGAGAGAGACTCAGAGAGACAGAGAGACAGCTGCAGAGACCGGCACTGCTACACTGACAATAATCTGACTCAGCACATAGTGACCCAGGCGTGAGACAGAGAGAGAGACAGAGAGACAGCTGCAGAGACCGGCACTGCTACACTGACAATAATCTGACTCAGCACATAGTGACGCAGGCGAGAGACAGAGAGAGACAGCTGCAGAGACCGGCACTGCTACACTGACAATAATCTGACTCAGCACATAGTGACGCAGGCGAGAGACAGAGAGAGACAGAGAGACAGCTGCAGAGACCGGCACTGCTACACTGACAATAATCTGACTCAGCACATAGTGACGCAGGCTAGAGGCAGAGAGAGACTCGGAGAGACAGAGAGACAGCTGCAGAGACCGGCACTGCTACACTGAGAATAATCTGACTCAGCACGCTGTGCAAACACATAGTCGCCGCCCACTGGGGAGTGTATATTTACTGTGCAAGGGTGCGATCGCTTTTGCAGCCGAGAGATGCAAACACAATTTGTGCAGTTTCTGAGTAGGTCTGGACTTACTCAGCCGCTGCGATCACATAAGCCTGTCCGGTCCCAGAATTGACGTCAGACACCCGCCCTGCAAACGCTTGGACACGCCTGCGTTTTTCCAGCCACTCCCAGAAAATGGTCAGTTGACACCCAGAAACGCCTTCTTCCTGTCAATCTCCTTACTTTCTGCTGTGCGAATGGATTAGTCGTAGAATCCATCGCTGTGCAACTACCTGCTTTGCACTCATACGACGTGCCTGCGCATTGCGGTGCATACGCATGTGCAGTTCTGTCCTGATCGCTGCGCTGCGAAAAACGGCAGCGTGCGATCAGGTCGGAATAACCCCCATAGTGACGAAGGCGAGAGACAGAGAGAGAGAGCTGCAGAGACCAGCACTGCTACAGTGAGAATAATCTGACTCAGCACATAGTGACGCAGGTGAGAGACAGAGAGAGAGAGAGACAGCTGCAGGGACCGGCACTGCTACACTGACAATAATCTGACTCAGCACATAGTGACGCAGAAGAGAAACAGTGGGCCTCATTCACAACAATGGAATTCGCAACCATCGAACACACACCAGACGAACATCGACCTTCTGTAGGGAATATAGATTCTAAGCTCCACTGGGGCAGGGACTGATGTGAATGACCGAATATTCTCTGTAAAAGCGCTGCGGAATTTGTGTGCGCTATATAAATAACTGGTAATAATAATATAGTAATAATAATAACTCTGAGTTCGTGCAGCATGGCTGCTGGAAGTAAGACACAGGAGCCATTTTCTCTGTGTACAGGATGGCAGGCAGACAGGATCACACAGCTGACAGATTTACCAAGCCGCATTCTCGAGCTAGGCCCTGGCAGCTAACGCCATCTTTAGATGGCATTATCCCTTTTGTAGCCTATGGGCTACACTCCGCAGACTGCTGCTGCCCGCTCAGGGCATGAGCAGATGGGCAAAATAGAAGTAAAGCAACTGCGGTTGCGATCACTTTACTTGTACTGATCGCAGGGACGGGGTCCCGGCAACTCATTAATAACACATTAAGGGGGCCAACTCAATCTGGGCGCGATGTTAGCAAGTTCTCATTGCAGGATGCGCACACATCAGCTATGAAGCCGAAATGGCAGGAAGAAGGACTCCAGACATTATCCCATCCCTTCAGTGCCGGCGCAAGCATGGTCCCACTGGCCACTGCCAGGGAGGGTTCTGGAGGAACCCTCCCCTGGTGATTCTTGCGAAGTGTAACGGCAGTAAATCTGCCATCGCATCCCCCATAGAAAGCTATGGGGGTTGCGGCTGCAATCAGGAATGGAGATATCTGCTGTGGCCCCTCAGTCATACATTTAGGTAATGCTAAATATTTCCAGTTACCCAATACCCCCACCCCCCACCCCGCACACGCACACATGGGGTATTAAGCTGCAAATATGTTTGGATAAATGGGCCTTAAGCGGATAAGGAATCCTTGCTGGCTATTTTTTTTTTTTTTTTTAATAACTAAGGGGGACATTTACTAAGCAGTGATAAGAGCGGAGAAGTGAGCCAGTGAAGAAGTTGCCCCATCAACCAATCAGCAGCTCTGTATCATTTTATAGTATGCAAATTATAGGTGTTACTTCAGTGCTGATTGGTTGCCATGGGCAACTTCTCCACTGGCTCACTTCTCCGCTCTTATCACTGCTTAGTAAATGTGCCCCTAAGCCCCATACATTGGTTTTGCAGGAAGTAAATCTAGGGGGACTGCTGCGTCACACACATTTTATGGGCTTCAGTGATGGTGGAAAAGAAGATGAAAATAAAAGTTTTGTTTTTTTCCTCTGTCCGAGACCAAAATCTTTGAAGGAAAAAAAAATAAAAAATCAGTCAGCGCTGCAGCATTTCACATGGGCCGTTAGTGAAAGATGTTGCAGCCATTAATGGCCGCCTGAGAATATACGTGTACAGTAAGTGAAGGCCAGTATTGTGACCACCTCATTGTTATAACCCTTCATTTCAACAGTGCGAAGTAGCGGTACATAACTATCCCCGACCCGTTGGTGTTCGATAATGTCTGTGTACACGTACATCGTATATTGGCCGCCTTTGATGTCGGCGCATGGTTTAGAAATCTTAGTTTTAGGTTGTAAACTCAGTATCCATGTCAGCTTAGAACCGGTGTGGATTTGATACAACAGCTTACTGTCGCATGTTACAACGCGTGTAAACGGATCGTACGTTAGTCTTAATCCAATGTCCAGTTTCAGTTGTACAATTTCAGCGTTGATTACGTTCAGTAGCGCCTCAATTGTTTCATAAAAACCCGGTGTAATGCACAGACTTGCGACTCTCGCCACCGGCTGATTCGCCGTTCCATCCCATGATAATTGCAGTCTAAAATCTTGTAAATCCAATGTATTCCACGTGTGCGGATATTGTATCTCAGTAAGTGCTACTGCCCATTCGCCATTTAAGTCTATCGGTTTAGCCAATTTTGTCGTATAGTTAGAAATCTTATTTTGCGGGAAAGTAAACGCCGAGGCGTTGCTGGGTAAGGTTATGTAGAACGACTTGTCATCCATCGCTTGTCTTGTTTAGATAGTGATGAGCTTTATATGTCTTTTATCACCGATGCCGCGACCCAACTGTTAAATTTTGCGGGGTACCCGCGCCACTCGACTAACGCGTATTTTCGGCCTCTGACCGTCTTATTTTTTAAAATCTTTTCCACTTTGTAAACCCTGTTATAGTTTTTTGGTATGCTTTGAAACTCTTCGGGGTAAAAACTACCTGTTATAACTTCACTGTACAGATCTGTCAACTTATAAAGAGGCTTAAGCCCATTAGTGTTCACACTATGTACAATAAATATCTCCTCAGAAAAACTCTGTTCGTACCTTTCTGAAATATGCCCTTATATTTAGAAATACGGACGTGGTCACCGATTCCTAAACAAACGGGGCTTTCTTACTTCTAAAGTAATCACTGTAGGTCGTTTTGAAGACACTCAATGCATTAGAGTCATTCACATCGTTTGGAGCGCACTTAATCGTTCTATGGTATGTGTTATTATAGCTGCGTATAAAGTCTTGTAAAACGTCTATATATCTGTAGGTATTCTTTGCCGTGAAATAGCGCCACATTCGTGTTTTTAAAGTCCCATTGAAGCGCTCTATAACAGCCGCTCTCACATCGTTATTGGTCGTGAAATGATTTATAATGTATTTTTCTAACACCTTTTTTAGGTTTCTGTTTATAAACTCTTTACCGTTATTGGTTTGTAGCTTCATCGGCACAGTACCCCGCTGGAATATTTTTTCAAAAGCATTAGCGACTGTTACGGCGTTCTTAGCGGTCAGACTTTCAGCCCAGGCCCTCTTACTGAATATATTGATGACTGTTAATATGTATGTAATACCATCGTTGTATTTTGACAGATCTATCAGCGAAACCAAATCGCATTGCCACTGTTGATTTACACCCGATACACAAATCATGTTCCTTTTATAGTTTTTTCTTGCTGGTTTGTGCAACGTGTATGCGTCTTGTTCTTGTAACCACTTTCTTACGTCGGATCTTTTAAATTTATTTTTAACCGACCCATAATATTTATCAATGCCGCAAAAACTACCTGGTTTTAACACTGTGTAATATGCATCTCTCATCCGCTTGTTTTGACGCGCTGAGTTGCGTGACAGTCTGCAAATGGTGTTACGTGACACTCTTTTCAAAGCCATTATCTTTTAATACAGTTTAATATTGAACTCTATAAATTTTATATTAAATTTTATATAAAAGCGATATCAAACACTATAATTTAATATTAAAGGGGGCGTGCCCCAGGAGAAAGGGGGCGTGGTACCTGTCACTTTGACAGAAAGGTGGTCTTTCTCTACTCTGGTGCAATAACCTCCTGCAGCACAGGTACTGTACATTATAAGACTGATCCTATTGACCTGGTGCAATATCCTCCTGCAGCACAGGTACTGTACATTATAAGACTGATCCTATTGACCTGGTGCAATATCCTCCTGCAGCACAGGTACTATACATTATAACACTGATCCTATAGACCTGGTGCAATATCCTCCTGCAGCACAGGTACTGTACATTATAACACTGATCCTATAGACCTGGTGCAATATCCTCCTGCAGCACAGGTACTATACATTATAACACTGATCCTATAGACCTGGTATGATATCCTCTTGCATCACAGGTACTATACATTATAACACTGATCCTATAGACCTGGTGCAATATCCTCCTGCATCACAGGTACTATACATTATAAGACTGATCCTATAGACCTGGTGCAATATCCTCCTGCAGCACAGGTACTATACATTATAACACTGATCCTATAGACCTGGTGCAATATCCTCCTGCAGCACAGGTACTATACATTATAAGACTGATCCTATAGACCTGGTGCAATATCCTCCTGCAGCACAGGTACTATACATTATAACACTGATCCTATAGACCTGGGGTAATATCCTCCTGCAGCACAGGTACTATACATTATAAGACTGATCCTATAGATCTGGTGCAATATCCTCCTGCAGCACAGGTACTATACATTATAACACTGATCCTATAGACCTGGTGCAATATCCTCCTGCAGCACAGGTACTATACATTATAACACTGATCCTATAGACCTGGTGCAATATCCTCCTGCAGCACAGGTACTATACATTATAACACTGATCCTATAGACCTGGTGCAATATCCTCCTGCAGCACAGGTACTATACATTATAACACTGATTCTATAGACCTGGTGCAATATCCTCCTACAGCACAGGTACTGTACATTATAAGACTGATCCTATAGACCTGGTGCAATATCCTCCTGCAGCACAGGTACTGTACATTATAAGACTGATCCTATAGACCTGGTGCAATATCCTCCTGCAGCACAGGTACTATACATTATAACACTGATCCTATAGACCTGGTGCAATATCCTCCTGCAGCACAGGTACTATACATTATAACACTGATCCTATAGACCTGGTGCGATATCCTCTTGCATCACAGGTACTATACATTATAAGACTGATCCTATAGACCTGGTGCAATATCCTCCTGCAGCACAGGTACTATACATTATAACACTGATCCTATAGACCTGGTGCAATAGCTTCCTGCAGCACAGGTACTATACATTATAACACTGATCCTATAGACCTGGTGCGATATCCTCTTGCATCACAGGTACTATACATTATAAGACTGATCCTATAGACCTGGTGCAATATCCTCCTGCAGCACAGGTACTATACATTATAAGACTGATTCTATAGACCTGGTGCAATATCCTCCTGCAGCACAGGTACTATACATTATAACACTGATCCTATAGACCTGATGCAATATCCTCCTGCAGCACAGGTACTATACATTATAACACTGATTCTATAGACCTGGTGCAATATCCTCCTGCAGCACAGGTACTATACATTATAACACTGATCCTATAGACCTGGTGCAATATCCTCCTGCATCACAGGTACTATACATTATAAGACTGATCCTATAGACCTGGTGCAATATCCTCCTGCAGCACAGGTACTATACATTATAACACTGATCCTATAGACCTGGTGCAATATCCTCCTGCAGCACAGGTACTATACATTATAACACTGATCCTATAGACCTGGTGCAATATCCTCCTGCATCACAGGTACTATACATTATAAGACTGATCCTATAGACCTGGTGCAATAACCTCCTGCAGCACAGGTACTGTACATTATAACACTGATCCTATAGACCTGGTGCAATATCCTCCTGCAGCACAGGTACTGTACATTATAAGACTGATCCTATAGACCTGGTGCAATATCCTCCTGCAGCACAGGTACTCTACATTATAACACTGATCCTATAGACCTGGTGCAATATCCTCCTGCAGCACAGGTACTGTACATTATAACACTGATCCTATAGACCTGGTGCAATATCCTCCTGCAGCACAGGTACTATACATTATAACACTGATTCTATAGACCTGGTGCAATATCCTCCTGCATCACAGGTACTGTACATTATAAGACTGATCCTATAGACCTGGTGCAATATCCTCCTGCAGCACAGGTACTATACATTATAAGACTGATCCTATAGACCTGGTGCAATATCCTCCTGCAGCACAGGTACTATACATTATAACACTGATCCTATAGACCTGGTGCAATATCCTCCTGCAGCACAGGTACTATACATTATAACACTGATCCTATAGACCTGGTGCAATAGCCTTTTATCTCACCATGCTGATGAATCAGTCTGTGCATTTGGAAACCCCCCTTTTTTAACATCGTTTGCCCCTGATCCTCATTTTGTGAGGTTGCTTCTGTTAAAGTCTCAGAGCAAGATAACGCGGAGAGAGATAAAGTACCAGCCAACCAGCTTCTGTCATTTTTCAAACACAGCCTGTAACACGGCAGGTAGGAGCTGATTGGCTGGTACTTTATCTCTCTCCACTTTATCTTTCTCCAAAGTTTAGTGCATAGGCCCTTATGTGTTTTAATTACGCTTCTTTCTATATAATCTCTAAACTATAAAAGGTTTTAAATGCAGCTTTTCCTCATGAAAGAAATCAACAGAGACTCCGAACCTAAGGACTAAAGTATAATGTGACCATTCAATGGATGCACACAAGGGAAGAGCTAATAGTTACCACTGCGTAAAATCCATATGACTGCAGTAATACTTAGAATATCATGTATTAGTACTCGGATGGTTTACGTGATTGTACTGTATGATGCTATGCACCCAATGAGCAGCACTGCCCCCTGCTGGGGGAACCATGAAATAAGAGTCTGTGACAAGATTCCTAATGTATTATCAAACCATATCTATGATCTGACTAGTGACCCTTTAAAAGAAGCGTATATGTCCTGGAGGCATTTTTGGAGCAATTCTGCTGTACTACAGTAGAGGGAGCCCCTTTATGCTGGTCCCTGGCCCAAGTATTATTATTATTATTATGATCATCTTTCATTTATATAATGCTATAAGGCATGAGTCTTCAACCTGCGGCCCTCCAGCTGCTGTAGAACTACACATTCCAGCATGCCCTGCCTCAGTTTTAGCATACTTTAATAGCGGAACTGTGGCAGGGCATGCTGGGATGTGTAGTTTCACAGCCGCTGGAGGGCCGCAGGTTGAAGGGGGTCATTCCGAGTTGATCGCTCGCTGCCGATATTTGCAGCGCAGCGATCAGGTGAAAAAACTGCATTCTGCGCATGCGTATGCCCCGCAATGCGCACGCGCGACGTACGGGTACAAAGCCCTTTGTGGTTGTGCTCAGGTTCTAGCGAAGTTTTTCTTCACACCTTGCGGTCGCTAGAAGATTGACAGGAAGGGGGCGTTTCTGGGTGTCAACTGACCATTTTCAGGGAGTGTTTGCAAAAACGCAGACGTGCCCGAAAAAACGCAGGTGTGGCTGGGCGTTCGCTGGGCGGGTGTATGACGACAATTCCGGACAGGAACAGGCTGAAGTGATCGCAAGTGCTGAGTAGGTTCAGAGCTACTCAGAAACTGCACAAACTGTTTTTGCAGGGCTCGGCGGAACATGCGTTCGCACTTCTGCTAAGCTAAAATACACTCCCAGTGGGCGGCGTCATAGCGTTTGCACGGCTGCTAAAAACTGAGTGTCCCGGTTTAAGGGGATAGTATAGTAAGCCTACGTCGAGATCACATAGGGGGTATCCAGTTTTTAAGTCTAACTTAGGTCAACGGTCATTAGGTCATCCACCATTGGTCGACAAGCATTAGGTCGACCTGGTTTTTAGGTCGACCTGGGAACGGTCGACACATGAAAAGCTCAACATGATTCTTTTGAAAAAAATTAATTTTTTTAACTTTTTCTTAACTTTACCATCCACGCGGACTACGATTGGGAATAGCAACCTGTGCCGAGTGCAGCGGTAGCGGGGCGAGACACCTTGCACGATGAAGGGGACACGGTGCACCAATTGGGGTTCCCGGTCACTTTCCGGAAAAAAAGACACCAAAAAAAAACTAAAGTCAACCTTTTCCGTGTCGACCTATTTCAGGTGTCGACCTAGTCACTGTCGACCAATAGCGGTCGACCTAATGACTGTCGACCTAGTGAGGGTCGACCCAATGAACCACACCCCACAGGGGGATAGCTGACCATGCTATGGGTGGGTCATACAGGGGGAGGGGGAAGCGGAGTTGGGTAATGAAGGCTTAGGAGGAGGCGCGGCAGGTTTGGGAGAGGAGATATATTTTGAGGGATGTTTGGGAGGGCGAGTGTCTGGCAGACCACAGGATTATAGGAGTACCATGGGAGAAATCCTGGACCCGGGCGTGGGAGGAGGTGATCGAGGGGCAGAGTTAGCCGCAGACATTGGCAGTGCAGTGTGGGAGGGAGTGGGAATGAGTGGAGATATGGGGGATGATTGCAAAATCCTCAGGATTAATCCCAAATCCCGTATTCCTCCCACCCACAACAGCAGCACGTTTCCATTATCTGTGGAAGCGGGCAGCAACCTGCAAAACGCGTTCTAGCCATGGAACACCCCTCCCTCCCTTTTCTATTATCTGCGGAAAAATGTACTATCAATAGAACATGAATTGTTTGGAAATCAGTCCTTGGCAGGGAGCTGACGCTCACTCACTATGGTCCAACCAGCCAAGGGCCCCTCACATCCTTATCCTTTGGGACGAATGTTTGAGCGCTGCTAGTGAACCTGCAACCAAAGACATAGGGGTAGGGTTGCATGCCCTAAGGCAGGGTTTCCCAAACGCAGTCCGCAAGGCACCCGGACAGTCCAGGTTTTATGGATATCCCTGCTTGTGCACCGATGGTATAATCAAATTAACTGCGGTACTAATTTAGTCACCTGTGCTTAAGCCTGGATAGCCTTAAAATGTGCGTGTGTGGTTTTGTTCTCTTTGGTTTATGATCTCTGTAGTTGCAAATTGATTTGACTTTAAATAAAGACTGCATTACATAGTCAGCGATATTCCCAGCCTCGTTAGTTTATGAGACGAGTAATATAAATGGAAGAAAAAAAAACCCATCTGGCATCACACAGATTCATTTAGAGGTAATGGCGATGTGGCGCATTGTGTAATGGGAATGTAACACTTGATATAAGAGGAATCTGTGCAGTTAGTGCCGTTTTAATTATTGGGATGAATTAATGTAATTAAGTTGGAAATTATGCAGCAGAACAGCACTGGCGTGTTATAGCCGCAGTACTTCAAAATAACCACTAGATGGCACAGTCCTACTTTATATATACAGGACATTTACTGATCAACTTAACTTGCAAACTGCATGGACTCCACCATTAACAGAAATAAGGCCTGGGAAGGTGGCGGGGGTCCTACAAGGTGAATACGGGGTCACACAACGGACGGCCCTGAAGCCAAGCCTAGAATCAATCTCCACATATTTATATGTACAGTATACGGACTCACAGACGAATAAGTGTTCCTCATCTACACCTAACATTTATTAGATCTGTGTAATTTGGTAAATTAATTGTCCAGCGCAGTTTTGCGTTGATGGCGATGGTGCAAATATCTCTGTCCTGATAGGGCGATGGCGCCACCAGTTCTTAATGTAACGTATGCAGCACTTAATGCACAAAGACATAGGGGGTCATTCCGAGTTGTTCGCTCGTTATTTTTTTGTCGCAACAGAGCGATTAGTCGCTAATGCGCATGCGCAATGTCCGCAGTGCGACTGCGCCAAGTAAATTTCCTATGCAGTTAGGTTTTTTACTCACGGCATTACGAGGTTTTTTCTTCGTTCTGGTGATCGTAATGTGATTGACAGGAAGTGGGTGTTTCTGGGCGGAAACTGGCCGTTTTATGGGAGTGTGAAAAAACGCTACCGTTTCTGGGAAAAACGCGGGAGTGGCTGGAGAAACGGAGGAGTGTCTGGGCGAACGCTGGGTGTGTTTGTGATGTCAAACCAGGAACGACAAGCACTGAACTGATCGCACTGGCAGAGTAAGTCTCGAGCTACTCAGACACTGCACAGAGAAGTTTTTTCGCAATATTGCGAATCTTTCGTTCGCAATTTTGATAAGCTAAGATTCACTCCCAGTAGGCGGCGGCTTAGCGTGTGCAAAGCTGCTAAAAGCAGCTTGCGAGCGAACAACTCGGAATGACCCCCATAGAACGCAACCTCCTGTCCCGTCTGTTCCTCTTCAGGTCCAAATCATAATGTCCCTCTTTCTATTAAAATTATCCTTTGGTTGTCATGAATGGATCTAGCAGTAAAACCCCCAGCATGCACCTCTAAAAAATCAGGATCACCCATATCCTAAATATACCATTGTTAATGTGTGTCAGATCAGCACAATTTCTTGTTTGTTAATTAAGGGCTGTCGACAGCGGATTTTCCTGATGCATCTTTGCACACAGCTAGTATAATTGGGGGAGAATACCCAATATAAGTAACTTCTCCTGTTCACAGAGGTACCCTAATAATAACCCACCCATGATCCATCCAAACCAGGAATCACATCCTTAGTCACACATATCGCGACTGTCAGCAAACCGCGCATGTGTCACAGCTGACATACTGCCAATTCTGAAAAGCATGCATCTCATTGCTTTTCAGATGGCTGAAGGACGCTGGATAGCAACAGGGCCATTCCTAAGGTGCACTAGACTCCCCACCCCTGCACATATGGCCCCTCCCACCCTGCATATATGGCCAGTCCCACCCATGCACATATGGCAAGTCCCACCCCTACACATATGGCCTCTCACATCCCTGCACATATGACCAGTCCTATCCCAGCACATATGACCACGCCCACCCCTATACATATGACCACTCTCACCACTACACATATGACCACTCCCACCCCTGCGCATATGACCACTCCCACCCTTACGCATATGACCACTCCCACCCCTACACATATGGCCACTCCCACCCCTGCATATATGACCACTCCAACCCCTGAACATATGCCTGTGATGTTAGTGTATTAGAATGCTTAATATTTGTAGACACTCCCTTACTAATCTGTGTAAGCCTGAATCTTCAGTGATGGTCCCTGGGACCAGGGGGATGCTGGGAAGTGGGTGGTCCAGTGTGCAGTGTGCCTGGAGTTGGTGATGGAATAAACAGCACAGCAGTGAACTCACATGTCTCTGTGTCCTGATGACTGGATTTACAAACATATGAACAAAACATGGGGTCAGAAGAAGTTTAACTTGGACTGCTAGTGCTCTCAGAGTGTGAAAGAATCCTGCAGAAGTCTGTAAGGCTGTGATAGTGTCTGCAAAGCCTGCTGTGTGCTCCTCTCTTCAAACAGTGAGTAACCATGGATAAACTAGCTCCTCCAACCGGCATGCTGATGTCTGGTAACTTGTCTGAAAACTGGAAAAGATTTAAGCAAAGGTTTAATATATATCTTGCTGCATGTGGAGCTGATTCAGAGGCTGACAAAACAAAGGCATCCATTTTCCTTCATGTGATAGGAGAGGATGTGCTGGACATTTATAATAGTTTTCAGTTTGCTGAGGAGCAGAATATGATGCTATCTTCTATAATGCAAAAGTTTGAAGATTACTTTGTGCCAAGGAAAAATGTGACATATGAAAGATATAAGTTTTTCACATGTGATCAGAAGTCTGTAGATGGATTTGATCAGTATGTTACAGAGATGCAATCGCTCAGTAAAACTAGTTATGTGCACCGGAAATTTTTCGGGTTTTGGTTTTGGATTCGGACGCGTTTTGGCAAAACCTCCCAGAATTTTTTTTGTCGGATTCGGGTGTGTTTTGGATTCGGGTGGTTTTTTTTACAAAAAACCCTCAAAAACAGCTTAAATCATAGAATTTGGGGGTCATTTTGATCCCATAGTATTATTAACCTCAATAACCATAATTTCCACTCATTTCCAGTCTATTCTAAACACCTCACAATATTATTTTTAGTCCTAAAATTTGCACCGAGGTCGCTGGATGGCTAAGCTAAGCGACCCAAGTGGCCGACACAAATGCCTGGCCCATCTAGGAGTGGCACTGCAGTGTCAGGCAGGATGGCAGATTTAAAAAATAGTCCCCAAACAGCACATGATGCAAAGAAAAAAAGAGGTGCAATGAGGTAGCTGTGTGACTAAGCTAAGCGACCCAAGTGGCCGACACAAACCCCTGGCCCATCTAGGAGTGGCACTGCAGTGTCTGACAGGATGGTAGATTTAAAAAAATAGTCCCCAAACAGCACATGATGCAAAGAAAAAAAAGAGGTGCACCAAGGTCGCTGGATGGCTAAGCTAAGCGACCCAAGTGGCTGACATAAACACCTGGCCCATCTAGGAGTGGCACTGCAGTGTCAGACAGGATGGCAGATTTAAAAAATAGTCCCCAAACAGCACATGATACAAAGAAAAAAAGAGGCGCAATGAGGTAGCTGTGTGACTAATCTAAGCGACCCAAGTGGCCGACACAAACACCTGGCCCATCTAGGAGTGGCACTGCAGTGTCTGACAGGATGGCAGATTTAAAAAAATAGTCCCCAAACAGCATATGATGCAAAGAAAAAAGGAGGTGCACCAAGGTCGCTGGATGGCTAAGCTAAGCGACCCAAGTGGCCGACACAAACACCTGGCCCATCTAGGAGTGGGACTGCAGTTTTCTAGCGAGAGGATGAGTGCTTCCATCCTAATGTGAATCTGAATGACTAGCCATGAACATAGGCCAGGGCCTTAGCCGTTCCTTGCCACTCCGTGTCGTAAATGGCATATTGGCAAGTTTACGCTTCTCATCAGACGCTTTTAATTTTGATTTTTGGGTCATTTTACTGAACTTTTGCAGTATACTTGACGACACAGAGGTAGAGCAGTGGCCTACTGTACCGTACTGCTATATATTATATACTGGTGGTCAGCAAAATTCTGCACTGTCCTCCTACTATATATACTGCGCACAACTAAAATGCACCACAGGTATGGATGGATAGTATACTTGACGACACAGAGGTAGGTAGAGCAGTGGCCTACTGTACCGTACTGCTATATATTATATACTGGTGGTCAGCAAAATTCTGCACTGTCCTCCTACTATATATACTGCGCACAACTAAAATGCACCACAGGTATGGATGGATAGTATACTTGACGACACAGAGGTAGGTAGAGCAGTGGACTACTGTACCGTACTGCTATATAATACTGGTGGTCACTGGTCAGCAAAATTCTGCACTGTCCTCCTACTATATACTACAATGCAGCACAGATATGGAGTGTTTTTCAGGCAGAGAACATAGATATTTTCAGCACACTGAGCACAGATATTTGCAAGCACACTGAGCACAGATATTTGCAGCACACTGAGCACAGATATTTGCAGCACACTGAGCACAGATATTTGCAGCACACTGAACACAACTGAGAGAACGCTGTACGTCCTCTCCCTACCATCTCCAATGCACGAGTGAAAATGGCAGCGACGCGCGGCTCCTTATATAGAATACGAATCTCGCGAGAATCCGACAGCGGGATGATGACGTTCGGGCACGCTCGGGTTAACCGAGCAAGGCTGGAGGATCCGAGGCTGCCTCGGAACCATGTAAAATTGGTGAAGTTCGGGGGGGGGGTTTCGGATTCCGAGGAACCGAACCCGCTCATCACTAAGTAAAACCTGTGAGTTTAGTGATTTAAAGGATTCACTGAGTAGAGATCGTATTGTCTGTGGAATACCTGATAATGAACTCTGAGAGAGACTGCTGAGAGAGCAAGACCTAACACTAGAAAAGGCAGTGACTATGTGTAGATCTGCAGAAATAACTAGATTTCAAACCAAAAAGGAAGTTGATGCTGCTGTCCATGTAGTGCAGAACACAGAGCCAAGCAAACCTCCATGCTCAACAATGAAGCAGTCTAAGCCACAGTCTAATAAGGAAATGTGTAGTAGATGTGGTAATGCTCACAATCCTAAAATGTGCCCTGCTTATGGTAAAACCTGCATGAAATGTGGTAGACTTAATCACTTTGCCAAATGCTGTAAAATGAAAAGAAAAACAACCAATGTGCATGCTGTTAAACAAACAGAGGAATTCTTTGTGGATTGCATTGAACTTTGCAGTGCAGATAGAAAGAATGGATTGTCCATTTAACTGTGAATGAGATTGTCATTCCCGTGAAGCTTGATACTGGCGCGCAGGTGAATTTAATATAATTTCAAGACTATAAGACTTTTAGAGTAAAACCTAAAATTCATCCAGCCAAAGTGAAAGTTACAGGGTACACTGGGGAGGAAATTCCTGTAAAAGGTACATGCTTAGTGACACTGAAATATAAGGGACAACAGTTTAAAACATCTCTACTGATTGTGGATAAAAATGTGCAACTAATTCTAGGATTAAGTTCCTGTGAGAAACTAAGCTTGCTAAAGAAAGATTTTATGGTGACATCACAAGTAGAAGATGACTGCAAATTGATGTTTACAGAATACAGAGACTTGTTTGAAGGTCTAGGTTGTTTGCCTGGAGAGCACAAAATAAATATAGACACGCAAGTTTCTTCAGTGATACACCCCTGTAGAAAAGTGCTGTTTGCGCTGAGAGAAAAACTGAAACAAGAGTTAAATCACATGGAAGCCTTGGGGGTGATACAGAAAGTTGATGAGCCTACTGAATGGGTAAGCTCCTTAGTAATTGTTGAAAAGAAAAATGGACAACTCAGAATATGTCTAGACCCCAGAGATTTAAACAAAGTAATTAAATGAGAACATTTCAAACTACCAACCAGAGATGAAATCATGTCGCAATTTGCGGGAGCAAAATGGTTCAGTAAATTGGACGCATCTTCAGGATTCTGGCAAATGAAGCTAGATGAGGCCAGCTCAAAGCTTTGTACATTTAATACCAGAAGGTCGATACAGATTTCTTAGACTACCATATGGAATTTTTTCTGCTCCAGAAGTATATCACAAAAAGATACACATGATTTTTGAACATATTCCAGGTGTTGAAACAATGATGGATGACATTATTGTCTGGGGATCTACAAAGGAAGAACATGATTCTAGATTGAGACAAGTAATGGAACTTGTTAAGAAAGTGAATCTAAAGCTAAACAAGGACAAATGTGAATTTGGCGTGAATACACTTACCTTTATGGGCGACGTGGTCTCGGATCAAGGTGTAAAACCAGACCCAAGGAAAATATCAGCCATAGTGAACATGGAACGTCCTAACAACAAAGTCGACGTCAGAAAATTCCTAGGAATGATTACTTACTTAGGAAAGTTTATTTCTCAACCCTCTGAACGAACAGCCTCTCTTAGATGGTTGTTGGACAAAGATAACGAGTGGATGTGGTCACATGAACAAGAAGAAAGTTGGCAAAACTTGAAACAGATCATTACAGAGCAACCAGTGCTAAAATTCTTTGATCCTGCGAAAAGAATAAGAATTTCAGCAGATGCTTCGCAATTTGGCCTAGGCTCAGTGCTGTTACAAGAACATGAGGATACATGGCAACCAGTAATCTATGCATCAAGAGCACTGACAAGTGCTGAAACAAGGTATGCTCAGATAGAAAAAGAACTTCTAGCGATCACATATGCATGTGAGCAATTTCATCAGTTTGTGTATGGTCAAACATTTACAGTGGAAACTGACCACAAGCCATTGGTAGCTATCATGACTAAATCATTGCATGACTGTCCCATGAAAATTCAACGGATGCTTATCAGACTACAGAGATAGGATGTACATTTGCTGTACTGTCCCGGCAAATACATGTACATTGCTGATACACTTTCTCGTGCTGTGGACAAAAGTGAAGGTTCCAAAAGTCTGCTGGATGAAGAGATAGAAGCCTATGTTAATTTGATCGTAGCTTCTCTACCAGTGTCTCTGCAATACAAGAACAGATTAGGAAAGAAACTGAGACAGATGACACAATGAAAGTGTTGAAAGATATCATTCTGAAAGGTTGGCCAGCAGAAAAACATGCGTGCCCGCTGTCTATCCATGATTATTGGATGTACTGCAGTGACCTTACAGTTGTCGATGGTATTATTTACAAAGGCAATAGGTTTATCATACCTGCACGACTAAGAAAAACTATGCTGTGCAAGATACATGAAGGCCACTTAAGAGAAGCAAAATGTAAGCGGAGAGCGCGTGAAGTTATGTATTGGCCAAGAACGAACCAAGACATAGCACAGACTACAGCTACATGTGAATCATGTCTTACGTATAGACCGAAACAACAAGTTGAGCCATTGAATCCTCACGCAGTGCCAGAGAGACCAGAAAGTTGGCGCAGATTTGTTTGATTGTAATGGGAAAACTTACATTGTCGTGACTGATTATTACTCTAACTACCCTTAGGTGAAGACACTACATACAACTACTAGAAAAGCTGTAATCAATTGCATGAAGTCAATCTTTGCAAGGCATGGTGTTCCTATGGAAGTGTTCACTGACAATGGTCCTCAGTTTTCCAGTGCTGAATTTAGACAATTTGCTGATGAGTGGGAATTTGTCAAGTCCCCACTATCCACGCTCAAATGGGTTGGTGGAAAGTGCAGTAAAAACTGTAAAGAGTCTCAAGAAGGTAAAAGAAGTTATTTATATAGCGCACACATATTCCGCAGCGCTTTTACAGAGAATATTTGGCCATTCACATCAGTCCCTGCTCCAATGGAGCTTACAATCTACCGTATATTCCCTACCACATGTACACACAGATACATTCACGTTAGGGTTAATTTTTGTTGAAATTCAATTAGCCTACCAGTATATTTTTGGATTGTGGGAGGAAACCGGAGTCCCCGGAGGAAACCCACGCAAGTACGGGGAGAATATACAAACTCCACACAGTTAGGGCCATGGTGGGAATAGAACCCATGACCTCAGTGCGGTGAGGATTAGAGCAAATCTCCCGATACATGATGAACTACTTAATACACATAACTTAGCGTTGGCCAGACTGAGTAAGGAACGTCAACAGGCGAAACAGAAACTGTTCCATGACAGGCGAGCAAAAAGCTTATCTGATCTAAAATTGGGTGACCAAGTCCGTCTCAGAGATCATGAGAAAGGTATTTGGGTGCAGAAAGGTATTGTGCCAGCACAAGTAGCACCAAGATCTTATACTATACGTACAGTGCGTGGAACGGAAGTAAGAAGAAATCGGGTGGATTTAAGATCTCAACCTAACCATAATGAAGACAACATGACTGAAGGATACCTTTCATCTGACATGTATGATGATCCTGATAATGAACAAACCACGATTCTAGAAAGGTCCAACATGGTCGATGAAACACAGACTGTGTATGAAAGACCCAAAAGGGAAATACGCAGACCTGAGAGACTCATTGAAACGTGTTAGATGATGTTCTTAATATGACATTGTTAATTGTTGCATTGAAGCGTACAGGGCTTATCTTTAAAGAAAAGAGGATGTGATGTTAGTGTATTAGAATGCTTAATATTTGTAGACACTCCCTTACTAATCTGTGTAAGCCTGAATCTTCAGTGATGGTCCCTGGGACCAGGGGGATGCTGGGAAGTGGGTGGTCCAGTGTGCAGTGTGCCTGGAGTTGGTGATGGAATAAACAGCACAGCAGTGAACTCACATGTCTCTGTGTCCTGATGACTGGATTTACAAACGTATGAACAAAACAATGCCCACTCCCACCCCTGCACATATGACACTCCCACCCCTATACATGACCACTCCCACCCCTGCACATATGACCACTCCCACCCCTACACATGTGACCACTCCCACCCCTGCACATATGGCCAGTACCACTCCTGCACATATGACCCTTCCCACCCTGCACATTTGATCCCTCCCACCCCTGCACAAATGACCAGTCCCACCCCTGCACATATGACCCCTCCCACCCCTGCACAAATGACCAGTCCCACCCCTGCACATATGGCCACTCCCACCCCAGCACATATGACCAATCCCACCCCTGCACATATGACCCATTCAGCATCACACATATCCATTCACACACCTGCCCTTATAACCCCTTCTGCATATTGGGGCAATTATTCTGACATTGCTCTCTGCAAACTGACGACTCTATAGATAAAATCCACCTCACCGCCACGTCACTGACTTGAATCAATAAACAAAAGAATGTGCTACAGGAAATAATAATTTGTATATCATTGTAATTGTTTACACTCCCTTTCTTGTCAGGTACACAGGCTCTAACTGTGATACACCCGAAATGTGCTGATAATATGGCTGTGTATGGTGCCCCCTCACAGCCTGCTAGATGTCGCAGTAGTAGTGTGAAGGACTATGGGGATCTATTTACTAAGCCTTGAATGGAGGTAAAGTAGATGGAGATAAAGTACCAGCCAATCAGCTCCTGTCATTTTTCAACCACAGCCTGTGACATGGCAGTTAGGAGCTGATTGGCCGGTACTTTATCTCCATCCAAGGCTTAGTAAGTAGATCCCCTATCCCTCAGGGTGTCCCAGGGGGTGACACTTGGACAGAGAGGAGGGGTGGAGCCAATTACCACAACATTATGGGGGTACCACGTTATGATACTGGCTATTAGGGGGTCTTTCAAGATATCAACCGGTTAAAGTAGGAGAACAATGGTTTCGATTTGGGGCTACATATCTAGAGGTGCAATAACCTTGTAAGAGTAAATGCCCGTTTCATCAGGATGGGGTGATATCTCCACTTATTGCAGCATGGAAAATCCAGTTTCATCCTGTCACCAGGGCGGCGCTCTCCAGCGATACTGGCAGGCGGAGTGCCCTCTGTACATGTCTGTCCTGACCCAGCAGGTTATACATGCACAGTGCAAATGGAGTCCAGACATTCTTTGCCACTTTTGCAAGAAAAAAACAAACCCCCACCCCAAGAAAAATAATTAAAAATTGTCATTTTAATTTTGCCCCCAGCAATGGCTACCGTCGGCCATTCTAGGTGGCGTGTTTATTTACTACTGGCTCTATATGAGCATTGCCACATATCCTGCGTTTTAGTTCTACAAGTGTTGGCATACCCAGGTATTTAATGTCCAGGAAACGCTGGGTCTTGTAGTTGCAGATAGTTAACTAATAATAGGGGTAATTCAGACCTGATCGTAGCTGCAAATTTGTTAGCAGTTGGGCAAAACCATGGCCCTCATTCCGAGTTGTTCGCTCGCTAGCTGCTTTTAGCAGCATTGCACACGCTAAGCCGCTGCCCTCTGGGAGTGAATCTTAGCTTTGCAGAATTGCGAACGAAATATGAGCAGAATTGCGAATAGAAATTTCTTAGCAGTTTCTGAGTAGCTCAAGACTAACTCCTACACTGCGATCAGTTCAGTCCTTTTCGTTCCTGGTTTGACGTCACAAACACACCCAGCGTTCGGCCAGCCACTCCCCCATTTCTCCAGACACTCCCGCGTTTTTCCGCACACTCCCAGAAAATGGTCAGTTTCCGCCCAGAAACCCCCACTTCCTGTCAATCACACTCCGATCAGCAGAACGATGAAAAAACCTTGTTAGGCCGTGAGTAAAATACCAAACTTTTGTGCAAATTTACTTGGCGCAGGCGCACTGCGAACATTGCGCATGCGCAGTTTGCGACTAATCGCTCCGTAGCAAAAAAAATAACGAGCGAACAACTCGGAATGAGGGCCCATCTGCAGTGCAGGTGAGGCAGATGTAACATGTGCAGAGAGAGTTAGATTTGGGTGGGTTCTTTTGTTTCTGTGCAGGGTAAATACTGGCTGCTTTATTTTTACACTGCAATTTAGATTTCAGTTTGAACACAATGAAACCAAATCTAACTCTCTCTGCACATGTTACATCTGCCCCCCCTGCAGTGCACATGGTTTTGCCAAACTGCTAACAAATTGCTGCTACGATCAGATCTGAATTACCCCCGATATTCTGACTTTTACACTCTGGACCAGGGTTTCTCAAATTCCGCCATTACAGTTCAGGTTTTAAGGATATCCATCCTTGAGTCTAGACGATTAAATCAAATTAACTGAGGTACTAATTAAGTCACCTGTGCTCAAGCGTGGATAGCCTCAAAACCTGGACTGTCATGGCGGAGTTTGTTAGAGAAGTAATTACCGGCCCTTGCGGTCAGCTGCTCTGACAGACGTTTGATACGCTCCCTGACAGGTGAAAGCCACACTGACGAGTGCAGGCCCTTACTATGAATAGGTTGCACTTGTTAACGCCCCCTATCCATCTCTCCAAACTCCACTTGGAATATGTGTCCGCCAGAGTTGGATCTCTATCTACCACAAGCAACGGAGGCCCAGAGAGGCTCCGGGGACACAGCAGAGCAATGGGAACACAATAACATCAGGTAGCAAGCAACCAGGCTTAATACATCTGCCCCAGTGTTTGAAAAATGGTGGGAGCTGATTGGCTGATACTTTATCTCTCTCCAGTCTATCACTCTCTAAGCTTTGATAAATAACCCCGTAGAGATCAGGGCTGTTACCTGTATTTCATGCTCCTCCCTGTCACCGAAACTCCATGTGTGCGCAGGAAGCTCTCTATCCCGCGGTCTACCTGACGGAGAGTGGCCCAGCGGTGGGGCGGCGAGGTGGGCTCCCCCAGTCCAGGCCCCAAAACTCTCCGCTTCCATCCTCCTCCCTTCTGATGGGGGCTCCCAAAGATGTCATTGTAGTTAGATTTACAGGTGTACATGGGAGACAGAGGATGCGGTGGGGGGCTGAGTGGAGTTGGTAAGAGGTAGGGGGGGCTTTACTGGGTTTGCTATTGGGACACCACAGACAGAGCAGGAAGGGTAGGGTGGGAATGAGTTGGGATAGAGTGACGAGGCATTTCAACTTAAGACACGGAGGAGAGTAATGAAAGACGGTATTACAGAGGGGGGGGGGGGAGAAGAAGAGAAGGTAAGAATAAAGGAGGGGGAGGCTCACTAAAGTGGCAATGAGTTCTAGAGGAAGCCACCACTCGAGTATTGTATAGAGAAGTGAGGGGGCAATCAATGAAAGGCTACTACAGAAAGTGAGGACGGAGATAGAAGAGACAATTGAATGAGAGAGAGAAAGAGGAAGAAAGAGAGAGACAGTGAGAGATCACTATGAGCCAGCTCTGTGCGAATAGAACGCCGGAGAGAGATGGCGCATTACTCTCGCATGAGATGTCTCATAAGCGCATGGAGTATGACATCCGTGCCCCTTCTGTGTCTGGAAGCCTGAGGGGGCACAGATGAGGTGCGGCACTGAGCCAGGCAGATAGAGAGGGTGAGAAAAGGAGGAGGCAGAGCGACACAGGCAGTGAGGGGATGAAAGTGAAGGAGAGTGGTTGGTGGAAGGGAAGTTAGGGGTACGAGGGGAAAGCGGGGGCAGATAGATTGGGATATAGGAGAGTTTATAGCTACGCTGATAGACGAGAGGACATGGTGTAGATTGGGAGGGGGACGCAGCAGAGATCTGTGATGGAAACCCCGCAATGTTTGAGCACTCTGAGGGATAAGTGAGGGTGAAGGTGTAAGATAACCAAGAGAGGAAGCCTAGGGAATGAGATAGGACACACAGCAGTGTATACAGCAGGAGGGGACTCAGGGGTGAGGGGCGATGGAAGCACATGGTCCAGACAGGAGGAGATGGACCAGGTGGGGTGTGGGCACAAGGTACTGTAGATTAGAGGAGATGGGATAAGTGACATTGGAAGCACTGGTAGGATGGGAGGGGATAGACTGCCGGATAAGTGACAAGGGGGGAGATGCATCGAACCTCTGAGATAAAGTACCAAGCAATCAGCTGCTAGCTGTCACTTTACATGCTGTGCTTGAAAAACGACTCAGTGCGGCGACTGCAATCCCGTAAGCAGCAAACACGGCGCCCGGCGTCTTACTTCCGACAGCCATGCCGTGTGACCTTGATTATCGTCCGATGTGCGTCCGATGGTTGCGTCATCATACACAAGCTGCGGATCTGAGACGCCTCCAGTGGGCGACTTAATACAAATTCTAGCGGCAGGGACATTTACTTATTTTGGCCCAGCCACTGCGTACGGGACCACAGCTGTGACGCCATGTGCGCACATCCCTGAGCGGGGACGTGGTAAGAGGTGGATCCGGATTACAGGAGTTTGGTGTCGAAAAGGGAGTCAGGGCGATGCCTTGGGGAAGGGGGGGGGGGGGACAAGGTCGAAAGTGCAAGGGAGACACCTGGGGGGCAGCAGAGGGAGATTACATTAATTAGTTAATGGGACGCTAATTGGCATTAAAAGAAGATAATGAGGTAGAAGAGGAGATATAAAAGCATAAAATAAAAAAATAAATGTTTCATAAATTCGTGGCCAGAATGTGAGACCCTGGTAAGGAAATGAGGGGCACAGGCCGGGGAGAAGAGTTAAGGGCATACGGAGAATGAAGCGTTAACGACACAGGGGTCACTCAGAATGCGGCATGTCTGCACTGCGCATGCGTATCAAATGCTCCATTCAAGCCCATGCGGGAAGAGGGCAGAGGCAGGTGTGGGAAGGGGCGGGTAGCCATGCACAAATCACAGCACTGTGGCGTTCACGTGAAATGAGTCCAGGGACGGATCTAGACTTTTCTTTAGGGGGAGCGATTTACTGTTTAATCTTGACTCCTCCCTCTACAGTCCCAACTCCTCCCATCTGCAATCCTAACTCCTCCTCCTCTCAATTCTGACTAAACTTTTTGAGTGAGACTGAGATAGAGCTTTGTGATTGTTCTATGTACATGTGACTGTGCTATGAGGTAATTGTATTTATTAGCCCTAGTACCCACACACCAGCAAGTGAGGGGCAAATGCTCTGTAACCCTTGCTCTCCTGGCTCCTCTGTGCTGCTGTGGTATAAGTTGCAGCACATCGTTCTGCCTCAGGCTCTCCCAGGAGAGCTCTCTTCTGTTCAAAAGTGGGCGTGGCTATGACTGTTAGGGGGGGCGGTCGCCCCCTTCGTCCCCCCCCTAGATCCGGCCCTGAATGAGTCCCACACTGAGTGGGCTGCGTCACATCTGCGGGCGCTCTCTCTGGCGCAAGTTGGGCAGAGATGACTGCCAGCGCCACATCTGATTGGCTGAACGTTAATGTGAATATTCTCCTAATAACACTGCTGCAGTCTATTCGCAGGATTACAGTGAAATTAGCAATCTTGTTTGATTACATTTTTACATTGTGTGCTAATTTATGAGCATTTATCAGTGTTCCTATGATGAGACTGTCGTATTCCGAGAGCATCTGCTCCCGTCGTCTGCCGGAGTACGATGGAACGTTCTGCCCGGTGTACTGGGTTGGTTGCGTCTCCTTTGCAGGCGACTGTGCACGGGTAGCAAAAATGTAATTATATTTTTTTCCGACCGCATTTTAGATTAGTGATAATGCACAACTTTCGTCTGCAGGAGCTCAATGGCGGACTACGCATATAGGGGATGGATCTGTGGCCTTACATCTGCCTGCGTTCTGTCTGTTTCCCCACCTCAGTCCATGCACGCGTTGTTTTCGCTCCTACTACATGCAGAGAATGGTGAGAGGATGACAAAGACACTGGGGGCAACTACTGTCCTGACGCTAACTCCCCCTGACATCTTTGGGAGAGCACGTGCTCCACTCCTCCTCCGTCTCGTGTGGACGTACATAGCAACCCACAGCATGTTTACAGTCTGTGCCCTCCCCTCACTCAGTAGGAAGCTTCTGTCAGTGTGCACCAGGGAAGCTGGCACTGCCCGCTGTCTTAATATGTACACTGGGGGATCCTGTGATGGAAAATTACTAGAAATAATGGCTTTATGGTATTATTTCACCCCCCCCCCCCCCCCTCACCTTCTGCTCTTCCTGCAGCTCCCGCAACTTACCGTTCTGGGTGCCAGTTCAGAGTCCAGAGCAGGCAGCTGCAGACGGACAGCGTTTAAATTTTGAGCAGGCCACCAACCAGAGTCAGAGTTCACAGACCGGCAGCCAATCAGAAGAACTCGAAACACCACCGAGGCTGCCCCTCTGTGGCAGACTGCAGTACACTCACATACACTCTGCTGCCATGCAAGCCCCTTCGTGGTCAAGGCCCGGGACTGGAATTCTGACAGTCCCCCCCTGATGACAGCCCTGATGTCTGTACCTGTATATACAGTCTATACGGGTTCGGTTCGGGAGACCGGCAACTGTGATCCTAGCGGTGAGCATACCGACATCGGAAACCCGGCCACCAGAATGCCGGCAGGGGGGCAAGCACAACGAAGGTTCTATTCTTACTCTATGGGTGTTGTGGACACCCACCAGTGGGAATAGTCCAGGGCCCCCTGGCGTCAGTGTGCTGACCGCCGGAATGGTAACCGCATCCCGTCTATGCAGTATATACAGGAAAAACTCAGTGCTGACACTGTGAAGGAACTATACGGAGTATGGTTCATGTACCAGTAAGGGGGAAGATGTACTAAGCAGTGATTAAAGTAGAGAAGTGAGCCAGTGGAGAAGTTGCCCATGGCAACCAATCAGCATTGACGTAACATTTATAATTTGCATACTATAAAAGCATACAGAGCAACTGATTGGTTGCCATGGGCAACTTCTCCACTGGCTCTCTTCTCCACTTTTATCACTGCTTAGTACATGTCCCCCTATGTCTGTAGTGGGTGAGCTGTCACAGGAGGGGTACACGCAAACATAGGTAGGTAAACTCAGATGACTTAACTCCTCGGTAGCCAGTTAGCTTTGTTTTTATCGACTGCAAGCTGTTGCTATGATTACTCTGCATTTGCAGAGATGTTAGTAAATGACCTCCTGCAGCATTAACGATTTTGCGTCTTTAAATTTAAAGCAATCGTAGAACACGTCCCCAAATATTACCCTGGTATAGATGTAAATACGTACGTAGATTTATGTATGCGCGGTTCAATGTGCGCAGCTCCTCTCAGCATGTATAACAGCCAGAGTGGGTCTAGAGGCAGACTCAGAGAGCTTGCAGTCTACGGCAGTGATTCTCAACCCTCAAGTTTTTCCTAACAGGTCCATGTTTTCAGGATTTCCATCTGTGGAAGCAGGCGGGATAATTACTGACCCGGCAGAATAGAGTAACTCACCTGTGTGTGATTAAAGAATCCAGAAAACATGGCCCGCTAGTGACACTTGAGTACTGGAGTTGAGAGCCCCTTGGAACAAATGATACAGCGCATAACTAAATGCATATATTCGCCATTGCGCAGACCTGTGCGCAACTATGCGCCCGGACCGTCCCAATCCGTACATAAGGGGGTATATTTATTAAGCTGCGGGGTATTTAGACGTGGAGATGTTGCCCAAAGCAACCAATCACGCCCTATCTCTGAACCTTCCCTATTGGCGAACGCCCCATATTACCACCCAGTTATGGCCTCCTTCAGCCGCAAGTGGAGAAATGACAGAATCGGACAAGACTCCGCATCTTCCGCACTTGTGTACACTCTGCATCTGAACATGCTCAGAGCGAAATCACCAGATGCATCCGCAAAACCAACTTGCATTCAACTTTGCCCAAGTGGTGGTCAGTGGCACTCACCTGTACCTCATGCCGCTGGGTATCCCACGGGTCTGGTACTCCTCCATTTGGTTATTACGGGCACTGTGCGGGAGATGACTCCCGGCAGCGCCATTCTCTGCTCTTCTCTTCAGCTCCACCCGGGGCTTCAACTTCTTGGAGACATTAAAGCCGTAGATTTCGTCCACACTGAACCTTCCTGTGCGTGCCATGCTGCCCCGGGAAGCGTTAGAGAACATGGTGGAAATGGGGGGGTGGGTGGTAGAAATAGTGGGAAAAACGGATATAATATGTAGAAAGTGGTGGAACCAGTAAATAATCACATCTAGGAGGGATTGCAAAAGAAAAAGTTAAGGGAGTATAAGTAAGCGATAAATGGGGGAGGGGGGGGGGGTAGCTAGTGACAGATAGAGAATGAGAGGGTGCAGGTAAGTAGTGACAGAGAGAGAATGAGGGAGTAGGTAGTGACAGAGAGAGAATGAGGGGGAGCAGATAGGTAGTGACAGAGAGAGAAGGAGACGGTGCAGGTAGGTAGTGACAGAGAGAGGAATGGGTTCAGGTAGGTAGTGACAGAGAGAGAAGAAGAGGGTTCAGGTAAGTAGTGACTGAAGAGAAGAAGAGGGTTCAGGTAGGCAGTGACAGAGAAAGGAGAGGGTTCTGCTAGGTAGTGACAGAGAAGAAGAGGGTTCAGGTAGGTAGTGACAGAGAGAGAAGGAAGGGGTTCAGGTAGGTGGTGACAGAGAGAATGAGGGAAAGCAGGTAGGTAGTGATAGAGAGAGAATTAGGGGGAGCAGGTAGGTAGTGACAGAGAGAGAAGGAGAGGGAGCAGGTAGGTAGTGACAGAGAGAGACAGAGGGGGTTCAGGTAGGTAGTGACAAAGAGAGACCAAGGGGTTGCAGATAGGTAGTGATAGAAAGAACAAGGAGATGCAGGTAGGTAGTGACAGAGAGAATGAGGGGATACAGGTAGGTAGTGACAGAGAGACACAGAAGGGGTTGCATATAGGTAGTGACAGAAAGAACAAGGGGATGCAGGTAGGTAGTGATAGAGACACAGAGGGGGTTCAGGTAGGTAGTGACAGAGAGAGACCAAGGGGTTGCAGGTAGGTAGTGACAGAGAGAATAAGGAGATGAAGGTAGGTACTGACAGAGAGAATGAGGGGATGTAGGTAGGTAGTGACAGAGGGGATGCAGATAGGTTGTGACAGAGAGAATGAGGAGATGCAGGTAGGTAGTGACAAAGGAGATGCTGGTAGGTAGTGACAGAGAGAATGAGGGGATGTAGGTAGGTAGTGACAGAGAGAATGAGGGGATGTAGGTAGGTAGTGACAGAGGGGATGCAGATAGGTTGTGACAGAGAGAATGAGGGAATGATGGTAGGTAGTGACAGAGGAGATGCAGGTAGGTAGTGACAAAGGAGATGCTGATAGGTAGTGACAGAGAGAATGAGGGGATGTAGGTAAGTAGTGACAGAGAGAATGAGGGGATGCAGGTAGGTAGTGACAGAGAGAATGAGGGGATGTAGGTAGGTAGTGACAGAGGGGATGCAGGTAGGTAGTGAAAGAGGGGATGCAGGTAGGTAGTGATGTAGAGAATGAGGGGATGCAGGTAGGTAGTGATGTAGAGAATGAGGGGATGCAGGTAGGTAGTGATGTAGAGAATGAGGGGATGCAGGTAGGTAGTAATGTAGAGAATGAGGGGATGCAGGTAGGTAGTGATGTAGAGAATGAGGGGATGCAGGTAGGTAGTGATGTAGAGAATGAGGGGATGCAGGTAGGTAGTGACAGAGAGAATGAGGGGATGTAGGTAGGTAGTGACAGAGGGGATGATGGTAGGTAGTGACAGAGGAGATGCAGGTAGGTAGTGATGTAGAGAATGAGGGGATGCAGGTAGGTAGTGATGTAGAGAATGAGGGGATGCAGGTAGGTAGTGATGTAGAGAATGAGGGGATTCAGGTAGGTAGTGACAGAGAGAATGAGGGGATGTAGGTAGGTAGTGATGTAGAGAATGAGGGGTTGCAGGTAGGTAAAGAATAAATTAGGTTGTAAATAAAATCTGAGAAAAGGTTGAGAAATGGCGGGGATATAGGTAGATGAGGGAGGATAGAGAAAAAGTGAGGATACAGGTAAATTGGGAAGGTTAGAGAAAAGGTGGATATACAGGTAGGTGGGGTGGTTATAGTGGAAAGGGCAGGTAGATGGGGAAAAGCACAATATTTGGTGGGGAGTGCAGGTAGATGATGGTAAATAGAGGAAACGTGGAGATTCAGACACGAATTATAGGTTACAGCAAAGGGTGGAGAATACGGGTAGGTGGTGGAGGATAGAGAAAATGTTAAGAATACAGGTAGGTGTAGAATGCAGGTAGGTGGTGGATAAGAGGGGAATAAGGTGGGGGTACAAGCAGGTGGTGAGGAATGCAGGTAGGTGGTGGATAAGAGGGGAATAAGGTGGGGATACAAGCAGGTGGTGAGGAATGCAGGTAGGTGGTGAAGAATGCAGGTAGGTGGCAGATAAAGAAAAGTGGATAATGCAGGTAGGTGGTGGTGAATACAGGTAGGTGGTGAAGGATAGGGGAAAGGTGGATAATGCAGGTAGGTGGAGAATGCAGGTAGGTGGTGGACAATGCAGGTAAGTGGTGAATGCAGGTAGGTGGTGGAGAATACAGGTAGGTGGTGGAGAACACAGGTAACTGGTGGAGGATAGAGGAAAGGTGGAGAATATAGGCAGGTAGGTGGTGGAGAATGCAGGTAGGGGGTGGAGAACACAGGTAGGTGGAGAATGCAGGTAGGTATTAGAGAACGCAGGTAGGTGGAGACTGAAGGTGGAGGATACAGGTAGGTGGTGGAAGATAGAGGAAAGGTGGAGAATACAGGCAGGTAGGTGGAGAATGCAATTAGGTGGAGAACACAGGTAGGTGGAGAATACAGGTAGGTGGAGAACACAGGTAGGTGGAGAACACAGGTAGGTGGAGGTGAACACAGGTAGGTGGAGGAGAACACAGGTAGGTGGAGGAGAACACAGGTAGGTGGAGGAGAACACAGGTAGGTGGAGAACACAGGTAGGTGGAGGAGAACACAGGTAGGTGGAGGAGAACACAGGTAGGTGGAGAATGCAGGTAGGTGGTGGAAGATAGAGGAAAGGTGGAGAATACAGGCAGGTAGGTGGAGAATGCAGGTAGGTGGAGGAGAACACAGGTAGGTGGAGAATACAGGTAGGTGGAGGAGAATGCAGGTAGGTTGAGGAGAACACAGGTAGGTGGAGAACACAGGTAGGTGATGGAGGATAGAGGCAGAAGGTGGGATTCCTCCTAATGAAGGTTAGAGAACAGGCTATGCGTGTGAGCGGTGGTGAGTAGAGTAAAATATAAACACTGAATTATCAGTACATAGGGGTGAAGGGAAAGTGACATGTAAGAAGAGGACGTGTGAGATTTGGGGACAATGACGTCAGCCTGGGATCCTCTCTCCTCCTCTCCCCATGTCTGATCTCCCTCGTGGGTCTTGTTGCTCTTTTCTCCTTTGATTCCTTCCTGTCCCTCTCACATGGAATAGTGGCTGCCTATGTTCCCTGATGCTCTGCGCCTCTCCTTTATACATCCCCCCATCACCTATGTGTCCCAGAGATAAATCCTGCCCCTGGGTCACACCTGTAGAGCTCCACATTTCCTTACTCTCCTGTCCATCTGAGTCACTGTCACTGCTCACCCCCCCTATCCCCCCCACCACCACCACTGGCTCCCAGATTAGCAGAGAGATTAGCAGCTCACATCCAGCCAGACAGATGGTACGCAGAGCATCTCCTCTGCAGTTTCCTGCCAGAGGCCTGCAGAGCATTCCTCATCCTCTGCCAGAGACATATAGAGCATCGTGTCCTTCTGTCCTAGCCCCTGGCATAACTTCTCGAGTTTCCCTCCCTGGCACAACCTGGCACGATTTCCCTGTAATAAAGCAACAGGGCATCCTGCGTCTCTCTCCCCGTCTACCTGACAGGCTCTGTCCCTCTACATAGCAGAACATTGTAAGGTTCACTCGTGAAAACGGGGGGAACCGGACGTATCTACACCATCACCTCACAGTCTCTCAGCTCCATGGACCTAATCATTCTGCAAAAAGACACAGGTCCTTTTCCACAGAGGGGGGGTAAAACCCCTTAGGGCAGGGAATTTAGACTGTAAGCTCCTCTGAGGCAGAAAGTGTTGTCACTGATTGCATATTACAGCACTGTGGGGGTCATTCCGACCTGTTCGCACGCTGCCGTTTTTTGCAGCGCAGCGATCAGGTCAGAACTGCGCATGCGTATGCACTGCAATGCGTCGTGCGGGTACAAAGCGGATCGGAGGCCTATATGTTGTCAGTGTCATGGTTGATTTTTGCAACTTTTTTACATGATTGAAAAATGGGTTCAGAGCATAGGGGCCCCTAGGTTAGCGTAACTAGACTGCTACAGAACATCAGTCAACTTGTTCTGAATATTAAAGTGAACTAAATTAATACTTAAACTGCTATTATTTACTAATGTAATGCTTTAGTATATTGTTACAATTTTCAGTGTCCTCAGCTGGCAAAGTGTATGTCCGGTAATAAAGTGTCTGGTGTTATGTTATACAAACAAGTGTTTCCCATAAATACATACATGTCAAACTCATCACTGCACCCATCTACCATCAATACATCACCCAACATACATGTCCCACATCACTACACCCATCTACCATCAATACAACACCCAACATACATGTCCCACATCACTACACCCATCTACCATCAATACAACACCCAACATACATGTCCCACATCACTACACCCATCTACCATCAATACAACACCCAACATACATGTCCCACATCACTACACCCATCTACCATCAATACAACACCCAACATACATGTCCCACATCACTACACCCATCTACCATCAATACAACACCCAACATACATGTCCCACATCGATACACACATCTACCATCAATACAACACCCAACATACATGTCGCACATCACTACACCCATCTACCATCAAAACAACACCCAACATACATGTCCCACATCACTACACCCATCTACCATCAATACATCACCCAACATACATGTCCCACATCAATGCACCCATCTATTATCAATACAACACCCAACATACATGTCCCACATCACTACACCCATCTACCATCAATACAACACCCAACATACATGTCCCACATCAATGCACCCATCTATCATCAATACAACACCCAACATACATGTCCCATATCACTGCACCCATCTACCATCAATACAACACCCAACATACATGTCCCACATCACTACACCCATCTACCATCAATACAACACCCAACATACATGTCCCACATCACTGCACCCATCTACTATTAATACAATACCCAATATACATGTCCCACATCAATGCACCCATCTATCATCAATACAACACTCAACATACATGTCCCATATCACTGCACCCATCTACCATCAATACAACACCCAACATACATGTCCCACATCACTACACCCATCTACCATCAATACAACACCCAACATACATGTCCCACATCACTGCACCCATCTACTATTAATACAATACCCAACATACATGTCCCACATCACTACACCCATCTACCATCAATATAATACCCAACATACATGTCCAACATCACTACACCCATCTACCATCAATACAATACCCAACATACATGTCCCACATCAATGCACCCATCTATCATCAATACAACACCCAACATACATGTCCCACATCACTGCACCCATCTACCATCAATACAACACCCAACATACATGTCCCACATCACTGCACCCATCTACTATTAATACAATACCCAACATACATGTCCCACATCACTGCACCCATCTACCATCAATACATCACCCAACATACATGTCCCACATCACTACACCCATCTACCATCAATACAACACCCAACATACATGTCCCACATCACTACACCCATCTACCATCAATACAATACCCAACATACATGTCCAACATCACTACACCCATCTACCATCAATACAATACCCAACATACATGTCCCACATCACTACACCCATCTACCATCAATACAATACCCAATATACATGTCCCACATCACTACACCCATCTACCATCAATACAATACCCAACATACATGTCCCACATCACTACATCCATCTACCATCAATACAATACCCAACATACATGTCCCACATCACTACACCCATCTACCATCAATACAATACCCAACATACATGTCCCACATCACTACACCCATCTACCATCAATACAATACCCAACATACATGTCCCACATCACTACACCCATCTACCATCAATACAATACCCAACATACATGTCCCACATCACTACACCCATCTACCATCAATACAATACCCAACATACATGTCCCACATCACTACACCCATCTACCATCAATACAATACCCAACATACATGTCCCATATCACTGCACCCATCTACCATCAATACAACACCCAACATACATGTCCCACATCACTACACCCATCTACCATCAAGACAACACCCAACATACATGTCCCACATCACTACACCCATCTACCATCAATACATCACCCAACATACATGTCCCACCTCACTACACCCATCTGCCATCAATACAACACCCAACATACATGTCCCACATCACTACACCCATCTACCATCAAGACAACACCCAACATACATGTCCCACATCACTACACCCATCTACCATCAATACAACACCCAACATACATGTCCCACATCACTACACCCATCTACCATCAAGACAACACCCAACATACATGTCCCACATCACTACACCCATCTACCATCAATACAACACCCAACATACATGTCCCACATCACTACACCCATCTACCATCAAGACAACACCCAACATACATGTCCCACATCACTACACCCATCTACCATCAATACAACACCCAACATACATGTCCCACATCACTACACCCATCTACCATCAATACAACACCCAACATACATGTCCCACATCACTACACCCATCTACCATCAATACAACACCCAACATACATGTCCCACATCACTACACCCATCTACCATCAATACAACACCCAACATACATGTCCCACATCACTACACCCATCTACCATCAATACATCACCCAACATACATGTCCCACCTCACTACACCCATCTGCCATCAATACATCACCCAACATACATGTCCCACCTCACTACACCCATCTACCATCAATACATCACCCAACATACATGTCCCACCTCACTACACCCATCTACCATCAATACAACACCCAACATACATGTCCCACATCACTACACCCATCTACCATCAATACATCACCCAACATACATGTCCCACCTCACTACACCCATCTACCATCAATACATCACCCAACATACATGTCCCACATCACTACACCCATCTACCATCAATACAACACCCAACATACATGTCCCACCTCACTACACCCATCTACCATCAATACAACACCCAACATACATGTCCCACCTCACTGCACCCATCTACTATTAATACAATACCCAACATACATGTCCCACATCACTGCACCCATCTACCATCAATACAACACCCAACATACATGTCCCACATCACTGCACCCATCTACCATCAATACATCACCCAACATACATGTCCCACCTCACTACACCCATCTACCATCAATACAACACCCAACATACATGTCCCACATCACTACACCCATCTACCATCAAGACATCACCCAACATACATGTCCCACATCACTACACCCATCTGCCATCAATACAACACCCAACATACATGTCCCACATCACTACACCCATCTACCATCAATACAACACCCAACATACATGTCGCACATCACTACACCCATCTACCATCAAAACAACACCCAACATACATGTCCCACCTCACTGCACCCATCTACTATTAATACAATACCCAACATACATGTCCCACATCACTGCACCCATCTACCATCAATACAACACCCAACATACATGTCCCACCTCACTACACCCATCTACCATCAATACAACAGCGATGCTTTTATACTTCAGGAGTAGCTACCTACCCTGCGCTGCTCCTGCGCGCTGGCCGGGAGCTACTTGTCGCTGCTCGGGTCGCAGCGGCTGCGTGTGACGTCACGCAGCCGCCGCGGACCGCCTCCCCAACGGTCCGGGCACACCTACGTTTCCCGGACCGCGCCCCCTAAATGCCGCAGCACCGCCCTCAGCGACCACCTCTGCCTGTCAATCAGGCAGAGGCGATCGCAGGGCTAAGACAGCCGTCCGCTGTCTGCCAAGCGCCGGCGCACTGCGGGAGGTCTGAATTAGCCCCATGGGCAGCACCAGAGGTATACCGTGTAACCATGGCGGCAACACCCTTTACATGTCAACAAACAAAAACAGGACCCGCACGCACATCGGCCCACGGGGATCTCCCCACGGGTGGACTCGCCCATTTACCATCAACACAACACCCAACATACATGTCCCACATTATTACACCCATGTTTCTACATAACCTGCCTATATTACCATTGCAAAAACCCCTAAATACATTACTATTATTCGCTGTGGGGGTTCCACAGGGCTACTGCATTGGCTCCCAACATTTTGACATCAAAATAAGTATTTCTCTTATGTCCTAGAGGATGCTGGGGACTCCGTAAGGACCATGGGGATAGACGGGCTCCGCAGGAGACATGGGCACTTTAAGAAAGACTTTAGATCTGGGTGTGCACTGGCTCCTCCCTCTATGCCCCTCCTCCAGACCTCAGTTTACTACTGTGCCCAGAGGAGACTGGGTGCTTTTCAGGGAGCTCTCCTGAGCTTCCTGAAAGAAAGTATATTTGTTAGGTTTTTTATTTTCAGAGAGCCTGCTGGCAACAGACTCCCTGCATCGAGGGACTGAGGGGAGAGAAGCAGACCTACTTCTGTGAGTTGAAAGGCTCTGCTTCTTAGGCTACTGGACACCATTAGCTCCAGAGGGATTGGTACGCAGGATCTCACCCTCGCCGTCTGTCCCAGAGCCGCGCCGCCGTCCCCCTCGCAGAGCCGGAAGATAGAAGCCGGGTGAGTATGAGAAGAAAAGAAGACTTCAGAGGCGGCAGAAGACTTCATGATCTTCACTGAGGTAACGCACAGCACTGCAGCTGTGCGCCATTGCTCCCATACACCTCACATACGGCAGTCACTGTAAGGGTGCAGGGCGCAGGGGGGGGCGCCCTGGGCAGCATGTAAACCTCTTATTTGGCAAAAAAGGACATATATACAGCTGGACACTGTATATATGTAAGAGCCCCCACCAATTGTACACTTTTGAGCGGGACAGAAGCCCGCCGCCGAGGGGGCGGTGCTTCTCCCTCAGCACTCACCAGCGCCATTTTTTCTCCACAGCACCGCTGAGAGGAAGCTCCCCGGACTCTCCCCTGCTTATACCACGGTAGACAAGAGGGTTTGAAAAGATAGGGGGGGCACATAATTCGGCGCAGATAAATACAACAGCGCTACTGGGTAAACATTAAATTACTGTGTTTCTTCCTGGGTCATATAGCGCTGGGGTGTGTGCTGGCATACTCTCTCTCTGTCTCTCCAAAGGGCCTTGTGGGGGAACTGTTAGAAAGAGCATTCCCCGAGTGTGTGGTGTGTCGGTACGCGTGTGTCGACATGTCTGAGGGTGAAGGCTATATTAGAGAGGAGCGGGAGCAAATGAATGTGGTGTCTCCGTCGACAGCGCCGACACCTGACTGGATGGATATGTGGAATGTTTTAAATGCTAGTGTAAACTCATTGCACAACAGAGATTATGGCAATAAAAGATGTTTTGCACATCACAGAGGAACCCCCTGTCCCTGACAAGAGGGTGCATATGTATAAGGGAAAGAAACCTGAGGTAACCTTTCCCCCCTCACACGAACTGAACGAGTTATGTGAAAAAGCTTGGGAATCTCCAGACAAAAAACTGCAGATTTCCAAAAGGATTCTTATGGCGTATCCCTTCCCGCCAACGGACAGGTTACGATGGGAATCCTCACCTAGGGTGGACAAAGCATTAACACGCTTATCCAAGAGGGTAGCGCTGCCATCCCAAGATACGGCTACCCTCAAAGATTCAGCTGACCGCAAACACACATTCAGGTACCTTACTCAGACCGGCAATTGCGTCGGCCTGGGTCTGTAGTGCTGTAGCGGCATGGACGGATACCTTATCAGAGGAGATTGATACCCTAGATAAGGATACTATTTTATTGACCCTGGGGCATATAAAAGAAGCTGTCCTATATATGAGAGATGCTCAAAGAGACATTAGTCTACTGGGTTCAAGAATAAACGCTATGTCGATTTCTGCCAGAAGAATCCTATGGACCCGGCAATGGACAGGTGATGCCGACTCAAAAAGGCATATGGAGGTTTTACCTTACAGGGGTGAGGAATTGTTTGGGGAAGGTCTCTCGGACTTAGTCTCCACAGCTACAACTGGAAAATCAAATTTTTAGCCTTATATTCCCTCACAGCCTAAGAAAGCACCGCATTATCAAATGCAGTCCTTTCGATCACAAAGAAACAAGAAAGTGCGAGGTGCGTCCTTTCTTGCCAGAGGTAGGGGCAGAGGAAAAAAGCTGCACAACACAGCTAGTTCCCAGGAACAGAAGTCCTCCCCGGCCTCTACAAAATCCACCGTATGACGCTGGGGCTCCACTGAAGTAGTCCGCCCCAGTGGGGGCACGTCTTCGGGGTTTCAGCCACATCTGGGTTCACTCCCAGGTGGATCCCTGGGCAATAGAAATTGTTTCCCAGGGCTACAAGCTGGAATTCGAAGAAGTACCTCCTCGACGATTTTTCAAATCGGCCCTACTCTCTTCTCCCTAGGAAAGGGAGATAGTGTTAAATGCAATCCAAAAATTGTATCTTCAACAGGTGGTGGTCAAGGTTCCCCTGCTCCAACAAGGGAGGGGTTATTACTCGACCATGTTTGTAGTCCCGAAACCGGACGGTTCGGTCAGACCCATATTAAATTTAAAATCCCTGAACCTATACTTGAAAAGGTTCAAGTTCAAGATGGAATCGCTAAGAGCGGTCATCGCCAGCCTGGAAGGGGGGGATTGTATGGTATCTCTGGACATAAAGGATGCATACCTTCATGTCCCCATTTATCCACCTCATCAGGCGTACCTAGATTTGCGGTACAGAATTGTTATTACCAATTTCAGACGTTGCCGTTTGGGCTTTCCACGGCCCCAAGAATTTTCACCAAGGTGATGGCGGAAATGATGGTGCTCCTGCGCAAGCAAGGTGTCACAATTATCCCATACTTGGACGATCTCCTCATAAAGGCGAGATCAAGAGAGCAGTTGCTGAACAGCGTATCACTTTCACTGAAGGTGTTACTGCAACACGGCTGGATTCTCAATATCCCGAAGTCGCAGTTGGTTCCTACGACTCGTCTAACCTTCTTGGGCATGATTCTGGATACAGACCAGAAAAAGGTTTATCTTCCGATAGAAAAAGCTCAGGAACTCATGACTCTGGTCAGGAACCTATTGAAACCAAAATAGGTGTCAGTGCATCAATGCACTCAAGTCCTGGGAAAGATGGTGGCATCATACGAGGCCATTCCCTTCGGCAGGTTCCATGCAAGGACTTTCCAATGGGACCTGCTGGTCAAGTGGTCCGGGTCACATCTACAGATTCATCAGTTGATTACCCTGTCCCCCAGGGCCAGAGTATCTCTCCTGTGGTGGCTGCAGAGTGCTCACCTTCTAGAGGGCCGCAGGTTCGGCATTCAGGACTGGATCCTGGTGACCACAGACGCAAGCCTCCGAGGTTGGGGAGCAGTCACACAGGGAAGAAATTTCCAAGGTCTTTGGTCAAGTCAAGAGACTTGTCTTCACATCAACATCCTGGAACTAAGGGCAATATACAACGCCCTACGTCAAGCGGAGACCTTACTTCGCGACCAACCGGTGCTGATCCAGTCAGACAACGTCACCACAGTAGCTCATGTAAACCGCCAAGGCGGCACAAGGAGCAGAGTGGCGATGGCGGAAGCCACCAGAATTCTTCGTTGGGCAGAGAATCTTGTAAGCGCACTGTCAGCAGTGTTCATTCTGGGAGTGGACAACTGGGAAGCAGACTTCCTCAGCAGACGCGACCTACATCCTGGACAGTGGGGACTTCATCAGGAAGTCTTCGCACAGATTACAAGTCGGTGGGGACTGCCACAGGTAGACAAGATGGCGTCCCGCCTCAACAAAAAACTACAGAGGTATTGCGCCAGGTCAAGAGACCCTCAGGCAGTAGCTGTAGACGCCCTGGTGACACCGTGGGTGTTCCAGTCAGTCTATGTATTTCCTCCTCTTCCTCTCATACCCAAGGTGTTGAGGATAATAAGAAAAAGAGGAGTGAGAACAATCCTCATTGTTCCAGATTGGCCACGAAGGACCTGGTATCCGGATCTGCAGGAAATGCTCACAGAAGATCTGTGGCCTCTTCCTCTCAGACAGGACCTGTTGCAACAGGGGCCCTGTCTGTTCCAAGACTTACCGCGGCTGCGCTTGACGGCATGGCGGTTGAACGCCGGATCCTAGCGGAAAAAGGCATTCCGGTTGAGGTCATTCCTATGCTGGTAAAGGCTAGGAAGGATGTGACATCTAAACATTATCACCGTATATGGCGAAAATATGTTTCTTGGTGTGAGGCCAGGAATGCTCCTACGGAAGAATTCCATCTGGGCCGTTTCCTTCACTTCCTACAAACTGGAGTGAATTTGGGCATAAAATTAGGCTCCATTAAGGTCCAGATTTCGTCCCTATCCATTTTCTTTCAAAAAGAATTGGCTTCTCTCCCAGAAGTTCAGACTTTTGTGAAGTGAGTGCTACATATTCAGCCTCCTTTTGTACCTCCGGTGGCGCCTTGGGACCTTAACGTGGTGTTGAGTTTCCTTAAGTCGCACTGGTTTGAACCACTGAAAACAGTGGAGTTAAAATATCTCACTTGGAAGGTGGTCATGTTATTAGCCTTGGCTTCGGCTAGGCGAGTGTCGGAATTAGCGGCTTTATCCCATAAAAGCCCCTATCTGGTTTTCCATATGGATAGAGAGGAATTGCGAACCCGTCCTCAATTCCTGCCAAAAGTGGTCTCATCTTTTCATATGAACCAACCTATTGTGGTGCCTGTGGCTACGCGTGACTTGGAGGAATCCGAGTTACTTGATGTGGTCAGGGCTTTGAAAATTTACGTGGCCAGAACGGCTAGAGTCAGGAAAACAGAAGCGCTGTTTGTCCTGTATGCAACCAACAAAATTGGTGCCCCTGCTTCAAAGCAAACTATTGCTCGCTGGATCTGTAACACGATTCAGCAAGCGCAATCTACGGCTGGATTGCCGTTACCTAAATCGGTCAAGGCCCATTCCACTAGGAAAGTGGGCTCTTCTTGGGCGGCTGCCCGAGGGGTCTCGGCACTACAGCTGTGCCGAGCTGCTACTTGGTCGGGTTCAAACACATTTGCAAAGTTCTATAAGTTTGATACCCTGGCTGAGGAGGACCTCATGTTTGCTCAATCGGTGCTGCAGAGTCATCCGCACTCTCCCGCCCGTTTGGGAGCTTTGGTATAATCCCCATGGTCCTTACGGAGTCCCCAGCATCCTCTAGGACATAAGAGAAAAATAAGAACTTACTCACCGGTAATTATATTTCTCGGAGTCCGTAGTGGATGCTGGGGACTCCGTAAGGACCATGGGGAATAGACGGGCTCCGCAGGAGACTGGGCACTCTAAAGAAAGATTAGGTACTATCTGGTGTGCACTGGCTCCTACCTCTATGCCCCTCCTCCAGACCTCAGTCAGGGAAACTGTGCCCGGAAGAGCTGACATTACAAGGAAAGGATTTTGGAATCCAGGGTAAGACTCATACCAGCCACACCAATCACACCGTACAACTTGTGATAACCGTACCCAGTTAACAGTATGAACAACAACTGAGCATCACTCAACGGATGGCTCATAACAATAACCCTTATTAAGCAATAACTATATACACGTATTGCAGAAAGTCCGCACTTGGGACGGGCGTCCAGCATCCACTACGGACTACGAGAAATAGAATTACCGGTGAGTAAATTCTTATTTCTCTAACGTCCTAGTGGATGCTGGGGACTCCGTAAGGACCATGGGGATTATACCAAAGCTCCCAAATGGGCGGGAGAGTGCGGATGACTCTGCAGCACCAAATGAGCAAACACAAGGTCCTCCTCAGCCAGGATATCAAACTTGTAGAACTTTGCAAAAGTGTTTGAACCCGACCAAGTAGCCGCTCGGCAAAGCTGTAAAGCCGAGACCCCTCGGGCAGCCGCCCAAGAAGAGCCCACCTTTCTTGTGGAATGGGCTTTCACTGATTTTGGATGCGGCAATCCAGCCGCAGAATGAGCCAGCTGAAACGTGCTACAGATCCAGCGAGCAATAGTTTGCTTTGAAGCAGGAGCACCCAGCTTATTGGGTGCATACAGAATAAACAGCGAGTCAGTATTCCTGACTCCAGCCGTTCTGGAAACATATATTTTCAAAGCCCGGACTACGTCCAGCAACTTGGAGTCCTGCAAGTCCCGAGTAGCCGCAGGCACCACAATAGGTTGGTTCAAATGAAACGATGATACCACCTTTGGGAGAAATTGGGGACGAGTCCGCAATTCTGCCCTGTCCATATGGAAGATCAGATAGGGGCTTTTACATGACAAAGCCGCCAATTCTGACACACGCCTAGCGGATGCTAAGGCCAACAGCATGACCACTTTCCACGTGAGATACTTTAGTTCCACGGTCTTAAGTGGCTCAAACCAGTGGGATTTCAGGAAATCCAACACAACGTTAAGAACCCAAGGTGCCACTGGTGGCACAAAAGGGGGTTGAATATGCAGCACTCCCTTAACAAACGTCTGAACCTCAGGCAGTGAAGCCAGTTCTTTTTGAAAGAAAATGGATAGGGCCGAAATCTGGACCCTTATGGACCCTAATTTTAGGCCCATAGACACTCCTGACTGTAGGAAGTGCAGGAATCGACCCAGCTGGAATTCCTCTGTAGGGGCCGTCCTGGCCTCACACCAAGCAACATATTTTCGCCATATACGGTGATAATGCTTTGCTGTCACGTCCTTCCTAGCCTTTATCAGCGTAGGAATAACTTCATCCGGAATGCCTTTTTCCGCTAGGATCCGGCGGTCAACCGCCATGCCGTCAAACGCAGCCGCAGTAAGTCTTGGAACAGACAGGGCCCTTGTTGCAGTTCCCATCGATTTGCAATCTGCGTGAAGACTTCTTGATGAAGTCCCCTCTCCCGTGTGGAGGTCGTGTCTGCTGAGGAAGTCTACTTCCCAGTTGTCCACTCCCGGAATGAACACTGCTGACAGTGCTTGCACGTGATTCTCCGCCCAACGAAGAATCTTTGTGGCTTCTGCCATTGCCACCCTGCTTCTTGTGCCGCCCTGGCGGTTTACATGGGCGACCGCCGTGATGTTATCTGACTGAATCAGCACTGGTTGGTCGCGAAGCAGGGGCTCCGCTTGACTCAGGGCGTTGTATATGGCCCTTAGTTCCAGTATATTTATGTGCAGACAAGTCTCCTGACTTGACCACAGCCCTTGGAAGGTTCTTCCCTGAGTGACTGCCCCCCATCCGCGGAGGCTTGCATCCGTGGTCACCAGGACCCAGTCCTGTATGCCGAACCTGCGGCCCTCGAGAAGATGAGCACTCTGCAGCCACCACAGAAGAGACACCCTGGCCCTCGGGGACAGGGTGATCAGCCGATGCATCTGAAGATGCGATCCGGACCACTTGTCCAACAGATCCCACTGAAAGATCCTCGCATGGAACCTGCCGAAGGGAATGGCTTCGTATGAGGCCACCATCTTTCCCAGGACTCGTGTGCAGTGATGCACCGACACCTGTTTTGGTTTTAGGAGGTCCCTGACCAGAGTCACTAACTCCTGGGCCTTCTCCTCCGGGAGAAACACCTTCTTCTGTTCTGTGTCCAGAATCATGCCCAGGAAGGGCAGACGCGTCGTAGGAATCAGCTGCGACTTTGGAATATTCAGAATCCAGCCGTGCTGTTGCAACACTTCCTGAGAGTGTGCTACGCTGATCAACAACTGCTCCCTGGACCTCGCCTTTATGAGGAGATCGTCCAAGTACGGGATAACTGTAACTCCTTGCTTCCGAAGGAGTACCATCATTTCCGCCATTACTTTGGTAAATATTCTCGGTGCCGTGGACAGGCCAAACGGCAACGTCTGGAACTGGTAATGACAGTCCTGTACCACAAACCTGAGGTACTCCTGGTGAGGTGGATAAATGGGGACATGCAAGTAAGCATCCTTGATGTCCAGAGATACCATAAAATCCCCCTCTTCCAGGCTTGCAATGACCGCTCTGAGCGATTCCATTTTGAACTTGAATTTTTTCATATAAATGTTCAAGGATTTTAAATTCAGAATGGGTCTTACCGAACCGTCCGGTTTCGGTACCACAAACATTGTGGAATAGTAACCCCTTCCCTGTTGAAGGAGGGGGACCATTATTATCACTTGCTGGAGGTACAGCATGTGAATTGCCGCCAGAACTACCTCCCTTTCCGTGGGGGAAGCTGGCAAGGCTGATTTTAGGTAACGGTGAGGGGGAGTCACTTCGAATTCCAGCTTGTATCCGTGAGATACAATTTGTACAGCCCAGGGATCCACTTGCGAGCGAACCCACTGGTTGCTGAATTTTCGGAGACGCGCCCCCACCGCACCTAGCTCCGCCTGTGGAGCCCCAGCGTCATGCGGTGGACTTAGTGGAAGCCGGGGAGGACTTTTGTTCCTGGGAACTAGCTGCATGGTGCAGCTTCTTTTCTCTACCCCTGCCTCTGGCAAGAAAGGATGCACCTCTGACCTTCTTGCTTCTCTGAGAACGAAAGGACTGCATTTGATAATACGGTGCTTTCTTAGGCTGTGAGGAAACCTGAGGCAAGAAAGTCGACTTTCCAGCTGTCGCTGTGGACACGAGGTCCGAGAGACCGTCCCCAAACAATTCTTCACCCTTATAAGGCAAAACCTCCATGTGTTTTTTAGAATCGGCATCCCCTGTCCATTGCCGAGTCCATAAGACCCTCCTGGCAGAAATGGACATTGCATTAATTCTAGAGCCCAGCAGGCAAATGTCCCTCTGGGCATCCCGCATATATAAGACGGCGTCTTTTATATGGCCCAGGGTTAGCAAGACAGTATCCCTGTCCAGGGCATCTATGTCCTCTGACAGAGTATCTGTCCATGCTGCTACAGCGCTACACATCCAGGCTGAAGCAATAGCTGGTCTCAGTAGAGTACCAGAGTGTGTATACACTGACTTCAGGATAGCTTCCTGCTTCCTATCCGCAGGATCCTTTAGGGCGGCCGTATCCTGAGACGGCAGGGCCACCTTCTTAGATAAGCGTGTCAACGCCTTGTCTACCCTAGGGGAGGATTCCCAACGTAACCTGTCCGTTGGCGGGAAAGGGTACGCCATCAGTAATTTTTTGGAAATCACTACTTTCTTATCAGGGGAACTCCACGCTTCTTCACATAACTCATTTAATTCATGTGACGGGGGAAAAGTCACTTCTTGCTTTTTCTCCCCAAACATATACACCCTCTTGTCAGGGACAGGGTTAACCTCTGAAATGTGCAATACATCTTTCATTGCAATAATCATGTAGCGGATGGCCTTGGTCATCTTAGGCTGTAAATGTGCCTCATCATCGTCGACACTGGAGTCGGACTCCGTGTCGGCATCTGTGTCAACCATCTGAGATAGTGGGCGTTTATGAGACCCTGACGGCCTCTGAGTCGCCTGGGCAGGCCCGGGTTGAGACCCCGGCTGTCCCAAGGCTGCAGCGTCATCAAACCTTTTATGCAAGGAGCTTACATTATCATTTAAGACCTTCCACATATCCATCCAATCAGGTGTCGGCCCCGACAGCGGAGACACCACATTTATCTGCACTTGCTCCGCCTCCACGTAACCCTCCTCATCAAACATGTCGACACAGCCGTACCGACACACAGCACACACACAGGGAATGCTCTGACTGAGGACAGGACCCCACAAAAGCCTTTGGGGAGACAGAGAGAGAGTATGCCAGCACACACCACAGCGCTATATAACCCAGGGATATTCACTATAATAAGTGATTACCCAATAGCTGCCGATTTTATGTCTTTTGCGCCTAAATTTATGTGCCCCCCCTCTCTTTTTTACCCTTCTTGTACCTGGATACTGCAGGGGAGAGCCTGGGGAGCTGCTTCCAGCGGAGCTGTGAAGAGAAAATGGCGCTGGTGTGCTGAGGAAGAAGGCCCCGCCCCCTCAGTGGCGGGCTTCTGTCCCGCTTTCTGTGTGAAAAAATGGCGGGGTTTTTTACATATATACAGTGCCTGACTGTATATATGTATTTTATGCCAAAAAGGTACTTCAATTGCTGCCCAGGGCCCCCTCCCCCCCCAGCGCCCTGCACCCTACAGTGACCGGAGTGTGAAAGTGTGCTGGGAGCAATGGCGCACAGCTGCGGTGCTGTGCGCTACCTTAAATGAAGACAGGAGTCTTCTGCCGCCGATTTCGCCGTCTTCAAGCTTCTGTTCTTCTGGCTCTGCGAGAAGGACGGCGGCGCGGCTCCGGGAACGGACGATCGAGGACAGATGCCTGTGTTCGAACCCTCTGGAGCTAATTGTGTCCAGTAGCCTAAGAAGCGCAACCTAGCTGCAGATAGGTAGGTTTGCTTCTCTCCCCTCAGTCCCTCGTAGCAGTGAGTCTGTTGCCAGCAGAAGCTCACTGAAAATAAAAAACCTAACAAATACTTTCTTTTACTAGCAGGCTCAGGAGAGCCCACTAGGAGCACCCAGCTCTGGCCGGGCACAGATTCTAACTGAGGTCTGGAGGAGGGGCATAGAGGGAGGAGCCAGTGCACACCAGATAGTACCTAATCTTTCTTTAGAGTGCCCAGTCTCCTGCGGAGCCCGTCTATTCCCCATGGTCCTTACGGAGTCCCCAGCATCCACTAGGACGTTAGGGAAATAAGATTTTAAATCTACCGGTAAATCTTTTTCTCGTAGTCCGTAGAGGATGCTGGGCGCCCGTCCCAAGTGCGGACTACTTCTGCAATGCTTGTATATAGTTATTGCTTAAATAAGGGTTATGTTATAGTTGCATCGGTCCTGTACTGATGCTATGTTGGTTTTCATACTGTTAACTGGGTAGTTTATCACAAGTTATACGGTGTGATTGGTGTGGCTGGTATGAATCTTGCCCTTGGATTAACAAAAATCCTTTCCTCGTACTGTCCGTCTCCTCTGGGCACAGTTTCTCTAACTGAGGTCTGGAGGAGGGGCATAGAGGGAGGAGCTAGTGCACACCCAGATCTAAAGTCTTTCTTAAAGTGCCCATGTCTCCTGCGGAGCCCGTCTATCGCCATGGTCCTTACGGAGTCCCCAGCATCCTCTACGGACTACGAGAAAAATATTTACCGGTAGGTTTAAAATCTTATTTTTTCAGCTATGCTGGAGCTGCGAGCAAAAATGCGCAATAACTCCCATTTAGCCTCATGTTAACTTACACGTGGATTGGTAACCGAATAGCGAAAACTCGCTGACACAGGTTTTAAACCCACCTTAGGGAACTTTCGCACAGTTTGCAGCCAAATGAACCTGCCCCTATGAAACCAAAAATGTCATTTTAGGCAGCACGTCCAATCCTTGCAGGCCACGCCCTCTATGCGACCAATTGCCTCCCAGAGTGTGCGCCATATGATGTCTCCTGGCGATAGAATAAACTTTACGATTCTGGAATCGCGGGCCCGATTCAGACCTGATCGTTAGGATGCATTTTCTCACAGCCTGCGATCAGATCTGAACTGCGCATGCGTGTGCACCGCAATGCGCAGGCGCGACGGACCGCAGCAACGGGGATCGCCAGTCAGCGACGGGATAATGAGAAATTTCCGAACGCATGGGCGACCGCAAGGAGACTGACAGTAAGAAGGTATTTGTGGGTGTCAACTGACCGTTTTATGTGAGTGTTTGAAAAAACGCAGGCGTGTCCAAGCGTTTTCAGGGCGGGTTCCTGACGTCAATTCCGGTCCCGGAAAGGCTGAAGTGATCGCAGCGGCTGAGTAAGTCCTGGGCTGCGCAGAGACTGCACAAGATCTGTTTGTACAGCTCTGCTACACATGCGTTCGCACACTTGCACGCGAAACTACACTCCCCCTGTAGGCGGCGACTATCTGATCACAGGACAGCAAAAATCGCCTGCTAGCGATCCGGTCTGCATTACCTCCCTAGGGAGGCGAGATCTGAGCTGTGGGGTAGAAATCAGCGTACATTGGGGCAGATGTATTAACCTGGAGAAGACATAAGGAAGTGATAAACCAGTGATAAGTGCCAGGTGATAAACGCACCAGCCAGTCAGCTCCTAACTGTCAATTTGCATATTGGAGCTGATTGGCTGGTGCGTTTATCACTTCGCACTTAACACTGGTTTATCACTTCCTTATGCCTTCTCCAGGTTAATACATCTGCCCCAGTGTTCTGATTATTAAGGGTTTAGTCCCAGAACACATCTAAGGGCACAAAAAGACAACAAGGCTCTGCTGAGATTCAAACTCAGGATCTCCTGTTTACTAGACAGGCGCTTTAACCAACTAAGCCACAGCGCCAATGTACAATGTGAATCCTTCACTTATGTTTTTATTCCATCAGAATCCCAACAGCCCCCCATTCAGCCTCCTAACCCTCACCTTTTCCCTACCCTAACCCTCCCTTCTGGATGCCTAACCCTAACCTTCCCGTCCCTGCTCCCTAACCCCCATTCTCCTGCCTAAACCTAACCAGCGCGTCCCGCTGAGACGCCGGCCTGAGCAGCATCGGTATATCGGCATTGCGTCCTCCTTCAGGATCCCGGCGTCGGTTTATTGACCACCGGGATCCCATCCGTCATGAAGCTAACTGCTTCCCCTTGTGGGAAGGAGAAAGTACTGCTATAGGGGGAATAAGGAGTATTATGGTAGACTTACCAGTGGCGTAACTAGGGGTCCGCAGCCACTGCGAGCGCTTGGAGGCGCGCAGGCCTGCGGGGCGCCCTAGCCGCCACTGATCTCTGCTGGGAAGGAGGGACACAGAAGGCACAGCGAGCACCTCTCCTGTGACCCTCCTTCGTCTCCGGCGGCAGCAGCGTGTCAGTATAATGACGTGCCCGTTCGTGAGCTCTGATTGCCGCCGGAGACGAAGGAGGGTCACAGGAGAGGCGCGCGCTGTGCCCTCCGTGTCCCTCCTTCCCAGCACAGCAGCGGGGAGCCCGGAGAGGGGGTGTTGTACCTGGCACTGGAGGGGGGGGGGGAGCGTATTTGGCACTTGGTGAGGCATATTTGGCACTGGGGGGGGAGAGCGTATCTGGCACTGGGTGGGGGCATAGTTGGCACTGGGGGGGGGACATAATTGCACTGTGGGGGGGGCATATTTGGCACGAGGGGAGCATATATGGCACTGGGGGGTATATGTGTACCTGGCACAGGGGGGGGATGGCATATTTGGCACTGGGGGTATATGTGTACCTGGCACTGGGGGGGCATATTTGGCACTGGGGGCTTACGTGTACCTGGCACTGGTGGCATATGTGGCACTGGGAGCACAGCCCTAGCAACAAGCATTAGCCCCTGGTTACAAGCACAACACCCAGCTCATGAAATCCCTGGCAACAAGCATTACCCCCTAGCAACGAGCATGACACCCAGTGCATGAAACCCCTGGCAACGAATATTACCCCCTGGCAACAAGCTTGAATGAAACCCAGCACATGATATCTCTGGCAACAAGCATAACACCCAGCGCATGAAAACCCTGGCAACGAGCATGACACCCTGCGCATGAAACCCCTGGCAACGAGCAGGTAATTTAAAAGTAATTAGAAGCCTTACTGTAGGGCTTAATGTGTAATGGGCATTGCGGTGTGTGGCATAATGTGTCACAGGCATTACGGTGTGTGGGATACTATATCACGGGCATTGTGGTATGTGGTATAATGTCTCAGGAGCATTGCAGTGTGTGACATAACGTATAATGGGCATTGCGGTGTGTGGCATAGGGTATAACAGGCATTGCGGTATGTGTCACAGGCATTGCGGTGTGTCGTATACTATAACACGGGCATTGTGGTATGTGCTATAATGTATCAGGGGCATTGCAGTGTGTGTCATAATGTTTAACGGACATTGCAATGCCTGTCATAATGTGTCACAGGCATTATGGTGTGCGGCATAATGTGTCGGGGGCATTATGGTGTGTGGCATAATGTCTAAGGCATACTTGCCTACCTGACCCTCTCCATGAGGGAGAAAATGCTCTGTTCCTGGACTTTCCTGGTAATGTATGATTGCCATCACCTGTGGTGAGCTAGTTAATTGATAAGAAAGGTGTTTCACCACAGGTGATGGCAATCATACATTACCAGGAAAGTCCAGGAACAGAGCATTTTCTCCCTCATGGAGAGGGTCAGGTAGGCAAGTATGGTCTACGGGCCATTGCAGTATGTGGCATAATGTATACTGGGCATTACTATACGGATGAAAAATGACAAATAATGTAAGGGGCATGAATCAGGATAAATTTTTTTCCTGTGGGCGTGCAGGTTGCAAAATTGGGGTATAAGGTAGTCTTTTCCTGCAATGCCACGCCCCTTTATGCAAGGCCACGCCCTTTTTTGCAGTGCGCGCCTTGGGTACGCGCAGATTCACCACTTTACTTGTGACAATTATGGGGGGGCGCCAGAGAATTTTTTGGCTTGGGGGAGAAAAATCTCTAGTTATGCCACTGAGACTTACCATTGTTAACACTCTTTCTGCGAAGTACACAGGGTTCCACAGGTAAACATCGGGGTGTAGAGTGGATCTGGATCCAGAGGCACCGACAGGCAAAGTTTTAGCTGTCCCAGGATGCATAGGGGCCTCCTCTATAACCCCGCCTCCAGGCACTGAGAACTCAGTTTTGCTAACCTGTTCAATGCAGGAGCAGGTAAGAGAGAAGGAAGATGTTAGTTACATAGGACCACGTTCTCATGACAGGAGAAGGTACCAGTGGCTAGTGTCATGCAAACCCAAACAAGCTAGGTGCATCAGGGTGGGCGCCCTGTGTACTTTGCAGAAAGAGTGTTAACAATGGTAAGTCTACCATAACGCTCCTTTTCTGCAGCAGGGTACACAGGCTTCCACAGGGAAACATTGGGGATGTCCTAAAGCAGTTCCTCAAGGGAGGCGACGTCCAAAAGAAGCATCCCGGGATGCGAATATATCAAAGGCATAAAACCTAAGAAGCCTGTTCACTGAGGACCACATAGCCGCCTTGCACAACTGTTCTGTGGCTGTAGCACAGCGGGCCACCCAAGATGGTCCAACAGACCAGGTAGAATGGGCCTTAATCGCATCAGGAGCTGGAAGACCAGCCTGCGCGCAAGCATGTGCAGTCACCATTCTAATCCATCTGGCCAAGGTTTGCTTGTTCGCAGGCCAGCCACGTTTGTGGAATTCAAACAGGACAAATAGGGCATCAGACTGTCTAATAGAGGTGGTCCTGTCCACATAGATACGGAGAGCCCTAACCACATCAAAAGACCTTTCTTTAGCCGACAAATCCGAAGAGATAAAGGCCGGGACCACAATCTCTTGGTTAAGGTGAAAAGATGACACAGTGGAAAATCAAAAAGTGCGGATGACAGGACAAAGCTCTTAAGTCCGAGACCCTTCTTGCAGAGGCAATAGCCAGTAAGAACAGGACCTTGGCCGTGAGCCATTTGAGGTCCACTGATTCAAGAGGTTCTAAGGGAGACTCTTGAAGGGCTTTCAATACAATATACAGGTCCCATGGAGCCACAGGGGGGACACAGGGAGGCTGAATACGTAGAACACCCTGAATGAACGTATGTACATCAGGTATAGAGGCAATCTTGCGCTGAAACCACACCGACAAGGCAGATATGTGAACCTTGTGGGAGGCAAGACAATGACCTAAGTCCAAGCCTCTTTGCAGAAAAGCCAGAATTCTGGAAGTCCTGAATCGATAGGCGTCATAATTGTTATTAGCACACCAGGTGAACTAAGAATGCCAAACCCTGTAATAAATCCAGGCAGAGGCCGGCTTGCGGGCCTTCAGTATAGTCTGAATAACAGCCTTAGAAAACCCTCTGGCCCTTGATGCTTCAAGAGCCACACCGTCAAAACCAGTCTGGCCAGGTCTGGGTAGAGACAAGGGCCCTGTACTAGGAGGTCTTGACGCTGAGGAAGTAAGAGGGGACGCTCTGTTGATAGACCCTGTAGGTCTGAGAACCAATGCCATCTGGGCTATGCTGGAGCGACTAGAATTAGCATTCCTTCTTCTTGCTTGAACTTCTGCAGTACCCAGGGCAGGAGTGACACTGGAGGGAATATGTAAGGCAGCTGAAAGGTCCACAGAACTGCCAATGCATCCATGAACACTGCCTGATGATCCCTGGTCCTTGATCCGAAGACTAGAACCTTGTGATTGTGTCGAGATGCCATGAGGTCCACGTCGGCAGACCCCATCTGTCTACCAGGAGTTGGAAGACTTCGTGATTAAGGCTCCACTCTCCGGAGTGAACATCCTGGCGACTGAGGAAGTCTGCTTCCCAATTCAGGATGCCTGGAATGAACACTGCCTATATGGCTGGCAGATGGCGTTCCGCCCAACAGAGGATTTTGGACACTTCCATCATTGCCATGCGGCTTTGAGTGCCGCCTTGATGGTTTATGTATACCACTATGGTGGCATTGTCTGATTGTACCTGAACAGGCCTGTTCCGTACCAGAGGCAGGGCGAGAGACAGTGCATTGAACACTGCCATCAGCTCCAGAATATTGATCAGAGGAGTGATTCTTCCTTAGTCCAACGACCCTGAAACGAGTGTTGCTCCAAAACCGAACCCCATCCCTGAAAACTGGCGTCCGTTGTCAGTAGGACCCAGTTGGGGATCCAGAAAGGACAGCCCCTGTTCAACTGCTGGTCCTGGAGTCACCAGGACAGCAACAGACGAACCTCCAGAGTCAAAGAGACCATTTGGTACCTGATCCAATGAGGCAGGCCGTTCCACTTGGAAAGGATCAACTGTTGCAGAGGACAAGAGTGAAATTGAGCATACTCTACCATGTCGAAGGACGACACCATCAGGCCAAGGACTTGCATCGCCAAGTGTATCGACACTCTGGGGCGACGAATGAAGTGTCTTATCCTATCCTGAAGTTTCAGGACCTTGTTCGGGGCCAAGAACAGTCTCTGACTGTGAGTAGAGCCCCTAGGTGCACCATGCTCTGAGCTGGGACCAGGGAGGACTTTTTCCGATTTATCAGCCACCCGTGGGTTTGCAGGAAGGACACCATCAATTGGAGATGACTGAGGAGGATTTTGTGTGAACTTGCCAGAATCCGGAGATCATCCAGATATGGGAGGATTCTGATTCCCTGGCAATGGAGATGAGCCATCATAACGGCCATGACCTTGGTGAAGATCCAAGGAGCCATAGCCAGTCCAAATGGCAGAGCCTGGAATTGGTAATGAAGGTCGCAAATAGCAAACCACAGGAACTGCTCATGCGAGACGGCAATAGGAATATGTAGATACGCATCCTGTATATCCAGGGATACCATATAGTCTCCGGGTTCCACAGCCAGAACTATTGGGCTCAGCGTTTCCATACAAAACTTGGATACTCTCACAAACTTGTTCAAAGACTTGAGGTTGAGTATAGGCCAGAATGACCCATTGGGTTTTGGAACCAGGAATAGAGTCGAGTAGTAACTTCTGCCCCTCCGGGACAGAGGAACCGGCACAACTACTCCTGTACTCAGGAGGAAATTTACAACTGCGCTTTCAACAGGTCCGACGGGAGAGCTGTTGTGCAGAACTGGTGAGGGGGATGTCTCTTGAATGAGACAGCGTACCCGTGAAAGACAACTTCCAGTACCCAAGCGTCTGAAGTGGTCGTGAACCAGACCTGGACGAACTGTAGAAGTCGGCCTCCCACCCTGGGGTCCCCCAGGGGGAGGCCTGCCCTATCATGCAGCAGGCTGACGGGCTGCCCAAGACTGCTTCACCTTGGGCTTGGAGGTTTTGGAAACGCAAGATTGTCTAGGGCAGGCATTCCCAACCACGGTCCTCAAGGCACACCAACAGTGCAGGTTTTAGTGATATCCAAGCTGCACCACAGATGGTTAAATCAAAATAACTGAGCTACTAATTAAGTCACCTGTGCTGAAGCCTGGATATCACTAAAACCTGCACTGTTAGTGTGCCTTGAGGACCGTGGTTGGGAATGCCTGGTCTAGGGTAAGTCTGACATTTTGCTTTCCCTTGAGGCCGAAAGGAGCAAAAAGTGGTACTTTTCGCCTTCTGAGAAGGGTTAGTAGTGGGGAGAAAAGCTGTCTTAGCAGCTGCCAGTTCAGACACAATTTTATTCAGGTCTTCCCCAAACAAAATGTCCGCAGTGAAGGGGAGGACTTCCAAAGTCTTCTCTGAGTCCAAGTCCACTTTCCACGACCTCAACCACAGAATGCGGCGTGCCAGGACAGACGTAGCTGACGCCTTTGCCGCCAATACTCCCACCTCAGAGGACGCTTCTTAAATGCATTAAGAAGCAGTGGCAATATGAGACAGGTATTATCTGGCATTGTTGGAAATATCCTCAGGTAGCTCCTCCTCTAGTACCTGAACCCACGCCTCGAAACTTTTTGCGGCACAAGAGGCAGCTATAGTGATCAGCCCCTCTAAGGGAGTAAATAGATTTCAGGCATCCCTCAATGTGCTTATCTGTCGGTTCCTTCAGTGAGGTGACAGTGGTGACAGGCAGAGTGGACGACACCACAAGTCGGGTGACATGAGAGTCCACCGGAGGTGGAGTCTACCATTTCATACATAACTCTGCAGGGAGAGGATAGTGAGCTAAAGCCCTTTTGGGAATAGGGAATTTCTGCCCTGGGTTAGACGAGGGTGCCCATATCATGTCCACTAAATGATCAGAATGGGGTAAAACAGTTTTAACCACTTTCTGCTGTTTAAACATATCAGTTTTCTTAGCCACTGTGGTGGAATCCTCCTCATCTGTGATTTGGAGAATATACTTAAGAGCCAATATCAAGGCAGGGTCATCTACCATAAAAGGAGCGTCCTCATCTGCAACATAGGAGTCAGTGTCAGATAGGACCGTATGCTCCCAACTCCTTGTCAGAGGAAACATCAGAGAGGTTGGTAGATTGAGAGGAGGAAGGAGCCCACTTAGAGGAACCGGGGACACATGAGTGACCCGAGGTAAATTTCTGTCTAAACAAAGACTGATTTAGCTGCTGCAGTTGGTAAGACAAATTTTCCGCCCAAGGCAGGTTTATCATAGGGACAATTTGCGGAGATAATGCCACAGGCAGCCCCCTTAGGCGGCGCAAGGTGCTCCACCAGAGTACCCAGCAGGGAAGTGAATGCTTCCCATTGAGGCTCCTGACTAAGTGCAGGAGCTGCGGACTGACTGGGAGGTTCATGACAAACAGTACAGAGACCATCATGTAATGCTTCCTCTTCTGATGAATCCGCGGAGCATGCTCTGCATGTTGCAGGAGCTTCCGAAGGTTTGCTGCCCTTTTTCTTAGGCATTGCACAATATACACAAGTGGTCTTACACAGTACGATATATAGCCAGACAATAACAATAATCTGTGGAGTGAAACAGATAAAGTATAGCGTGACTGTGACACAGATGTAATATGCTTATATATATCAATAAACACTGTGTACAACTATATTACTTGACCCAAATGCACCTAGTCCAGGGTACAGAATATAGTGATAGGTATAGCTGGGAAACACTGAAAGTGAAACCACACAGCAGTACAGGCACACACAGTCACATGCAGTGCAGAAATTATATCACAATACAGCTGCACTGGACTAGTATATCACAGTGCCATCCGAAGACCGGAGGATATAGCAGACTACTCGTACAATATAATCTGCAGTATACACAATTTCTCAACTGTCGCTGTCTCGGAGACATGTAGGATACTTAAGTGGAATGTAAATGCACAGCACTGTATACAGGCGGCTTTACATAAGAGACCTTGCTCAGCAATCGCAGAGACCTGCTGCTGCTATGCTGTTAAGATGGCGCCCAGCGACTCTGTGGGGAAACTGGGGAGATTAAAACAGCTCCAGGGCAGAAAATCTGCAAGGAGATGGTGCCCTGGGCCAGGGGAGGGGCTACAGGTCAAGCGCCGCCTCCCCTATGCTGGTCTTCCACCCCAGGTACTATGAAGCCTTATTAAATGAGGTGTTAATACACCTAACCTGTGCTCCAATTGCCATCGTGGTCTTGTGGGGTCCTTGCCCAGTGACAGTGTCCACGCCAGCGTCGCGACCCGTCTCCCTAGGTCACAGACGGAACGCGATTTAGTGACCTGCTGTTTAGTGACCTGTTGTTTAGTGACCTGCTGCTGCAGGCACCAACTAAAAATAAGAATTTACTTACCGATAATTCTATTTCTCGGAGTCCGTAGTGGATGCTGGGGTTCCTGAAAGGACCATGGGGAATAGCGGCTCCGCAGGAGACAGGGCACAAAAAGTAAAGCTTTATGATCAGGTGGTGTGTACTGGCTCCTCCCCCTATGACCCTCCTCCAAGCCTCAGTTAGGATACTGTGCCCGGACGAGCGTACACAATAAGGAAGGATTTATGAATCCCGGGTAAGACTCATACCAGCCACACCAATCACACCGTACAACCTGTGATCTAAACCCAGTTAACAGTATGATAACAGAGGAGCCTCTGAAAGATGGCTCCCTACAACAATAACCCGATTTAGGTAACAATAACTATGTACAATTATTGCAGATAATCCGCACTTGGGATGGGCGCCCAGCATCCACTACGGACTCCGAGAAATAGAATTATCGGTAAGTAAATTCTTATTTTCTCTATCGTCCTAGTGGATGCTGGGGTTCCTGAAAGGACCATGGGGATTATACCAAAGCTCCCAAACGGGCGGGAGAGTGCGGATGACTCTGCAGCACCGAATGAGAGAACTCCAGGTCCTCCTTAGCCAGGGTATCAAATTTGTAGAATTTTACAAACGTGTTCTCCCCCGACCACGTAGCCGCTCGGCAGAGTTGTAATGCCGAGACCCCTCGGGCAGCCGCCCAAGAAGAACCCACCTTCCTTGTGGAGTGGCCATTTACCGATTTTGGCTGTGGCAGGCCTGCCACAGAATGTGCAAGCTGAATCGTACTACAAATCCAGCGCGCAATAGTCTGCTTAGACGCAGGAGCGCCCAACTTGTTGGGAGCATATAGTATAAACAGTGAGTCAGATTTCCTGACTCCAGCTGTCCTTGAAATGTATATTTTTAAAGCTCTGACAACGTCCAACAACTTGGAGTCCTCCAAGTCGCTTGTAGCCGCAGGCACTACAATAGGCTGGTTCAGATGAAATGCTGACACCACCTTAGGGAGAAAATGCGGACGAGTCCGCAGTTCTGCCCTGTCCGAATGGAAAATCAGATATGGGCTTTTGTAAGATAAAGCTGCCAGTTCTGACACTCTCCTGGCCGAAGCCAGGGCTAGTAGCATGGTCACTTTCCATGTGAGATATTTCAAATCCACATTTTTTAGTGGTTCAAACCAATGAGATTTGAGAAAGTCCAAAACAACATTGAGATCCCACGGTGCCACTGGAGGCACCACAGGGGGCTGTATGTGCAGTACTCCCTTAACAAAGGTCTGGACTTCAGGAACTGAAGCCAATTCTTTCTGGAAGAAAATCGACAGGGCCGAAATTTGAACCTTAATAGATCCCAATTTGAGACCCATAGACAATCCTGATTGCAGGAAATGTAGGAATCGACCCAGTTGAAATTCCTCCGTCGGAGCACTCCGATCCTCGCACCACGCAACATATTTTCGCCAAATGCGGTGATAATGTTGCGCGGTTACTTCCTTCCTTGCTTTAATCAAGGTAGGAATGACTTCTTCCGGAATGCCTTTTCCCTTTAGGATCCGGCGTTCAACCGCCATGCCGTCAAACGCAGCCGCGGTAAGTCTTGAAACAGACAGGGACCCTGCTGAAGCAGGTCCCTTCTCAGAGGTAGAGGCCACGGATCCTCCGTGATCATCTCTTGAAGTTCCGGGTACCAAGTCCTTCTTGGCCAATCCGGAGCCACTAGTATCGTTCTTACGCCTCTTTGCCGTATAATTCTCAATACTTTTGGTATGAGAGGCAGAGGAGGAAACACATACACCGACTGGTACACCCAAGGCGTTACCAGCGCGTCCACAGCTATTGCCTGCGGATCTCTTGACCTGGCGCAATACCTGTCCAGTTTTTTGTTGAGGCGAGACGCCATCATGTCCACCATTGGTCTTTCCCAACGGGTTACAAGCATGTGGAAAACTTCTGGATGAAGTCCCCACTCTCCCGGGTGAAGGTCGTGTCTGCTGAGGAAGTCTGCTTCCCAGTTGTCCACTCCCGGGATGAACACTGCTGACAGTGCTATCACATGATTCTCCGCCCAGCGAAGAATCCTTGCAGCTTCTGCCATTGCACTCCTGCTTCTTGTGCCGCCCTGTCTGTTTACATGGGCGACTGCCGTGATGTTGTCCGACTGGATCAACACCGGTTTTCCTTGAAGCAGAGGTTCTGCCTGGCTTAGAGCATTGTAGATTGCTCTTAGTTCCAGAATGTTTATGTGAAGAGACGTTTCCAGGCTCGACCACACGCCCTGGAAGTTTCTTCCTTGTGTGACTGCTCCCCAGCCTCTCAGGCTGGCGTCCGTGGTCACCAGGATCCAATCCTGTATGCCGAATCTGCGGCCCTCCAATAGATGAGCACTCTGCAACCACCACAGAAGAGATACCCTTGTCCTTGGAGACAGGGTTATCCGCTGGTGCATCTGAAGATGCGACCCTGACCATTTGTCCAGCAGATCCCTCTGGAAAACTCTTGCGTGGAATCTGCCGAATGGAATTGCTTCGTAAGAAGCCACCATTTTTCCCAGGACTCTTGTGCATTGATGTACAGACACCTTTCCTGGTTTTAGGAGGTTCCTGACAAGTTCGGATAACTCCTTGGCTTTTTCCTCCGGGAGAAAAACCTTTTTCTGAACCGTGTCCAGAATCATCCCTAAGAACAGCAGACGTGTTGTCGGAATTAACTGGGATTTTGGAATATTCAGAATCCACCCGTGCTGCTTTAGCACTTCTTGAGACAGTGCTAGTCCCATCTCTAGCTGTTCTCTGGACCTTGCCCTTATTAGGAGATCGTCCAAGTATGGGATAATTAATACGCCTTTTCTTCGAAGAAGAATCATCATCTCGGCCATTACCTTGGTAAAGACCCGAGGTGCCGTGGACAATCCAAACGGCAGCGTCTGAAACTGATAGTGACAGTTCTGTACGACGAACCTGAGGTACCCCTGGTGTGAGGGGTAAATTGGAACGTGGAGATACGCATCCTTGATGTCCAAGGATACCATAAAGTCCCCTTCTTCCAGGTTCGCTATCACCGCTCTGAGTGACTCCATCTTGAACTTGAACTTTTTTATGTACAGGTTCAAGGATTTCAGATTTAGAATAGGTCTTACCGAGCCATCCGGCTTCGGTACCACAAATAGAGTGGAATAATACCCCTTTCCTTGTTGTAAAAGGGGTACCTTGACTATCACCTGCTGAGAGTACAGCTTGTGAATGGCTTCCAAGACCGTCACCCTGTCGGAGGGGGACGTTGGTAAAGCAGACTTCAGGAAACGGCGAGGTGGAGACGTCTCTAGTTCCAACCTGTAACCCTGAGATATTATCTGCAGGATCCAGGGATCCACCTGCGAGTGAGCCCACTGCGCGCTGAAATTCTTGAGACGACCCCCCACCGCCCCCGAGTCCGCTTGAGAAGCCCCAGCGTCATGCTGAGGCTTTTGTAGAAGCGGGGGAGGGCTTCTGTTCCTGGGAAGGAGCTGCCTGTTGCAGTCTCTTCCCTTTTCCTCTGCCTCGTGGCAGATATGAATATCCCTTTGCTCTCTTGTTTTTAAAGGAACGAAAGGGCTGCGGCTGAAAAGTCGGTGTCTTTTTCTGTTGGGGAGTGACTTGAGGTAAAAAGGTGGATTTCCCGGCTGTAGCCGTGGCCACCAAATCCGATAGACCAACACCAAATAACTCCTCCCCTTTATACGGCAAAACTTCCATATGCCGTTTTGAGTCCGCATCACCTGACCACTGTCGCGTCCATAAACTTCTTCTGGCCGAAATGGACATAGCACTTACCCGTGATGCCAGTGTGCAAATATCCCTCTGTGCATCACGCATATAAAGAAACGCATCCTTTATTTGCTCTAAAGACAGTAAAACATTGTCCCTATCCAGGGTATCAATATTTTCAATCAGGGACTCTGACCAAGCTACCCCAGCACTGCACATCCAGGCTGTCGCTATAGCTGGTCGTAGTATAACACCTGTATGTGTGTATATACTTTTTTGGATATTTTCCATCCTCCTATCTGCTGGATCTTTAAGTGCGGCCGTCTCAGGAGAGGGTAACGCCACTTGTTTTGATAAGCGTGTGAGCGCCTTGTCCACCCTAGGGGGTGTTTCCCAGCGCTCCCTAACCTCTGGCGGGAAAGGGTATAAAGCCAATAACTTCTTTGAAATTAGCAGTTTTTTATCGGGGGCAACCCACGCTTCATCACACACCTCATTTAATTCATCTGATTCAGGAAAAACTATAGGTAGTTTTTTCACACCCCACATAATACCCTGTTTTGTGGTACCTGTAGTATCAGTAATATGTAACGCCTCCTTCATTGCCAAAATCATATAACGTGTGGCCCTACTGGAAAATACGGTTGATTCGTCACCGTCGCCACTGGAATCAGTGCCTGTGTCTGGGTCCGTGTCGACCGACTGAGGTAACGGGCGTTTTACAGCCCCTGACGGTGTTTGAGGCGCCTGGACAGGTGCTGATTGATTGTCCGGCCGTCTCATGTCGTCAAACGACTGCTTTAGCGTGTTGACACTATCCCGTAATTCCATAAATAAAGCCATCCATTCTGGTGTCGACTCCCTAGGGGTGATATCCCCATATTTGGCAATTGCTCCGCCTCCACACCAATATCGTCCTCATACATGTCGACACACACGTACCGACACACAGCAGACACACAGGGAATGCTCTTAAAGAAGACAGGACCCCACTAGCCCTTTGGGGAGACAGAGGGAGAGTTTGCCAGCACACACCAAAAGCGCTATATATGACAGGGATAGCCTTATAATAAGTGCTCCCTATATAGCTGCTTTAATATATATAATTTTGCCACAATTTTGCCCCCCCTCTCTTGTTTTACCCTGTTTCTGTAGTGCAGTGCAGGGGAGAGCCTGGGAGCCTTCCTGACCAGCGGAGCTGTGTGAGGAAAATGGCGCTGTGTGCTGAGGAGATAGGCCCCGCCCCTTTTTCGGCGGGCTCGTCTCCCGCTCTTTAACGGATTCTGGCAGGAGTTAAATATCTCCATATAGCCCCCGGAAGCTATATGTGAGGTATTTTATGCCAAAAAATAGGTTTACATTGCTTCCCAGGGCGCCCCCCCCCCAGCGCCCTGCACCCTCAGTGACTGCCGTGTGAAGTGTGCTGACAGCAATGGCGCACAGCTGCAGTGCTGTGCGCTACCTTAAGAAGACTGAGGAGTCTTCTGCCGCCGATTCTGGACCTTCTTCTCTTTTCAGCATCTGCAAGGGGGCCGGCGGCGAGGCTCCGGTGACCATCCAGGCTGTACCTGTGATCGTCCCTCTGGAGCTAATGTCCAGTAGCCAAAGAAGCCAATCCATCCTGCACGCAGGTGAGTTCACTTCTTCTCCCCTAAGTCCCTCGTTGCAGTGATCCTGTTGCCAGCAGGACTCACTGTAAAATAAAAAACCTAAGCTAAACTTTTCTAAGCAGCTCTTTAGGAGAGCCACCTAGATTGCACCCTTCTCGGACGGGCACAAAAACCTAACTGAGGCTTGGAGGAGGGTCATAGGGGGAGGAGCCAGTACACACCACCTGATCATAAAGCTTTACTTTTTGTGCCCTGTCTCCTGCGGAGCCGCTATTCCCCATGGTCCTATCAGGAACCCCAGCATCCACTAGGACGATAGAGAAAACTGGGCTCTCAGTGCTTGGAGGGGGGGGGGGGGTCCCTGCATCTTGGGACAGCTAAAGTTTTGCATGTTGGTGCCTCTGGATCCAGATCCAATCCGATGTTTACCTGTGGAAAACTGTGTACCCTGCTGCAGAAATGCTGCTATAGGTGGGTAGGGAAAATGAGCTGTTATAGGGGAGTGGGGAGAATGTGTTGCTATAGGGGAGTGCGGAGAATGTGCTGCTGTAGGGGAGTAGGGAGAATGTGCTGCTACAGAGGAGAGTAGGGAGAATGTGCTGCTACAGAGGAGTTGGGGAATGTGCTGCTATAGGGGAGTAGGGAGAATGTGTTGCTATAGGGGAGTAGGGAGAATGTGCTGCTATAGGGGAGTAGGGAGAATGTGTTGCTGTAGGGGAGTGCGGAGAATGTGCTGCTGTAGGGGAGTAGGGAGAATGTGCTGCTACAGAGGAGTTGGGGAATGTGCTGCTAAAGGGGAGTAGGGAGAATGTGCTGCTATAGGGGAGTAGGGAGAATGTGCTGCTATAGGGGAGTAGGGAGAATGTGCTGCTATAGGGGAGTAGGGAGAATGTGCTGCTACAGAGGAGTAGGGAGAATGTGCTGCTATAGGGGAGTAGGGAGAATGTGCTGCTATAGGGGAGTAGGGAGAATGTGCTGCTATAGGGGAGTAGGGAGAATGTGCTGCAATAGGGGAGTAGGGAGAATGTGCTGCTATAGGGGAATAGGGCAAATGTGCTGCTATAGGGGAGTAGGGAGAATGTGCTGCTACAGAGGAGTAGGGAGATCGTGCTGCTATAGGGAAGTAGGGAGAATGTGCTGCTATAGGGGAGTAGGGAGAATATGCTGCTATAGGGGAGTAGGGAGAATGTGCTGCTATAGGGGAGTAGGGAGAATGTGCTGCTACAGAGGAGTTGGGGAATGTGCTGCTATAGGGGAGTATGGAGAATGTGCTGCTATAAGGGAGTAGGGAGAATGTGCTGCTATAGGGGAGTAGGGATAATGTGCTGCTATAGGGGAGTAGGGAGAATGTGCTGCAATAGGGGAGTAGGGAGAATGTGCTGCTATAGGGGAATAGGGCGAATGTACTGCTATAGGGGAGTAGGTAGAATGTGATGCTACAGGGGAGTAGGGAGAATGTGCTGCTATAGGGGAGTAGGGAGAATGTGCTGCTATACGGGAGTAGGGAGAATGTGCTGCTATAGGGGAGTAGGGAGATGTGCTGCAATAGGGGAGTAGGGAGAATGTGCTGCTATAGGGGAGTAGGGAGAATGTGCTGCTATACGGGAGTAGGGAGAATGTGCTGCTATACGGGAGTAGGGAGAATGTGCTGCTATAGGGGAGTAGGGAGAATGTGCTGCTATAGGGGAGTAGGGAGAATGTGCTGCTATAGGGGAGTAGGGAGAATGTGCTGCAATAGGGGAGTAGGGAGAATGTGCTGCTATAGGGGAGTAGGGAGAATGTGCTGCTATAGGGGAGTAGGGAGAATGTGCTGCTATAGGGGAATAGGTCCAATGTGCTGCTATAGGGGAGTAGGAAGAATGTGCTGCTATAGGGGAGTAGGGAGAATGTGCTGCTATAGGGGAGTAGGGAGAATGTGCTGCTATAGGGGAGTAGGGAGAATGTGCTGCTGTAGGGGAGTAGGAAGAATGTGCTGCTATAGGGGAATAGGGCAAATGTGCTGCTATAGGGGAGTAGGGAGAATGTGCTGCTACAGAGGAGTAGGGAGATCGTGCTGCTATAGGGAAGTAGGGAGAATGTGCTGCTATAGGGGAGTAGGGAGAATATGCTGCTATAGGGGAGTAGGGAGAATGTGCTGCTATAGGGGAGTAGGGAGAATGTGCTGCTACAGAGGAGTTGGGGAATGTGCTGCTATAGGGGAGTATGGAGAATGTGCTGCTATAAGGGAGTAGGGAGAATGTGCTGCTATAGGGGAGTAGGGATAATGTGCTGCTATAGGGGAGTAGGGAGAATGTGCTGCAATAGGGGAGTAGGGAGAATGTGCTGCTATAGGGGAATAGGGCGAATGTACTGCTATAGGGGAGTAGGTAGAATGTGATGCTACAGGGGAGTAGGGAGAATGTGCTGCTATAGGGGAGTAGGGAGAATGTGCTGCTATACGGGAGTAGGGAGAATGTGCTGCTATAGGGGAGTAGGGAGATGTGCTGCAATAGGGGAGTAGGGAGAATGTGCTGCTATAGGGGAGTAGGGAGAATGTGCTGCTATACGGGAGTAGGGAGAATGTGCTGCTATACGGGAGTAGGGAGAATGTGCTGCTATAGGGGAGTAGGGAGAATGTGCTGCTATAGGGGAGTAGGGAGAATGTGCTGCTATAGGGGAGTAGGGAGAATGTGCTGCAATAGGGGAGTAGGGAGAATGTGCTGCTATAGGGGAGTAGGGAGAATGTGCTGCTATAGGGGAGTAGGGAGAATGTGCTGCTATAGGGGAATAGGTCCAATGTGCTGCTATAGGGGAGTAGGAAGAATGTGCTGCTATAGGGGAGTAGGGAGAATGTGCTGCTATAGGGGAGTAGGGAGAATGTGCTGCTATAGGGGAGTAGGGAGAATGTGCTGCTGTAGGGGAGTAGGAAGAATGTGCTGCTATAGGGGAGTAGGGAGAATGTGCTGCTATAGGGGAGTAGGGAGAATATGCTGCTATAGGGGAGTAGGGAGAATGTGCTGCTGTAGGGGAGTAGGGAGAATGTGCTGCTACAGAGGAGTTGGGGAATGTGCTGCTATAGGGGAGTAGGGAGAATGTGCTGCTATAGGGGAGTAGGGAGAATGTGCTGCTATAGGGGAGTAGGGAGAATGTGCTGCTATAGGGGAGTAGGGAGAATGTGCTGCAATAGGGGAGTAGGGAGAATGTGCTGCTATAGGGGAATAGGGCGAATGTGCTGCTATAGGGGAGTAGGGAGAATGTGCTGCTACAGGGGAGTAGGGAGAATGTTCTGCTATAGGGGAGTAGGGAGAATGTGCTGCTATAGGAGAGTAGGGAGAATGTGCTGCTATAGGGGAGTAGGGAGAATGTGCTGCTATAGGGGAATAGGGCGAATGTGCTGCTATAGGGGAGTAGGGAGAATGTGCTGCTACAGGGGAGTAGGGAGCATGTGCTGCTATAGGGGAGTAGGGAGAATGTGCTGCTATACGGGAGTAGGGAGAATGTGCTGCTATACGGGAGTAGGGAGAATGTGCTGCTATACGGGAGTAGGGAGAATGTGCTGCTATAGGGGAGTAGGGAGAATGTACTGCTATAGGGGAGTAGGGAGAATGTGCTGCTATAGGGGAGTAGGGAGAATGTGCTGCAATAGGGGAGTAGGGAGAATGTGCTGCTATAGGGGAGTAGGGAGAATGTGCTGCTATAGGGGAGTAGGGAGAATGTGCTGCAATAGGGGAGTAGGGAGAATGTGCTGCTATAGGGGAATAGGGCCAATGTGCTGCTATAGGGGAGTAGGAAGAATGTGCTGCTATAGGGGAGTAGGGAGAATGTGCTGCTATAGGGGAGTAGGGAGAATGTGCTGCTATAGGGGAATAGGGCCAATGTGCTGCTATAGGGGAGTAGGAAGAATGTGCTGCTATAGGGGAGTAGGGAGAATGTGCTGCTATACGGGAGTAGGGAGAATGTGCTGCTATACGGGAGTAGGGAGAATGTGCTGCTATACGGGAGTAGGGAGAATGTGCTGCTACAGGGGAGTAGGGAGAATGTGCTGCTATAGGGGAGTAGGGAGAATGTGCTGCTATAGGGGAGTAGGGAGAATGTGCTGCTATAGGAGAGTAGGGGAATGTGCTGCTATCGGGGAGTAGGGGAATGTGCTGCTACAGGGGAGTAGGGAGAATGTGCTGCTATAGGGGAGTAGGGAGAATGTGCTGCTATAGGAGAGTAGGGGAATGTGCTGCTACAGGGGAGTGGGGAGAATGTGACACACATCGGACACTGCACAATTCCACCAATGTGCGCATCAATCAGACATCGGCAGCACCATTGGTTGCTCACAATGTCTGTTGGAACGCGTCAGTGTCAGTAGAAATGTTTCTGTCAATGCATTCCCCGACATTAACTCCCCCCACAGTCACGCCTATTGTGATGTGTCCCCCAACGGTAACCATCGGAACGCATACGCAGTGCCCGAAGTCTTAGTTCTGCGCATACGTCCGAGGACACCTCAGAATAAGATGTAGGCATTAGCGTCATGCTTTCAGTCCATCTTATTGTAACACAGAAAATACTTTGAAAATAACAATTGATTTTTTAATTTTTTTAAGCCTGAGGTGCGTGCTCCAGTTCACCCAGCGCAATGCAAAGAGAGAAGGGCCTTGTTTCTCTCCATCCCCCCAGGGGCCAAAAGGCCCCAATGAGGGAAAAAGGGAGTCTTCAAGTCCCCCTCTGTCAAAGCTAGGAGGGATTCCTTAAATCTCCAACCCCCGAAGGTCAAAAAGGCCCCTTAGGGTGTAAGGGTCTTTGGGCTTCCCTCCGCCACAAGGCTTGGGGTCAACGCTTTATCCCCAGGGCTGGCCGAAGCTTCCTTCTGGAAAATGGATTCTTCAGCTATCCCCATAAGGAGAGAGACTCAGAAGACTTGGGGAGAGTGCAGCCCATAAGGGCAGGGCCGGATTAATAATGGGGCTGATGGAGCTGCAGCTCCAGGCCCACATCCCAAAATAGGCCCCTAGTTTCTGCTGTAGAAAGTCTGTGCTGCGTCCTAGGCCCTGCTGTCAGTCCGCCCTGCCCCTCCATCATTAACAACTACCACTCTCCAGGCGCGGCGCCAGTCTAGCTAAAGCTGCAGTGGCCACTGGCATACTGGCATATACGTTTATGATAGTGGCGCAGTGGAAGGCTTTTATAGCCCTCCCTGCAATGCATACTCACTGGGATCCCTGCGCCTCCTCTGCACGCTTGATGTCACATGGTGCCTCCCTGCCAATGACGCGCCCAGATCCCCGGACTCCACACCACTGCACCTGCCATCTGGAAGCCCAGATATGGGGAAGGGACGAGCAGAGTGTGTGACGCTGCGGGGGGTAATGCCTGGATGCTGCACACATTTTACAGTTGAATGTGCTCCACTGTGCGGTGTCCGGTGCAAGCTAGGGGCCAACACCTCCCCCTCCCCCCCAGCCCAGTGATCAGGGTGTCACCACTTTGCGCTAGTCATATCCACCAGGATCCCCATAGTTTATGGGGCAGTGCACTGCACTATCTATCCTCTTTTCTGTTCACTATGTCTCCGCTCCCAGAGTCCACCCCCTCCATTACTTTTCCTTCACTCCTCCCTCAACTCCTCACTGTGGACTTTTGTCAGGCACACAGTCCAAGAAAAATACTGCATCTCTAATTCTCTATATTCCCATCTCTCTATGCCCTCCTTACCACACCGCGTCTGTCTATGCCCTCCCTATCACCCAGCGTCTCTATGCCCTCCCTACTGCACCGTGTCTCTCTATGCCCTCCCTACCGCATGCGTCTCTCTATGCCCTCCCTACCACCCCGTGTCTCTCTATGCCCTCCCTACCACTCCGTGTCTCTCTATGCCCTCCTTACCACACCGAGTCTGTCTATGCCCTCCCTATCACCCAGCGTCTCTATGCCCTCCCTACTGCACCGTGTCTCTCTATGCCCTCCCTACCGCATGCGTCTCTCTATGCCCTCCCTACCACCCTGTGTCTCTCTATGCCCTCCCTACCACTCCGTGTCTCTCTATGCCCTCCCTGCCACCCTGCATCTCTCTATGCCCTCCCTACCACCCCGCGTCTCTATGCCCTCCCTATCGTCCGCATCTCTCTATGTCCTCGCTACTGCACCGTGTCTCTCTATGCCCTCCCTATCACCCCATGTCTATATGCCCTCCTTACCGTCCGAGTCTTTCTATGCCCTCCCTGCTGCTCCACGTCTCTTTATGCCCTCCCTGCCGCCCGCATCTCTATGTCCTCTCTACCACCCTGGGTGTCTCTATCCTGTCCCTACATCTCTTTATTTCCTCATTACCATCCTGCATCTCTATATTCCCTGCTTAATATCCTGCATCATTATAGTCCCTCCCCATCACCCTGCGTGTCTGTCCGTCTACATGCTGGATGCGGTGTGGCCTATGGGAAATGGTGTGCGGCCTCGCGGCAGTGCCGCGATCACGAGCCATGTCCCCATTTTCCGTTACTGTGGGGACATGCCCAATGCTCTGTGAGCTGCTGGTATGCCCCCAATACCCCCTGTCTCCCATGAATAGGATGCACACCACGTTTATTCACCACAGCTCTGCTAACAGAGCAGCAAGTGGCAGGTGCCTCCCAACTGCCCCCGCCCCACCACCACCGTTGGACACTGCTGCCCGCAGGTGGGACAGCGGGCCAGTCCCCAAAAAAGTGACCGTCTCACAAAAATCGGGACAGTCGGGAGGTATCTAATAGGCCCTGCAGAAATTTCAGCTCCAGGCCCATGAGGACCTTAATCTGGCACTGCATAAGGGTCTCATCCAAACCCCCGCAAACATGACACACTCACAAAAAAATGAGGTGAAAAGTGCAAAAAAGTTCAGCAGATAAATAAATAGGCCCCAGCTTGGTTCAGGCAGCACAAGGAGCACAGAGCACCTCGGTCTTCAGGCTGAGGAAAAGGTGATAGGCTGAGAAGTCTCTACTGAAATAGCAATTGATGCTGCACGGACCAATGCTAACACCGGTTCAGATAATTACCTTTCATTAAATGCTTTCACTGTGCATACCACACACCAGCCTGTCCTCTCCACTTGACCACTTTACTTACAGAAACATACTACTTCACTCATAGGTTAACTGGTAGCTGGCCAAAAAAGTAATTGATTTAAATAATTGAAAAAAAGATTGTAAGCTCCACTGGTGCAGGGACGATGCAAACGACTATATATTTTCTATATATGTTCTGTAAAATGCTGCGGAATATGTGTATGCCATATAAATAACTGATATATAGAGATAGATAGATACAGTGCTCGAAATGGGCCGGTATACACCGGTATGGCATACCGGCACTTTGAGCACTGATTGCTGAAGACCCCTCTCTGCGCCGCCGCCATCATTACAAATTCAGCCCAATTCAAGCTCTCTAACTGGCTGCCAATGAGGAGCAGCCGTGCAGCCGTTCCTGATTGGCTGCCTGTCTGCAGCAGATTTGAAATGATAGGCGGACAGGACGCAAGAGGGGGGCTCAATAACCAGAGCCGCACTGAAGGCCACAGCAGCTGTCGCTGACCACATCCTCCTCCTCCGCCGATGACCACAGCCTCCTCACCCCTGCCGAATAGGTCATCTTAACCTGCTGCCTTTTTCTCTCCCTACTGTATGTCCTTGCTGTCACTCTCCCTGTCCCTGCTGTCACTCTCTCTGTCCCTATGTCCCTGCTGTTATCCTCTCTGTCCCTGAATTTTGGCTCATTCCGTGTGGCATAATGTGAATTTGTGCTCATTCCGTGGGAATTTTGGCTCATACTCTGTGGCATAATGTGTATTTTGGCTCATACTGTGTGGCATAATGTGAATTTTGGTTCATACTGTGTGGCATAATGTGAATTTTGGCTCATACTGTATGGCATAATGTGTAAGGGGCACCAGTACTAGATAGCATAAGGGGTCTTACTATTGTGGTGCATAATGTGTATAAGGACACGCCCCCTTTTGAGTGGCTACACCCACTTTTCCAGAGTGCACGCATCATTAAAGCCTTGACTTTTCCATATCCCCACTTCGACCACCATATATATATATATATATATATATATATATAGAGAGAGAGAGAGAGACGAATACCACTGACAGACTGATCACGAAATCTCCGGAACCATGAGGACTAGGAACTAGAAGCTCTGTTCTGTGACGTAGGCACCCACTTAGAAGGGATTTTTCAAAAGTCCACCCTCTAAGGGTGAAATGTTTTTTTTTTATAAATTCTTCATTATATCTTAATCCAGATAAGATTTTGATTTGGTTTTTGCATACAAACGTTACCAAATGAAATGCCTGAGTAGGTGTGTATATATTTTTAGCAGAACGTTAATCTAGGTTTTAAGAACAATCATTTTAACGATTCTTTTACCGACAATCTGCCAATTTTTGTTTCATATTATTGTTAGCGGCTTCTTTAGCATCCACCCCGAAACGGTCTTCATCCCGAGAATTCCCCTGATCCCATCAGACTACCACGTCCAGTTCAAACGGCTGCAGTTCCCGGTAAAGGTCGGCTACGCCATGGCCAATAACAAAGTTCAGGGGCTGGTTGTTTGTCTGTTTGTTCCGGCATCACGCAAAAACTACTGGATGAATTTGGATGGTGTTTTCACTATAGTATGGCTTAGTGACTTAGGGGGACATTTACTAAGCAGTGATAAAAGTGGAGAAGTGGGCCAGTGGAGAAGTTGCCCATGGCAACCAATCAGCATTGACGTAACATTTATAATTTACATACTACAAAAGTATACAGAGCAGCTGATTGGTGGCCAGGAGCAACTTCTCCACTGGCTCACTTCTCCACTTTTATCACAGCTTAGTAAATGTCCCCCGTAGAAAGAAACTGAGGTGTGTATGATCTCGATGAGACATCAGGGAGAGGAGCAATAAAGGAGACAGACCCTTGGCACGTGCAGTGTGGAGGTTCCTCAGGTCCAAAATGACTATGGGGGTCATTCCGAGTTGTTCGCTCGTTGCCGATTTTCGCTATGCTGCGATTTGTTGCTAAATGCGCATGGTACGCAGCGCGCATGCGCTTAGTTATTTAACTAAAAACTTAGCAGTTTTGCTGTTGTTCGTGCAGCGCTTTTCAGTCGCACTGCTGATCGGTGAGTGATTGACAGGAAGTGGGTGTTTCTGGGTGGTAACTGAGCATTTTCTGGGAGTGTGCTAAAAAACGCAGGCGTGTCAGGGAAAAACGCGAGAGTGTCTGGAGAAACGGGGGATTGGCTGGCCGAATGCAGGGCGTGTTTGTGACATCAAACCAGGAACTAAACTGACCGAGCTGATCGCAATCTAGGAGTAGGTCTGGAGCTACTCAGAAACTGCAAGGAATTATTTAGTAGCAGTTTTGCTAATCTTTCGTTCGCAATTCTGCTAAGCTAAGATACACTCCCAGAGGGCGGCGGCCTAGCGTTTGCAATGCTGCTAAAAGCAGCTAGCGAGCGAACAACTCGGAATGAGGGCCTATATGTATATAAATAGACATTTTTGGGGGGAGAAATATACTTCTAGGGACTGTTTATTAACTACGGGCATAAACATTTTTACGGAAGACATCCACACGAGTGAAGCCGCAAGCAAACGCTATATAAATGTCTATGGGTCCTATCTGCAAACATGGTACAGCAGATTTCACCTTGTTTGTTTTATATAACTACACCGTTGCGTAATGTTTGTGTTTTCATCATGTTTTATTTATAACTTGTTTTCATTGACATTTAACTAGAAAGATCTGACACAAACTAAAAGTTCCAAAGCGCCTTCTAGTGGTAGCACATGAAGATGACACATTCAGAGATAGAGGTCTACTTTGTCAACACAGCAATATATTAACAGTCACTCTGCAGGGGGAGGGACAGGCTCATAGCTCCCTTCTATATGTGTCACCCTGCAGGGGGAGGGACAGGCTCATAGCTCCCTTCTATACGCATCACCCTGCAGGGAAAGGCTCATAGTTCTCTTCTGTCTGTCACACCCTGCAGGGGAAGTTGCATGCTCATAGCCCTATTCTATCTGTGTCACCCTGCAGGGGGAGGGGCAGGCTCATGCTCTCTTCTGTCTGTGTCACCCTGCAGGGGGAGGGACAGGCTCATAGCTTTCTTCTGTGTCACCCTGTAGGGGGAGAGACAGGATTATAGCTCCCTAATGTCTGTGTCACCCTGCAGGGGGAGGGATGGGCTCATAGCTCCCTTCTGTCTATGTCACCCTGCAGGGGAAGGGACAAGCTCATAGCTCGCGTCTCTGTGTCACCCTGCAGGGGGAGGGACAAGCTCATAGCCCCCTATTGTCTGTGTCACCCTGCAGGGGGGAGGGACAGACTCATAGCTCCCTTCTGTCTGTGTCACCCTGCAGGGGGAAGGTACAGGCTCATAGCTCCCTTCTGTCTGTGTCACCCTGCAGGAGGAGGGATAGGCTCATAGCTCCCTTCCGTCTGTGTCACCCTGCAGGGGGAAGGTACAGGCTCATAGCTCCCTTCTGTCTGTGTCACCCTGCAGGAGGAGGGACAGGCTCATAGCTCCCTTCCGTCTGTGTCACCCTGCAGGGGGAGGGACAGGCTCATAGCTCCCCTGTCTGTGTCACCCTGAACGAGGAGGGATAGGCTCATAGTTCCCTTCTGTGTCACCCTGCAGGGGGAGGGACAGACTCATAGCTCCCTTCTGTCTGTGTCACCCTGCAGGGGGAGGGACAGGCTCATAGCTCCCTTCTGTCTGTGTCACTCTGCAGGGGGAGGGACAGGCTCATAGATCCCTTCTGTCTGTGTCACCCTGCAGGAGGAGGGACAGGCTCATAGCTCCCTTCTGTCTGTGTCACCCTGCAGGGGGAGGGACAGGCTCATAGCTCCCTTATGTCTGTGTCACCCTGCAGGAGGAGGGACAAACTCATAGCTCCCTTCTGTCTGTGTCACCCTGCAGGGGGAGGGACAGGCTCATAGCTCCCTTCTGTCTGTGTCACTCTGCAGGGGGAGGGACAGGCTCATAGCTCCCTTCTGTCTGTGTCACCCTGCAGGGGGAGGGACAGGCTCATAGCTCGCTTCTCTCTGTGTCACCCTGCCGGGGAGGGACAGGCTCATAGCTCCCTTATGTCTGTGTCACTCTGCAGGAGGAGGGACAGGCTCATAGCTCCCTTCTGTCTGTGTCACCCTGCAGGGGGAGGGACAGGCTCATAGCTCCCTTCTGTCTGTGTCACCCTGCAGGGGGAGAGACAGGCTTATAGTTCCCTTCTGTCTGTGTTGCTGCGTCACCCTGCAGGAGGAGGGACAAACTCATAGCTCCCTTCTGTCTGTGTCACCCTGCAGGGGGAGGGACAGGCTCATAGCTCCCTTCTGTCTGTGTCACTCTGCAGGGGGAGGGACAGGCTCATAGCTCCCTTCTGTCTGTGTCACCCTGCAGGGGGAGGGACAGGCTCATAGCTCGCTTCTCTCTGTGTCACCCTGCCGGGGAGGGACAGGCTCATAGCTCCCTTATGTCTGTGTCACTCTGCAGGAGGAGGGACAGGCTCATAGCTCCCTTCTGTCTGTCACCCTGCAGGGGGGAGGGACAGGCTCATAGCTCACTTCTGTCTGTGTCACCCTGCAGGGGGAGGGACAGGCTCATAGCTCCCTTCTGTCTGTGTCACCCTGCAGGGGGAAGGTACAGGCTCATAGCTCCCTTCTGTCTGTGTCACCCTGCAGGAGGAGGGATAGGCTCATAGCTCCCTTCCGTCTGTGTCACCCTGCAGGGGGAGGGACAGGCTCATAGCTCCCCTGTCTGTGTCACCCTGAACGAGGAGGGATAGGCTCATAGTTCCCTTCTGTGTCACCCTGCAGGGGGAGGGACAGACTCATAGCTCCCTTCTGTCTGTGTCACCCTGCAGGGGGAGGGACAGGCTCATAGCTCCCTTCTGTCTGTGTCACTCTGCAGGGGGAGGGACAGGCTCATAGATCCCTTCTGTCTGTGTCACCCTGCAGGAGGAGGGACAGGCTCATAGCTCCCTTCTGTCTGTGTCACCCTGCAGGGGGAGGGACAGGCTCATAGCTCCCTTATGTCTGTGTCACCCTGCAGGAGGAGGGACAAACTCATAGCTCCCTTCTGTCTGTGTCACCCTGCAGGGGGAGGGACAGGCTCATAGCTCCCTTCTGTCTGTGTCACTCTGCAGGGGGAGGGACAGGCTCATAGCTCCCTTCTGTCTGTGTCACCCTGCAGGGGGAGGGACAGGCTCATAGCTCGCTTCTCTCTGTGTCACCCTGCCGGGGAGGGACAGGCTCATAGCTCCCTTATGTCTGTGTCACTCTGCAGGAGGAGGGACAGGCTCATAGCTCCCTTCTGTCTGTGTCACCCTGCAGGGGGAGGGACAGGCTCATAGCTCCCTTCTGTCTGTGTCACCCTGCAGGGGGAGAGACAGGCTTATAGTTCCCTTCTGTCTGTGTTGCTGCGTCACCCTGCAGGGAGAGGGACAGGCTCATAGCTCCCTTCTGTCTGTGTCACCCTGCAGGGGGAGGGACAGGCTCATAGCTCCCTTCTGTCTTTGTCACCCTGCAGGGGGAGGGACAGGCTCATAGCTCCCTTATGTCTGTGTCACCCTGCAGGAGGAGGGATAGAAGGGATAGCTCCCTTCTTTAGGTTTGTATAAAGTAATTGCACAAATAGAGCCAGAAATAACAAACAGTCCATTACTTTAAGTAGCTTTAATGGAGCATGTAACTACGCAAACACACCTATATACACACAGTTGCTGTGAGTGACAGGTTTGCAGGCCTACGACCTTCCATCCGCAGTCAGTGGTAACTATGTAAATGACTGCGTGCAGAACAGAGGATTATTCCACGGAGCAGATGAAGCAAAGGTTTCCGTTCCACACTTCATATAGGTCACTATGTACAGAGCAGAAATAATATTCCAGTAGGCTCCCTCTGAGGTCTGGGTACCCGGCAGCGTAGGGTGCAGGCGGAGGCGGTGTTACCCGGTGGCCATGAGAAGCCTGCAGAACGCCAGTTAGGAGCAGTCTCTGGAAGTAGTGCAGAGGAAAGAAATGGGAGGGGGGGTACAGGACACATCGGAAGGGGCCAGGCTCAGCCAGCACGAGCCGAGAAGTACGGAAGGCTGCGGATAAAACTGTCCAGTTTGCTTTTGAAAAGTTCACTTTGAATGGGCTCATTGAGTGAGCAGAGGGCGTTTTTAACCACATATTCTACATAAATCTAGAGGGGGGAAGAGAAGGAGAAATGTGATTAGTCCGCAGCCAGGCCAGGGTCTAGAGCGTCAATAAATCCGTGATCCAAATCACCCAGTTCATCCTAGCCATTTTCTATTCCAATGATCCGAGACTTACCCTTGCAGCAATAACTCCCCCCCCCCACCACCCCCATCCCCATATCCTCTGACGGTACTGGACCTCTCTCTTAGATAAGTCCTTACCTCTGGAACTCTCTTGCTTTTGACCTGCAAAAAAACTCTGTCCCCATCAATCTTCCTCAAACATAAACAAATATCCTGCCATCAGGAAGACGGTTACTAATGACTGCTCTGCGCAGCACTCTTAAAAGGGGGAGTGGAGTATTATGGAAGCAGATTTATCGGTTTTGGTTGCTTTTAGAAGACGACAACTTTAATGAGCCCAACATCTGAGCTGATCTGTTGTATTGTAAGGTAATCCAATTAAATTAAATTACAGGAATTTTAAGATTTTTGGGGGTTTGTGAATGCAGAACAAGGAGTCGTTTTTGTTGTACGAGGGAGTTTTTCGTAGTTTAATCGATGCCTAACAGACGTCGCATTTATTGCACATAATAAAACATGGGTGAATGTGCTGACCGGAACCCATTGGGAGCTCCGTGTATGGCTAAACTGGTCTATTTTCACCCATATGCACTGCGGTCAGCATACGTATCCATGTTGTGCGTGTAACAAATGCAATTAGGCATCAGTTAAACGATAAACAAACTGTAATACAGCAGAAACAACTTAATGTGTCCTTGGTGCACCACAGAATGACCATTTATTTTTCCATGATTGGTGTTTTAACAACTGTTCATCAAATATCAATCTTGGGAGTACCACCGTCTAAATACCATACAAAATATTCAATGTTTGAATTAGGAGACAATTAACAGGATACATCAAGCTTTGAACACAGTAAAGAGACAGGATAGAGGTTATAATCCACATGGCTAAGCAGGACATGCTTTTCAGAACTGGTTCATCTTTAAAGGTCTAGATTTCGGTGCCTCTCAGAGATATTCGTGTATAATGCGGGACTAAAAATCCAGACCTCAGGAGGCTCAACTTGAGTTATTATATTGTTAATTTAAGAGTACAATCCCAGAGCCTTCCTTCTGAAGTGGTAGAAACCTTATGGAAGACAAGGAAAGTCTCTGGTACCAAGGTGGTGTACTCCCGTTGACCCAGTAGAAGATCCATTTTTCCTCAAGGTCCTCTTCTACCATACCATCACAGGTTCCTTCTTCCCTTTCAGAAGATCTAAAGCCCAACACATACTGTATAAATATGCAAGTCTCAGCTATCAACACTGTCACCGTAAAGAATTTGTTCCATCAACCGCTAAGCCATAAATAAAACCACATTGTCCTACGCGGAACCTAACTCTTGCCAGCAAGGAACTCATTGATAACCTATTTCAACCACTTGCCATTAAGACGTTCCACCTGGGAAACCATTATGCTAGCGGTGGTTGCTTCAGCCAGGAGAGTTGGCTGAAGCAACCACAGCCGGACATCCAGAGCAGAGCCCTGCAAAGCAAGAGCTCTCTAGATACGGCCTTTCACCGATATTACTGTGCCGAGAGCTGCACTCTTGTCCACTCCTAATGTACCATCTGTAACAGAACTTAATTTATCTTCTCAATTCTGTTCCTGAATGGACGGCCATCAATGACAAGAAGAGCGTGGTCGCCAAGCTTTAGCAAGTTGATTGAGCAGTGGAATTGTAGGATCTGCTCATATCATAAGGCCAGGAGCCATGTCCTGGGGTGAGGCCGCTCAAGCATCATGTGACCAAAATCGTACATCAGCCTAATGGCGGAACACTAACGCTAATCAATAACTAAAGAGCAAACGTCTAAGTCTTTGCCAGTGGACTTTATAGTAAAGGGGGAAAGAAGGAGCAACCTCTCAACCTTATTTGCCCTTTAAATCCCATACGTTAGGTGCTGCATTAAGGACGTAAAAAAAAGCAACAATGTAAACAAAAATAAAAAAATATATGTATAAAAGAAGACAAATCCCCACCACAATAAAGACAACACAAACCCTGCCACCGATGGGGGAATGAGGACTATATACTGCTACTAATTATTCTATGCAACCTTGTCTGCTACCTGCCCTGCTTCAGGTACATCGATGACCAATATGAGATGTACGGCCTTCAGATTCAAGCACATTGACATTTTATAAACAGAATGTTTTATTTTCTTAGATTCTTAGTATCTTCTTTAATTGTTAGTCTGTTTTATAACCTGCAGGTGTCACTCTTGTTACGGAGATCATTATTACATTTTATTTATAAGGCGCCACAAGTGTTTCGCAGCGCCGTACAAAGGACAGTACAGGGAGACAAAACTTAGCATTACAGTAAATAACAAAAATAGAGTACAGGTAACAAGGAGCACCACAATTCTCATACATAATACAGCTAAGATGTAAGTAGCGAGGGAGTGATCATTGTACTACTTGGGGCTGACGGCCATAGATAGAGATGAGCCTTTACCAGCAGGAGAGAGAGCGGGTAAAGATGGTCACTGAGTAGGGGAGAGCTGCGAGTGAAATGTGAGGAGAAGAGGGCTTAGATAACAAGAGGAAAGAGGGTCCTGCTCTGAAGAGCTAACAATCTAGTGGGAAGGGGCGACAGACAGATGACATGAGGTGCAAGCAAGCGGGAGGTAGCCTGATAGCAGTATGTAAGCAAAGCAGAGATGGTCACGGCATGAGGCAGGGGGAAGGAGCAGCCTCAGGACTAGGTTATGCATCGGAAGGGTACGCTTTGATGAACAGGTGAGTTTGTAGTACCGTTTGAAGCAAGACACCAATGAGGGACATCAGAACACAATATAAATAAGAATTTACTCACCGGTAATTCTATTTCTCGTAGTCCGTAGTGGATGCTGGGAACTCCGTAAGGACCATGGGGAATAGCGGGCTCCGAAGGAGGCTGGGCACTCTAGAAAGATCTTAGACTACCTGGTGTGCACTGGCTCCTCCCACTATGACCCTCCTCCAAGCCTCAGTTAGGACACCGTGCCCGGACGAGCGTACACAATAAGGAAGGATTTTGAATCCCGGGTAAGACTCATACCAGCCACACCAATCACACCGTATAACTCGTGATATGAAACCCAGTTAACAGTATGAAACAACTGAGCCTCTCAACAGATGGCTCAACAATAACCCGATTTAGTTAACAATAACTACGTACAAGTATTGCAGATACACCGCACTTGGGACGGGCGCCCAGCATCCACTACGGACTACGAGAAATAGAATTACCGGTGAGTAAATTCTTATTTTCTCTGACGTCCTAGTGGATGCTGGGAACTCCGTAAGGACCATGGGGATTATACCAAAGCTCCCAAACGGGCGGGAGAGTGCGGATGACTCTGCAACACCGAATGAGAGAACTCCAGGTCCTCCTCAGCCAGGGTATCAAATTTATAGAATTTTGCAAACGTGTTTGCCCCTGACCAAGTAGCAGCTCGGCAAAGTTGTAAAGCAGAGACCCCTCGGGCAGCCGCCCAAGATGAGCCCACCTTCCTTGTGGAATGGGCATTGACAGATTTTGGCTGTGGCAGGCCTGCCACAGAATGTGCAAGCTGAATTGTACCACAAATCCAACGAGCAATAGTCTGCGTAGAAGCAGGAGCACCCAGCTTGTTGGGTGCATATAGGATAAACAGCGAGTCAGATTTTCTGACTCCAGCCGTCCTGGAAACATATATTTTCAGGGCCCTGACCACGTCTAACAACTTGGAGCCCTCCAAGTCCCTAGTAGCCGCAGGCACCACAATAGGCTGGTTCAGGTGAAACGCTGACACCACCTTAGGGAGAAACTGGGGACGAGTCCTCAATTCTGCCCTATCCATATGGAAAATCAGATAAGGGCTTTTACAGGACAAAGCCGCCAATGACAACCTTCCACGTGAGATATTTCAGATCCACGGTTTTTAGTGGTTCAAACCAATGTGATTTTAAGAAACTCAACACCACGTTGAGATCCCAAGGTGCCACAGGGGGCACAAACGGGGGCTGAATATGCAGCACTCCCTTTACAAAAGTCTGAACTTCAGGTACTGAAGCTAGTTCTTTTTGAAAGAAAATCGACAGAGCCGAGATCTGTACCTTAATGGAGCCCAGTTTTAGGCCCATATTCACTCCAGCTTGCAGGAAATGCAGAAATCGACCTAGTTGAAATTCCTCTGTTGGGGCCTTTTCGGCCTCACACCATGCAACATACTTCCGCCATACGCGGTGATAATGATTTGCTGTAACCTCTTTCCTAGCTTTAATAAGCGTAGGAATGACTTCCTCCGGAATGCCCTTTTCCTTCAGGATCCGGCGTTCAACCGCCATGCCGTCAAACGCAGCCGCGGTAAGTTTTGGAACAGACAGGGCCCCTGCTGCCGCAGGTCCTGTCTGAGCGGCAGAGGCCATGGGTCCTCTGATATAATTTTTTGAAGTTCTGGGTACCAAGCTCTTCTTGGCCAATCCGGAACCACGAGTATCGTTCTTACTCCTCGCCTTCTTATTATTATTCTCAATACCTTTGGTATGAGGGGCAGGGGAGGGAACACATAAAACGACTGGTACACCCACGGTGTTACCCGAGCGTCCACAACTATCGCCTGAGGGTCCCTTGACCTGGCGCAATACCTTTTATAGCTTTTTGTTGAGGCGGGACGCCATCATGTCCACCTGTGGCCTTTCCCAAAGGTGTACAATCCTTTGGAAGACTTCTGGATGAAGTCCCCACTCTCCCGGGTGGAGGTCGTGTCTGCTGAGAAGATCAGCTTCCCAGTTGTCCACTCCGGGAATGAACACTGTTGACAGTGCTAACACATGATTTTCCGCCCATCGGAGAATCCTTGTGGCTTTTGCCATCGCCATCCTGCTTCTTGTGTCGCCCTGTTGGTTTACATGGGCGACCGCCGTGATGTTGTCTGATTGGATCAGTACCGGCTGGTTTTGAAGCAGAGGTCTTGCCTGTGTAGAGAAGTCACCTGACTTGACCAAAGTCCTTAGAATTTTCTTCCCTGTGTTACTGCCCCCAGCCTCAAAGGCTGGCCTCCATGGTCACTAGGACCTAGTCCAGTATGTCGAACCTGCGGCCCTCCTTAAGATGGGCACTCTGCAGCCACCATTTTAGAGATACCCTGGTCCTTGGAGACAGGGTTATCAGCCGATGCATTTGAAGATGCGATCCGGACCACTTGTCCAACAGGTCCCACTGAAAAATTCTTGCATGGAACCTGCCGAATGGGATTGCTTCGTAGGAAGCTACCCTTATTCCCAGGATTCGCGTGCAATGATGCACCGATACCTGTTTTGGCTTCAGGAGGTCTCTGACTAGAGATGACAGCTCCTTGGCTTTCTCCTCCCGGAGAAACACTTATTTCTGGTCTGTGTCCAGAACCATCCCCAGGAACAGTAGACGTGTCATAGGAACCAGCTGTGACTTTGGACTGTTTAGAATCCAACTCTGCTGTTGTAGCACTTTCCAAAATAGTGCTACCCCGACTAGTAACTGCTCCTTGGACCTCGCCCTTATAAGGAGATTGTCCAAGTACGGGATAATTAAAAACTCCCTTTTCGAAGGAGTATCATCATTTCGGCCATTACCCCGGTAAACACCCTCGGTGCCTTGTACAGTCCTGTCTGGACTTGGTAATGGTAATCCTGTACCACAAATCTGAGGTACTTCTGGCGGGGATGGTAAATGGGGACATGCAGGTAAGCATCCTTGATGTCCTGGGATACCATGTAATCCCCCTCGTCCAGGCTTGCAATAACCGCCCCGAGCGATTCCATCTTGAACTTGAATTTTTTTATGTATGTGTTCAAGGATTTTAATATAAATGGGTCACACCGAACCATGCGGTTTCGGTACCCCAACCCGTGTAAAATAGTAACCCCGTCCTTGTTGAAGTAGGGGCACTTGAGTATTACCTGTTGGGAATACTGCTTATTAATTTCCTTTAGTACAGCCTCCCTGCCTGAGGGAGTTGTCGGCAAGCCATAATCTAGGAAACGGCTGGGGGGAGATATCTCGAATTCCAGCTTGTACCCCTGACATACTTCTTGAAAGAAACAGGGATCCACCTGTGAGCGAGCCCACTTATCTCTGAAATTTTTTAGACGGCCCCCCACCGTACCTGGCTACACCTGTGGAGCCCCCGCGTCATGCTGTGGGCTCAGAGGAAGCGAGAGAAGAATTTTGAATCTGGGAGCAGGCTGACTGGTGCAGCTTTTTCCCTCTTCCCTTGTCTCTGTACAGAAGGGAAACGCCTTTGACCCGCTTGCTTTTCTGAAGCCGAAAGGACTGTACCTGATACAGTGCTTTCTTAGTCTGTGAGGAAACCTGAGGTAAAAATATTTCTTCCCAGCTGTGGCTGTGGATACGAGGTCCCAGAGACCATCCCCAAATAATTCCTCACCCTTATAAGGCAGAATCCTTTTAAAGTCAGCATCACCTGTCCCGTGACAGGTCTCTAATACCCTCCTGACAGAATGGACATTACATTCATTTTGGATGCCAGCCGGCAAAATATCCCTCTGTGCATCCCTCATATATAAGACGACGTCTTTAATATGTTCTCATGTTTGACAGGTTCACCGACCACGCTGCAGCAGCACGATCTGCAGGTCTCCGTCTAGTACCTGAGTGTGTAAATACAGACTTCAGGATATCCTCCTGTCTTTTATCAACAGGTACCTTCAAAGTGGCCGTTCCTAAAACGGCAGTGCCACCTTTTTTGACAACCGTGTGAGCGCCTTATCCACCCTAGGGGATATCTCCCAGCGTAACTTATCCTCCTGGCGGGAAAGGGTACGCCATCAGTAACTTTTTAGAAATTACCAGTTTCTAAACGGGGGAACCCACGCTTTTCACACCCTTCATTTATTCATCTGATGGGGGAACAAAACACTGCCTGTTTTTTCTCCCCAAACCTAAAAACCCATTTATAGAGGAGCTTGGGTTAATGTCAGAAATGTGTAACACATTTTTTATTGCCGGGATCAAGTCACGGATGTTCCTAGTGGATTGTGTATGTGTCTCAACCTTGTCGACACTGGAGTCAGACTCCGTGTCGACATCTGTGTCTGCCATCTGAGAGAGCGGGCGTTTTTGAGCCCCTGATGGCCTTTGAGACGCCTGGGCAGGCGCGGGCTGAGAAGCCGGCTGTCCCACAGCTGTTACGTCATCCATCCTTTTATGTAAGGAGTTGACACTGTCGGTTAATACCTTTTACCTATCCATCCACTCTGGTGTCGCCCCACAGGGGCTACATCACATATATCGGCCTCTGCTCCGTCACCATATAAGCCTCCTCATTGAACATGTCGACACAGCCGTACCGACACACCGCAGACACACAGGGAATGCTCTAAACGAGGACAGGACCCACAAAAGCCCTTTGGGGGGACAGAGTGAGAGTATGCCAGCACACACCAGAGCGCTATATAATGCAGGGACTAACTGAGTTATGTCCCCTATAGCTGCTTTTTTTATATAATGTATACTGCGCCTAAATTAAATGCCCCCCCTCTCTTTTTTAACCCTTTTCTGTGTTGTAAACTGCAGGGGAGAGCTAGGGAGCTTCCCTCCAACGGAGCTGTGAGGGAAAATGGCGCCAGTGTGCTTGAGGGAGATAGCTCCGCCCCTTTTCCGCGGCCTATTCTCCCGCTTTTTTATGGAATCTGGCAGGGGTATTTACCTCATATATAGCCCCTGGGGCTATATATTGAGGTATTTTTGCCAGCCAAGGTGTTTTTATTGCTGCCTCAGGGCGCCCCCCCCCCAGCGCCCTGCACCCTCAGTGACCGGAGTGTGAAGTGTGTGAGAGGAGCAATGGCGCACAGCTGCAGTGCTGTGCGCTACCTTGGTGAAGACTGAGTCTTCATGCCGCCGATTTTCCGGACCATCTTCTTGCTTCTGGCTCTGTAAAGGGGACGGCGGCGCGGCTCCGGGACCGAACACCAAAGACTGGGCCTGCGGTCGATCCCTCTGGAGCTAATGGTGTCCAGTAGCCTAAGAAGCCCAATCCGGCTGCAAGCAGGCGAGTTCGCTTCTTCTCCCCTTAGTCCCTCGCTGCAGTGAGCCTGTTGCCAGCAGGTCTCACTGAAAATAAAAAACCTAATTCTATACTTTCTTTCTAAGGGCTCAGGAGAGCCCCTAGTGTGCATCCAACCTCGGCCGGGCACGAAATCTAACTGAGGCTTGGAGGAGGTTCATAGTGGGAGGAGCCAGTGCACACCAGGTAGTCTAAGATCTTTCTAGAGTGCCCAGCCTCCTTCGGAGCCCGCTATTCCCCATGGTCCTTACGGAGTTCCCAGCATCCACTAGGACGTCAGAGAAATCTCAGCTGCCACTAATGATCGGAATTGTAATATTCACATTTCTCTTATAATCTCCTTTACTCAAGATGGAAAACTATAAGTTAGGGTGAAAGCTGTTTGCTATCGGACCTTCGCTTGTCAACTCGCCCTTTTTACTACATACTGATAAAGGCAAGGAGTCAAGACTATGGACTCACTGAAACAAACTCACTTTAATGTTTACTTAAACACACAAGTGGGAATCCGTGCACCGTCAAAGTGAGAAAATCTTGGTAAAAGAATCCAATCAATAGTCTATCCCAGAGGTTCTCAAACATAGGGGCAGATATATTAACCTGGAGAAGGCATAAGGGATAAACCAGTGATATGTGCAAGGTGATAAAGGCACAAGCCAATCAGATCCTAACTGTTAATTTACATATTGGAGCTGATTGGCTGGTGCGTTTATCACCTTGTACATATCACTGGTTTATCACTTCCTTATGCCTTCTCCAGGTTATTACATCAGCCCCAGTTCTCCAGGCACCCTAACAGTCCAGTTATTAGGTCTATCTACAGCTCAGCACAGATGGTTAAAGTAAAAATTGACTGAGGTGCTAATTAAGGGCCCAATTCAGACCGGATCGCTGTTGTGCGAAATCACACAGCGGCCAATTATGGAATGACTGCGCAAGCACCTCAATGCGCAGGCGCGACGCCAAACGGCGACAGGTTGGTGCAACAATTTAGATCGCTAGGCGTACGCAAGGTGATTGACAGGAGGAGGACGTTTGGGGGTGGTAACTGGACATTTTCTGGGAGTGTCAGGAAAAACGCAGGCGTTCCCAAGAGTTTTGGGTGTGTGACGTCAGCTCCGGCCCCGAACAGCCTGTGTGTATCGCGCTGTAGGAGTAAGTCCTGGTCTACACACACACTGCACAGACTGGAAAAATCATTTGATGGTGAGTGAGTTGCGAACGCATTTGCAGATGTCCGCTGTCTGGCGAAGTTTTCGCACGGCGTACACATGTATTCACACACTTGCACAGGGCAGGATTTCACTCTCTATGGGCGGCGACTATCTGATCGTAGACTGCTGCAAAAACGCAGAGGAGCGATCAGGTGTGTCTCAGACCCTAAGTCACCTGTGATCAGGCATGGATAAACTAAAAACCAGGGCCGCTGGGGTGCCTTCAGGGGACACGGTTAAGATACCGGCGTTCAGCATCCCGAGATCAACTGTAATGCCCGCGATCCTGATCGAGCAGGCTACGGACTTCAGTACTGGTAAGCAGCAGCTGGGAGGACTTAGGTTTAGGCTGCGGGGGAATGGGAGGGTTAGGTTGAGGGGAGGGGGTTTATGGTTAGGAACCACTGGGGAGGGTTAGGCTGCGGGTAGGGTGGGTTAGGAGGGTTACATATGAGGGTTAGCTTGGGTTTTAGGGCCCTGTCGGGATTTTAACCTCTGACAGTTGGCATCCTGGGCTCCGGGATATCGTATGTAGTCCGCCTTGAGGACCATGTTTGAGAACCTCTAGTCTATCCCCTTTTCAATTACACAGCAATGAAGTAAGCTTAAAATACTACATGGAAAGGCACATAAAGCGCTGACCTCTTAATGTCCCACCTTTTAAAGAAAGAGTAGTTAATAGTGGTGCTCCTCCAATCTTGTCTACGAGTTTCACTATTCTTCTACATTTGTCGTCAATTTTCATTTACGTGAAAAATTTAGCTTTTATATCAAGTAATATCTTCTGTTAACCAAGGTATATTTTAAGATCAACACTTAAAACGGCGGTCAAAGGTCACATATGGACAGGTTCTGCGTTTACACCTAAACTGAGCTTTATTTAGCCACAACATGTCCAAACAGGGTAGCCTGGGGAAACGTTTCCAATAGGTACTTAAAAAGGACGTGACATCATATAGTCTCAGCGAATAGAGAAAAAAAACCCAGGATGATCCAATCATTTAATTTGACGGACAAGCTTTGGACCTATTGTTCACCGGAGTACTGCCCCTCCTGCTATCTATTGTTTTATCGTGTATATAAGGTTGGTCTACTCGTTGGATGGACAGTATTGTGTATTGATGCTTGAGCTAACACTAGTCACAGTGCCTTTCCAAAATACTGTAAACGCCATTTCTTATTTTTCGGAAAACAATAACTGGATCGGACAATCGATAAAAATGCAATTTTAATAGCGCTGCCCTCTTCCCCTATACTGTACAGGTTCTCACCGTGCTGTAGATCTGATGCAGGACATCCCGCGAGCTCCCCACGCTCAGATCCGTGTTCATCACCATCTTCAGCCCGCTGGGCGTCTCGTAGTAATGGAGCTTGTACTTGCTGGTTTGGAAAGAGAGGAAGCCATCTTTCCTGTCGCCACGTGGTTAAGGAACAATCTGCTTGTATCGTCCTCCACCCCAGGAGGCCACCTCACCTTCTGATGCCCACCATGCAAAGGTTCCCAGCACCTATCCACCCTCCCCACTCTGACAGAAGACGTACGTAAAGGATACATGTCCACAGGGCTCATTTTACTGACGAAGGACCGGATGGAGTAGAGCATCCCGTACATGAGCTTGTACTCCTGGAGAGAGGGTAGAAGATGACGTGATGGATGGTGGAACAGGGATGGAAGATGAGGGAAAGTATTGCAGACAACATTTCGGAGGGGTGAATAGAGGATACAGCGGTTACACACAAATATACAATGTTTAAATGGCAGATTTATAGACTCCCACGTCCCCATGAAGTCACCTCATCCTTAGAGATTCCAGCTTGCTTCCTGCGGTTCCACTCGCTGTAATGGAGGCAGATGCCATTCCGGTCAAATATGTACAGGTTGTGGATCGTCATCTGCGATGGGATGATAACGCACAAATGGGGGAGAGTAAGAAGGAAGAGATAATAAGTGACAGCGATATAAAACCATAAATGGAACACCACAGACACCGCATGCCTTGGAAATACAAGCGCTGGCTTGGCCAAACACAGGGCACTACCCTGAGGGCGGGGCTGATCGCCTGTGCAGAGCGCGGGCCGCCATGTTGTTGGGTGGGCCGATGACCCCGAGACCACAGCCTGACAACTCATTAGGGGGGACCTAAGCTGGTGCTATGCAGAGGTGGCGTCCCGGGTACACCTGTAAATGAGAGATCGGCCCTTTCTGCCCCACTGGCTGCAGATTGCAAGCGCTGCAGATTGCAAACTCTGCAGCCCACTTTGATACAGCTAAGTTTTTTCCATATAATGCGGAGAGCTGAGCACATACAGTAATGTAGCTGGGGGCTGTCACATGCCTGTGGAACTATAAGTCCAGGTGCTGGCAGGGCATGCTGGGACATGTAGCCCTATATAGCCTGACTCCTACATAAGGTGGACATAAAATAGAGATAACATACAATGCTGACCTCACCATGCAGCGTCCAGCCCACACACAGCCACTACTACCGGGATCAGCAACACCCGCCCCCTACAATGGAGGCGCGCCCGCCGGGCCCGTCACTAGTGTGGGCATGCCAGCAGAAGGCATGGCGGCCGGTGACCTCACCACAGGAGTATATTAGCCCATAACATGGAGTACTCCTTCCCTAGAGGTGGATGGTGTCTCACTGTGCGCTACCCGGCCTCCGGGTGTGTGTGGAAGAGGGTACGGATGAGGCGTTGGGGCAGGTGTACCAAGATGGCGGCCGCCGAAATTCCCCGGGCCTAACCGCCGTTACCATAGTGACTGAACTGGCTGTACGGGCGCAGGGGAGTGACGTCATTCGGCGGCCCCGGGAGCGGGCTTCCCATAGCACTACTCATATTATATATCTATATACTGTACTATCTGTATACACAGGCAGCAGCTCCCCTGTAATGTGAGTATATACAGTATATTATTATGCTATATACAGTGTGATGGATATATACTATCTGTATACACAGGCAGCAGCTCTCTTGTACTGTGAGTATATTATTATGCTATATACAGTGTGATGGATATATACTATCTGTATACACAGGCAGCAGCTCTCCTGTACTGTGAGTATATACAGTATATTATTATGCTATATACAGTGTGATGGATCTATACTATCTGCATACACAGGCAGCAGCTCTCCTGTAATGTGAGTGTATACAGTATATTATTACGCTATAAACAGTGTGATGGATATATACTATCTGTATACACAGGCAGCAGCTCTCCTGTACTGTGAGTATATACAGTATATTATTATGCTATATACAGTGTGATGGATCTATACTATCTGCATACACAGGCAGCAGCTCTCCTGTAATGTGAGTGTATACAGTATATTATTACGCTATAAACAGTGTGATGGATATATACTATCTGTATACACAGGCAGCAGCTCTCCTGTACTGTGAGTATATACAGTATATTATTATGCTATATACAGTGTGATGGATCTATACTATCTGCATACACAGGCAGCAGCTCTCCTGTAATGTGAGTGTATACAGTATATTATGCTATATACAGTGTGATGGATATATACTATCTGTATACACAGGCAGCAGCTCTCCTGTACTGTGAGTATATACAGTATATTATTACGCTATAAACAGTGTGATGGATATATACTATCTGTATACACAGGCAGCAGCTCTCCTATACTGTGAGTATATACAGTATATTATTATGCTATATACAGTGTGATGGATATATACTATCTGTATACACAGGCAGCAGCTCTCCTGTAATGTGAGTATATACAGTGTATTATTACGCTATATACAGTGTGATGGATCTATACTATCTGCATACACAGGCAGCAGCTCTCCTGTAATGTGAGTGTATACAGTATATTATGCTATATACAGTGTGATGGATATATACTATCTGTATACACAGGCAGCAGCTCTCCTGTACTGTGAGTATATACAGTATATTATTACGCTATAAACAGTGTGATGGATATATACTATCTGTATACACAGGCAGCAGCTCTCCTATACTGTGAGTATATACAGTATATTATTATGCTATATACAGTGTGATGGATATATACTATCTGTATACACAGGCAGCAGCTCTCCTGTAATGTGAGTATATACAGTGTATTATTACGCTATATACAGTGTGATGGATATATACTATCTGTATACACAGGCAGCAGCTCTCTTGTACTGTGAGTATATTATTATGCTATATACAGTGTGATGGATCTATACTATCTGCATACACAGGCAGCAGCTCTCCTGTAATGTGAGTGTATACAGTATATTATTATGCTATAAACAGTGTGATGGATATATACTATCTATATACACAGGCAGCAGCTCTCTTGTACTGTGAGTATATACAGTATATTATTATGCTATATACAGTGTGATGGATATATACTATCTGTATACACAGGCAGCAGCTCTCTTGTACTGTGAGTATATACAGTATATTATTATGCTATATACAGTGTGATGGATATTTACTATCTGTATACACAGGCAGCAGCTCTCCTGTACTGTGAGTGTATACAGTATATTATGCTATATACAGTGTGATGGATATATACTATCTGTATACACAGGCAGCAGCTCTCTTGTACTGTGAGTATATACAGTATATTATTATGCTATATACAGTGTGATGGATATTTACTATCTGTATACACAGGCAGCAGCTCTCCTGTACTGTGAGTGTATACAGTATATTATGCTATATACAGTGTGATGGATATATACTATCTGTATACACAGGCAGCAGCTCTCTTGTACTGTGAGTATATACAGTATATTATTATGCTATATACAGTGTGATGGATCTATAATATCTGCATACACAGGCAGCAGCTCTCCTGTAATGTGAGTGTATACAGTATATTATTACACTATAAACAGTGTGATGGATATATACTATCTGTATACACAGGCAGCAGCTCTCCTGTAATGTGAGTGTATACAGTATATTATTACGCTATATACAGTATACCAAAAACATGAGAGCTATCCATTATTTTTATATAGATGCATATAATTATATGTGTGAGCTAGCCTGCAACAGTTTGTTTATATGTCATTTCTGTGTCATGTTCTGCCTCTATGTACGGCGCTGTGGAACCTTTGTGGCGCCATAAAATAATAGTAATGTCCTTCCTCTTCTCCCCTCTCCAGCTCTCTCCCTCTCTCTCTCTTTTTTTCATGGCTCTTCCTCATGCGTTCTCTCTGCAGGATGCCTCCCTCCTCAGCGGCATAGAACCTCTTCCTCTGTCCTCTCCTACGTCTCCTCGTCGTTCCCTCACCAATTCCTCCTCTCCTCCACCTGTCCTGTTCTCCCCTTCTGACCCCTCCCTCAGGCGCTCATTCTCATCCGAGGTCACGGCTCAGCTCTACGCCTCTCTGAGACGCAGCCGGGAAGCGGACCAGGAGGAGGCTGAGAAGTTTCAAAGGACCCCCGGCCCGCAGGTATCAACCAGAGGTCTTGCCATGGCCACAGAGGTGGACGATCTGGCAGATGAGATGGAGAGGAGACTGCAGGAAGGCGTGGAGGCATCTGGACCAAAGGTTAGTAGTGACCTGCCCAGTCTGCGTGACCTCTCATTGCAAGTCAGCTACTGTTATAAGCAGCGGGCCCTGAATCTATAAATGTGGCCGATAGGTGACAAGAACCTCAACTACCTGAAATGATATTTGATAAGAGAATTTACTTGGGTCCACAAAGTTGTCCAGAACTTATTCTCCATTTAACAGTTGTGCGGCAAGATGGGTTCTGGTCACAAAAATATCGATTAATCCTGGTAATGTATAATTCTGCTCAGAAATGTTGAAATTAGGCCGCAGAAAATGACTGTCAGGCAATGAAAAGCTGGCTTCACACATAAACCATTTATTGTGAACCATCGATGGTTTGCATCACTCAATGGCCACCATAGACCGGCCGCTGGTCAAAAAAAAACCCGGGGCGGGGCTTAGCAGGTAGCTGGGGGGGGGGGGAGGGGGGCTAAGCGTGCAGAAAAAATATATATATTTGGTTCCACTCAGCCATCGATGGCAGAGAACTATTGGCTCTCTGTCATCACTGTCAAAACCATCGTCCATCGATGTTTGTCAATTATCAATGGTCGATGGCCATACCTAATATGTGTGTGGCAGGCATGATGAAGGTGCGCGTGATTAATGAGTGTTCTGCGCCACAGGAACCGTCTCCGTACATCTCGCAGATGGAGTCGTTGCGATATCACCTGAAGAACATGCTGACACTCAGCGACGCGGTGACCTCACATGGTGAGTGGCGGATGTTTTGTGTGTATGGCAGGGTGCGGGGGAGTCGCAAGCGCAATGTTAGTTTCATACACAATGTCTTCTTGCAGGAGACGCATCTGAAAAGAGATTGGAGCAAGAAAGTGACAGCACGAGTACCCTGCTGAGGTACGTGACAACTAGTCCAGCTGTCATGAGATTTCTGCCGCAGGGTACATAGGGTTTCCACAGGGAAACATCGGGGGGTGTAGTGGTGGACAAGGCATCCGGGCACCAAACAGTTAAAGCTTTAGCTGTCCCAGGATGCATAGCTTCACTCCTCCTATTAGTAGTGGAGATATATATATATATATATATATATATATAATATATATATATATATATATATATATATATATATATATACTTCCAGAACCAGAAAGACCGCCACTCGCTCCCTAAGGCATACACCAAGACGCCTGGGTTCCCTCTGCAGTAGGTGACAGACGGAAGGATGCAGAAACAGCGGCACTCTCGGGAGTGGAAGTCCTGCTGTTTCTGCATCCTTCTGTGTATAATATTCCACAGGCATTTGGCATTATCACTTTTATAATCCACAACTGCTGGGGCGCTCCAAACTCAGTGGCAACCCCCACAGGCAGTCTGCTTTCCCACATAGTAATGTTTGTTTGCTGGAAAAGGGACGTGTTTAGGCCGCAGCGTTGCTGTCTTAAATAAACGGGTTTATGCATTATATATCTGATAGGTATGACAGTGTGAATGTATAGCAGGGATCCTCTCTATATACTAGTGACCGCCCAATGTGTGCTTCTTCTCTCTTTATTTCTCTATCGTCCTAAGTGGATGCTGGGGTTCCTGAAAGGACCATGGGGAATAGCGGCTCCGCAGGAGACAGGGCACAAAAAAGTAAAGCTTTACTAGGTCAGGTGGTGTGCACTGGCTCCTCCCCCTATGACCCTCCTCCAGACTCCAGTTAGATTTTGTGCCCGAACGAGAAGGGTGCAATCTAGGTGGCTCTCCTAAAGAGCTGCTTAGAGAAAGTTTAGTTTAGGTTTTTTTCTTTACAGTGAGTCCTGCTGGCAACAGGATCACTGCAACGTGGGACTTAGGGGGAAAGTAGTAAACTCACCTGCATGCAGAGTGGATTTGCTGCTTGGCTACTGGACACCATTAGCTCCAGAGGGATCGAACACAGGCCCAGCCGTGGAGTCCGGTCCCGGAGCCGCGCCGCCGACCCCCTTGCAGATGCTGAAGCATGAAGAGGTCCGGAAACCGGCGGCTGAAGACTCCTCAGTCTTCATAAGGTAGCGCACAGCACTGCAGCTGTGCGCCATTTTCCTCTCAGCACACTTCACTGGGCAGTCACTGAGGGTGCAGAGCGCTGGGGGGGGGCGCTCTGAGAGGCAAATATAAACCTTATACAAGGCTAAAAATACCTCACATATAGCCCATAGGGGCTATATGGAGATATTTAACCCCTGCCTGACTGGAAAAATAGCGGGAGAAGAACCCGCCGAAAAAGGGGCGGGGCCTATCTCCTCAGCACACGGCGCCATTTTCTGTCACAGCTCCGCTGGTCAGAACGGCTCCCAGGTCTCTCCCCTGCACTGCACTACAGAAACAGGGTAAAACAGAGAGGGGGGGCACATTAATGGCTATATATATATATATATTAAAGCAGCTATAAGGGAGCACTTAATATAAGGATATCCCTTGTATATATAGCGCTTTGTGGTGTGTGCTGGCAGACTCTCCCTCTGTCTCCCCAAAAGGGCTAGTGGGTCCTGTCTTCATTAGAGCATTCCCTGTGAGTTTGCGGTGTGTGTCGGTACGTGGTGTCGACATGTATGAGGACGATATTGGTGTGGAGGCGGAGCAATTGCCAAATATGCAGATGTCACCCCCCAGGGGGTCGACACCAGAATGGATGCCTTTATTTGTGGAATTACGTGATGGTTTATCTTCCCTTAAACAGTCAGTTGAGGACATGAGGCGGCCGGACAATCAATTAATGCCTGTCCAGGCGCCTCAAACACCGTCAGGGGCTGTAAAACGCCCTTTGCCTCAGTCGGTCGACACAGACCCAGACACGGGCACTGATTCCAGTGACGACGGTAGAAATTCAAACGTATTTTCCAGTAGGGCCACACGTTATATGATTTTGGCAATGAAGGAGACGTTACATTTAGCTGATACTACAGATACCGTAAAACAGGGTATTATGTATGGTGTGAAAAAACTACAAACAGTTTTTCCTGAATCAGAAGAATTAAATGACGTGTGTGATGAAGCGTGGGTTGCTCCTGATAAAAAGTTGATAATTTCAAAAAAGTTATTGGCATTATACCCTTTCCCGCCAGAGGTTAGGGCGCGCTGGGAAACACCCCCTAAGGTGGACAAGGCGCTCACACGCTTATCCAAACAAGTGGCGTTACCCTCTCCTGAGACGGCCGCACTTAAGGATCCATCAGATAGAAAGATGGAAGTTATTCAAAAGAATATATACACACATGCAGGTGTTATACTACGACCAGCTATAGCAACTGCCTGGATGTGCAGTGCTGGAGTAGTTTGGTCAGAATCCCTGATTGAAAATATTGATACCCTAGATAGGGACAATGTTTTACTGTCGTTAGAACAAATAAAGGATGCATTTATCTATATGCGTGATGCACAGAGGGATATTTGCACACTGGCATCTCGGGTGAGTGCTATGTCCATTTCAGCCAGAAGAGCCTTATGGACACGACAGTGGACAGGCGATGCGGATTCAAAACGTCACATGGAGGTTTTGCCGTATAAAGGGGAGGAGTTATTTGGAGTTGGTCTATCAGACTTGGTGGCCACGGCTACTGCCGGGAAATCCACTTTTTTACCTCAAGTCACTCCCCAACAGAGAAAGGCACCGACCTTTCAACCGCAGCCTTTTCGCTCCTACAAAAATAAGAGAGCAAAGGGCTTGTCGTACCTGCCACGAGGCAGAGGAAGAGGGAAGAGACACCAACAGGCAGCTCCTTCCCAGGAACAGAAGCCCTCCCCGGCTCCTGCAAAAACCTCAGCATGACGCTGGGGCCTCTCAAGCGGACTCGGGGACAGTGGGGGGCCGTCTCAAAAATTACAGCGCGCAGTGGGCTCACTCGCAGGTAGACCCCTGGATCCTGCAGATAATATCTCAGGGGTACAGGTTGGAATTAGAGACGGATCCTCCTCATCGTTTCCTGAAGTCTGCCTTACCAACCGTCTCTTCCGAAAGGGAGAGGGTGTTGGAAGCCATTCACAAGCTGTACGCTCAGCAGGTGATAGTCAAAGTACCCCTATTACAACAAGGAAAGGGGTATTATTCCACTCTATTTGTGGTACCGAAGCCGGATGGCTCGGTAAGGCCTATTCTAAATCTGAAGTCCTTGAACCTCTACATAAAAAAGTTCAAGTTCAAGATGGAGTCACTCAGAGCAGTGATAGCGAACCTGGAAGAAGGGGACTTTATGGTATCCTTGGACATCAAGGATGCGTATCTACACGTTCCGATTTACCCCGCACACCAGGGGTACCTCAGGTTCATTGTTCAAAACTGTCACTATCAGTTTCAGACGCTGCCGTTCGGATTGTCCACGGCGCCTCGGGTCTTTACCAAGGTAATGGCCGAGATGATGATTCTTCTTCGAAGAAAAGGCGTATTAGTTATCCCATACTTGGACGATCTCCTAATAAGGGCAAGGTCCAGAGAACAGCTGGAGACAGCTTTAGCACTATCTCAAGAGGTGCTAAGACAACACGGGTGGATTCTGAATACTCCAAAATCCCATTTAATCCCGACAACTCGTCTGCTGTTCCTAGGAATGATTCTGGACACGGTTCAGAAAAAGGTTTTCCTTCCAGAGGAAAAAGCCAAGGAGTTATCCGATCTGGTCAGGAACCTCCTAAAACCAGGAAAAGTGTCAGTACATCAATGCACAAGAGTCCTGGGAAAAATGGTGGCTTCTTACGAAGCAATTCCATTCGGCAGATTCCATGCAAGAATATTCCAAAGGGATCTGTTGGACAAATGGTCAGGGTCGCATCTGCAGATGCACCTGCGAATAACCCTGTCACCAAAGACAAGGGTGTCACTTCTGTGGTGGTTGCAGAAGGCTCACCTATTAGAAGGCCGCAGATTCGGCATTCAGGATTGGATCCTGGTGACCACGGACGCCAGCCTGAGAGGCTGGGGAGCAGTCACACAAGGAAGAAACTTCCAGGGAGTGTGGTCGAGCCTGGAAAAGTCTCTTCACATAAACATTCTGGAACTAAGAGCAATCTACAATGCTCTAAGCCAGGCGGAACTTCTCCTGCAAGGAAAGCCGGTGTTGATTCAGTCGGACAACATCACGGCGGTCGCCCATGTAAACAGGCAGGGCGGCACAAGAAGCAGGAGTGCAATGGCAGAAGCTGCCAAGATTCTTCGCTGGGCGGAGAATCACGTGATAGCACTGTCAGCAGTGTTCATCCCGGGCGTGGACAACTGGGAAGCAGACTTCCTCAGCAGACACGATCTTCATCCGGGAGAGTGGGGTCTACATCCAGAAGTCTTCAACATGTTAATAGACCGTTGGGAAAGACCAATTGTAGACATGATGGCGTCTCGCCTCAACAAGAAACTGGACAAATATTGCGCCAGGTCAAGAGATCCACAGGCAATAGCTGTGGACGCACTGGTAACTCCTTGGGTGTACCAGTCAGTGTATGTGTTTCCTCCTCTGCCGCTCATACCAAAGGTATTGAAGATCATACGGCAAAGAAGAGTAAGAACAATACTAGTGGTTCCGGATTGGCCGAGAAGGACTTGGTATCCGGAACTTCAAGAGATGCTCACGGACGAACCGTGGCCTCTACCTCTGAGAAGGGACCTGCTACAGCAGGGTCCCTGTCTTTTTCAAGACTTACCGCGGCTGCGTTTGACGGCATGGCGGTTGAACGCCAGATCCTAAAAGGGAAAGGCATTCCAGAAGAAGTCATTCCTACCTTGATTAAGGCACGGAAGGAAGTCACCGTGAAACATTATCACCGCATTTGGCGAAAATATGTAGCGTGGTGCGAGGATCGGAGGGTTCCGACGGAGGAATTCCAACTGGGTCGTTTCCTACATTTCCTGCAATCAGGATTATCTATGGGTCTCAAATTGGGATCCATTAAGGTTCAAATTTCGGCCCTGTCAATATTCTTCCAAAAAGAATTGGCCTCTGTCCCTGAGGTCCAGACTTTTGTCAAGGGAGTACTGCATATACAGCCTCCTGTGGTGCCTCCGGTGGCACCGTGGGATCTAAATGTAGTTTTAGATTTCCTCAAATCCCATTGGTTTGAACCATTGAAAAAGGTGGATTTGAAATATCTCACATTGAAAGTGACTATGTTACTAGCCCTGGCCTCTGCCAGGAGAGTATCTGAATTGGCGGCTTTATCTTATAAAAGTCCTTATCTAATCTTCCATTCGGATAGGGCAGAACTGCGGACTCGTCCGCATTTTCTCCCTAAAGTGGTATCAGCATTTCATCTGAACCAACCTATTGTGGTGCCTGCGGCCACTAGCGACTTGGAGGACTCCAAGTTGTTGGACGTTGTCAGAGCCTTAAAAATATACATTGCAAGGACGGCTGGAGTCAGAAAATCTGACTCGCTGTTTATATTGTATGCACCCAACAAGTTGGGCGCACCTGCTTCTAAGCAGTCGATTGCTCGTTGGATTTGTAACACAATTCAACTTGCACATTCTGTGGCAGGCCTGCCACAGCCTAAAACTGTAAAAGCCCACTCCACAAGGAAGGTGGGCTCATCTTGGGCGGCTGCCCGAGGGGTCTCGGCATTACAACTCTGCCGAGCAGCTACGTGGTCGGGGGAGAACACGTTTGTAAAATTTTACAAATTTGATACCCTGGCAAAGGAGGACCTGGAGTTCTCTCATTCGGTGCTGCAGAGTCATCCGCACTCTCCCGCCCGTTTGGGAGCTTTGGTATAATCCCCATGGTCCTTTCAGGAACCCCAGCATCCACTTAGGACGATAGAGAAAATAAGAATTTACTTACCGATAATTCTATTTCTCGGAGTCCGTAGTGGATGCTGGGCGCCCATCCCAAGTGCGGATTATCTGCAATACTTGTACATAGTTATTGTTAACTAATTCGGGTTATTGTTAAGGAGCCATCTTTAAGAGGCCCTTTCTGTTGTCATACTGTTAACTGGGTTTAGATCACAAGTTGTACGGTGTGATTGGTGTGGCTGGTATGAGTCTTACCCGGGATTCAAAATGCCTCCCTTATTGTGTATGCTCGTCCGGGCACAGTACCTAACTGGAGTCTGGAGGAGGGTCATAGGGGGAGGAGCCAGTGCACACCACCTGACCTAGTAAAGCTTTACTTTTTTGTGCCCTGTCTCCTGCGGAGCCGCTATTCCCCATGGTCCTTTCAGGAACCCCAGCATCCACTACGGACTCCGAGAAATAGAATTATCGGTAAGTAAATTCTTATTTTCTTAGTGCCTACCCTGGGCAGGACCTGTCACCTCCATTGTCTCTCGCTGGTCTGGAGGGTCTCTTCCCTCGTTATTCCACCCTGTATAATGCAGCCCCCTCTCTGCCTGACCTGCACCTAAGAGATGCCCTTGAGAAAGAGACTACACGTCGCAAGGTATGCCCAGCCATTATATCTCATGCCTTACGAGTCCCGGCCACTGTTTGCACTGTATCCTGTCTCTCCCTATCCTTATCCATGCCTGCTCGTCTGCATTCTCCGCCTCTTTTTACTCTTTTGCTCTCTATCTCTTTTTCTTTGCATTACTTTCTGACATTCCTGCTCACTTTCTCAGTCTGTCTCTTGCACTCTCTTTACATTCCTTTGCTCCCGTGCACACTCCCACCCCCCCCTCCCCCTCTCATTTCTGTCATCTGTCATGACTCCGGATCAGCTGTTAAGCCTCTGTGCCAGTGAATCCTGTTAATGCATCACGTGGGGACAGCCTGAATTAAATCCATTCGGTTCTCTGCTAATTACTCTAGATCCCCTCCTCCCCTCCCCCACCATCCCCTCCCACCTCCACCAAGAGGGTGTCCCTAGCTGGACATGCTTACAATGGCATTCTGCACCTCTCCCTCACCAGCACCTGGAGCGTCACATCCAGAAGCTACAGAACGAGATGCTGGAACTACAGCAGAGGGTGTCGGTGACTGTGGCAGCCGACCGCAGGAAGGACACCATGATCCAGCAGCTGGACCAGGTAATCCTACAGCTTCTTGTGTGTCTATCAGGGGAGATGTATCAAACCTTGGAGGAAGTTAAAGTTCCATCCAGACTGCTTCTGTCATTTTTCAAGGACAGCTCTGGCAGTGAGAAGCGGATTGGTCGGTACTTTATCTCTCTCCACTTTATCTCACACCAAGGTTCGATAGATCTCTCCCTATGACAGTCCGCAGCCATATAGCGACAAAGGGTGCCAGCTTTACTTCCAGGCCATGACTGAAGATAAGTTCCTGCAGCAGGGAACTCGTCTGACTTGTATTACGGTGTGTGCATCGGCTGCGTGGTTTGTGAGTGAACCGGTGTTCAGCCAATGAAATCGCTGGCAAGCAGTGACATCACTGCCCCATGAATATTGGTTCAGCCCACAAAATGGTTGAATCCAGTGTCCAAGGGGGTGTCATTCGAATTTGTTTTCTACCTTTCAGTTTTTAAAGGTGAAGTGTGTGACATCAGAAAGCAGCATATAGTAGCATGGGTCAGATCGGATCGGGTATGAACTCACAGTACAGTATTGGCTGATGCTACCAGCCTGGTTATCACAGTGGTCACGTGTCTGTTTCTGTTCTACATTTATTGATCGAAAATAATGGCTTTGTATAACGAGGCCTATCTGGCGGTACTTCATGCAAAGGCTGTTCCCCACAGACGCTGGCCTTGGTGGTGGGTGGCTGGAAGCAGCAGGAGCAGCAGAGAGAGGAGACCCTGCGCCACCTGAGACGAGAGAAGGAGGAGGCAGAGCAGGCCAGATCCAAAGACCAAGAGGTGAGTGAGGGTCCCGCTGTCTGGGTAATGATCCCCGCACTCACTCTGTACCAATCCACTCCTCCTCTGTTCTCCAGACTCTGACTCAGGTGCGGAAGGAGCTTGCCCAGGCCCATGAGTCTCTGTCCAGAGACAGCCAGGCAGCAGAGGAGCGGCAGAGAGAGCTGCAGAGGCTGGTGAGTGACCGGAGTGTCCCCCCTTTGGGAGCTTCGCCCCCTGATGCTGCTAGCTGAAGCCACGTCCACTGGAAAACTTGTATCGGTCAGACAGTAGGTTCTCTTTCATGCAGGCGGAGGAGCAGGCCGCCCGAGTGTCTCAGCTTCAGGCAGAATGTGAGGCCGGAGAAGAGGCCAGAGCGGACCAGCGGAGGGAGCTGGAGTCTCTACACCACCGAATGCAGGAGCAGCAGAGATCCTGGGCGGAGAGGGAGCAAGAGCTGCAGGAAGAGAGCAGGCGGTTGCAGGAGGAAGGGAGGAGAGAGCTGGAAAAGGAGAAGGTAAGAAAGTAGAAACGTGTCTCGTCCAGGATGTCTCTAAAGCAGGGGAGGGCAGTAAGCGGCCATCCAGCTGCTGTTGGACTACACATCCCAGCACGCCCTATGCCTGGGCAGTTTGTGACTCTCCACCTCCAGGGAATATACCCAGGGCTCAGAGGCTTGGTCTGTTTGGTACTCCCTCGCAGACTGTGCTTCAGTACCAACTGATTTTATGCAGTTCATGATGGAACTTGTAGTTCCACAGTAGCTGGAGAGACACCGGTTGCACACCTGCACTCTGGAACCATATGCTGGCTTTGTACTGTCCTTACTAGGTAAAGGTTACATCCTCCTCCTCTTCCTCCCCGCAGGCGCTGACTCAGCAGGAGACCCAGAAGTCTCAGCAGTGGCAGCTGGCCCTCTCCTCCCTGCAGGGAGAAGTCCTCCGTCTGGAGCGGGAGCTGCAAGCCTCGTACAGGGAGAGAGACACTCTGCAGATGGAGCTCAACTTAGAGAAGGTAACAGACAATCAGAGTGATGATCCCACATGACACTAATACAGAGGAGACCTCACTATAGGACCTCATAGTATGTGACATCCGGCCTGTTCATTGCCACAGTCCCATGAAGCGGCCCCTGGCCATATTACAAGGTAGAACGGGACAGGTCACTGACCTGCCGTAGCAGGTGCTGTCAGCCCGGTCCCCTCACCCGCTTTCCACTGCCTCTCGTTTATTGTGTCTTCTGCCCACAGGCACGGAATGAGTCGGAGAAGGTGCGGCTAGAGAGCGAGCACAAGATGCGATTGGAGGAGACGGTCGCAGAGCGGCTGACTGCGCTTCATGAGGAAAGCGCTCAGCACTTGTGCACAGTTAGAGAACAACACAGGTATGGGGTAGCAAAGCCTGAGGCATGGGGTAGCAAAGCCTGAGGCACGGGGTGACTGAGACCTGAACTTTAGACAGCAGAGTGATGGGAAGGACTGTCCGTGTGTATGAGGGACATAGGAAGCAGAGTGACGGGAAGGACTATCCGCGTGTGTGAGCGTCATAGGGAGCAGAGTGACGGGAAGGACTGTCCGTGTGTATGACCGTCATAGGGAGCAAAATGACGGGAAGGACTATCCGCGTGTATGAGGGACAAAGGGAGCAGAGTGACTGGAAGGACTGTCCGCGTGTATGTGCATCATAGGGAGCAGAGTGACGGGAAGGACTATCCGTGTGTATGAGCGTCATAGGGAGCAGAGTGACGGGAAGGACTATCCGCTTGTATGAGGGACATAGGGAGCAGAGTGACGGGAAGGACTATCCGCTTGTATGACCGTCATAGGGAGCAGAGTGACGGGAAGGACTATCCGTGTGTATGACCGTCATAGGGAGCAGAGTGACGGGAAGGACTATCCGTGTGTATGACCGTCATAGGGAGCAAAATGACGGGAAGGACTATCCGTGTGTATGAAGGACATAGGGAGCAGAGTGACGGGAAGGACTATCCACGTGTATGTGTGTCATAGGGAGCAGAGTGACGGGAAGGACTATCCGCTTGTATGAGGGACATAGGGAGCAGAGTGACGGGAAGGACTATCCGCTTGTATGACCGTCATAGGGAGCAAAATGACGGGAAGGACTATCCGCGTGTATGAGGGACATAGGGAGCAGAGTGACGGGAAGGACTATCCACGTGTATGTGTGTCATAGGGAGCAGAGTGACGGGAAGGACTATCTGCGTGTATGACCGTCATAGGGAGCAGAGTGCCGGGAAGGACTATCCGTGTGTATGAGGGACATAGGGAGCAGAGTGACGGGAAGGACTATCCGTGTGTATGAGCGTCATAGGGAGCTGAGTGACGGGAAGGACTATCCGCTTGTATGAGGGACATAGGGAGCAGAGTGACGGGAAGGACTATCCGCTTGTATGAGCGTCATAGGGAGCTGAGTGACGGGAAGGACTATCCGCTTGTATGAGGGACATAGGGAGCAGAGTGACTGGAAGGACTATCCGCGTGTATGTGCATCATAGGGAGCAGAGTGACGGGAAGGACTATCTGCGTGTATGACCGTCATAGGGAGCAGAGTGACGGGAAGGACTATCCATGTGTATGAGCGTCATAGGGAGCAGAGTGACGGGAAGGACTATCCGCGTGTATGAGGGACATAGGGAGCAGAGTGACGGGAAGGACTATCCGCGTGTATGAGCGTCATAGGGAGCAAAATGACGGGAAGGACTATCCATGTGTATGAGCGTCATAGGGAGCAGAGTGACTGGAAGGACTATCCGCGTGTATGAGGCACATATGGAGCACAGTGACGGGAAGGACTATCCGCGTGTATGAGCGTCATAGGGAGCAGAGTGACGGGAAGGACTATCCGCGTGTATGAGCGTCATAGGGAGCAGAGTGACGGGAAGGACTATCCGCGTGTATGAGCGTCATAGGGAGCAAAATGACGGGAAGGACTATCCGCGTGTATGAGGGACATAGGGAGCAGAGTGACGGGAAGGACTATCCATGTGTATGAGCGTCATAGGGAGCAGAGTGATGGAAGGACTATCCGCGTGTTTGAGCGTCATAGGGAGCAGAGTGACTGGAAGGACTATCCATGTGTATGAGGGACATAGGGAGCAGAGTGACGGGAAGGACTATCCATGTGTATGAGCGTCATAGGGAGCAAAATGACGGGAAGGACTATCCATGTGTATGAGCGTCATAGGGAGTAGAGTGACGGGAAGGACTATCCGCGTGTATGAGCATCACAGGGAGCAGAGTGACGGGAAGGACTATCCATGTGTATGAGGGACATAGGGAGCAGAGTGACTGGAAGGACTATCCATGTGTATGAGGGACATAGGGAGCAGAGTGACTGGAAGGACTATCCATGTGTATGAGGGACATAGGGAGCAGAGTGACGGAAAGGACTATCCGCGTGTATGAGCGTCATAGGGAGCAGAGTGACTGGAAGGACTATCCGCGTGTATGAGCGTCATAGGGAGCAGAGTGACGGGAAGGACTATCCGCGTGTATGAGCGTCATAGGGAGCAGAGTGACAGGAAGGACTATCCGCTTGTATGAGCGACATAGGGAGCAAAATGACGGGAAGGACTATCCATGTGTATGAGCTTCATAGGGAGCAGAGTGACTGGAAGGACTATCCGCGTGTATGAGGGACATAGGGAGCAAAATGACGAGAAGGACTATCCATGTGTATGAGCGTCATAGGGAGTGGAGTGACGGGAAGGACCATCCACCTGTATGAGCGTCATAGGAAGCAGAGTGAGTGGAAGGACTATCTGCGTGTATGAGGGACATAGGGAGCAGAGTGACGGGAAGGACTATCCATGTGTATGAGGGACATAGGGAGCAGAGTGACGGGAAGGACTATCCGCGTGTATGAGCGTCATAGGGAGCAGAGTGACTGGAAGGACTATCTGCGTGTATGAGGGACATAGGGAGCAGAGTGATGGGAAGGACTATCCATGTGTATGAGGGACATAGGGAGCAGAGTGACAGGAAGGACTATCCGTGTGTATGAGCGTCATAGGGAGCAAAATGACGGGAAGGACTATCCGCGTGTATGAGGGACATAGGGAGAAGAGTGACGGGAAGGACTATCCATGTGTATGAGGGACATAGGGAGTAGAGTGACGGGAAGGACTATCCGTGTGTATGAGCGTCATAGGGAGCAAAATGACGGGAAGGACTATCCGCGTGTATGAGGGACATAGGGAGCAGAGTGACGGGAAGGACTATCCGCGTGTATGAGCGTCATAGGGAGCAGAGTGACGGGAAGGACAATCCTTGTGTATGAGGGACATAGGGAGCAGAGTGACGGGAAGGACTATCCGTGTGTATGAGCGTAGGGAGCAGAGTGACGGGAAGGACTATCCGCGTGTATGAGCGTCATAGGGTGCAAAGTGGCGGGAAGGACTATCCGCGTGTATGAGTGTCATAGGGAGCATAGTGACGGGAAGGACTATCCATGTGTATGAAGGACATAGGGAGCAGAGTGACGGGAAGGACCGTCCACGTGTATGAGCGTCATAGGGAGCAGAGTGACGGGAAGGACTGTCCGCGTGTATGAGCGTCATAGGAAGCAGAGTGACGGGAAGGACTATCCATGTGTATGAGGGACATAGGGAGCAGAGTGACGGGAAGGACTATCCATGTGTATGAGCGTCATAGGGAGCAGAGTGATGGGAATGACTATACATGTGTATGAGCGTCATAGGGAGCAGAGTGATGGGAAGGACTATCCGCGTGTTTGATCGTCATAGGGAGCAGAGTGACTGGAATGACTATCCATGTGTATGAGGGACATAGGGAGCAGAGTGACTGGAAGGACTATCCGCGTGTATGAGCGTCATAGGGAGCGGAGTGACGGAAAGGACTATCCGCGTGTATGAGTGTCATAGGGAGCAGAGTGACGGGAAGGACTATCCATGTGTATGAAGGACATAGGGAGCAGAGTGACGGGAAGGACCGTCCACGTGTATGAGCGTCATAGGGAGCAGAGTGACGGGAAGGACTGTCCGCGTGTATGAGCGTCATAGGAAGCAGAGTGACGGGAAGGGCTATCCATGTGTATGAGCGTCATAGGGAGCAGAGTGATGGGAATGACTATCCATGTGTATGAGCGTCATAGGGAGCAGAGTGATGGGAAGGACTATCCGCGTGTTTGATCGTCATAGGGAGCAGAGTGACGGGAAGGACTATCCGCGTGTATGAGCGTCATAGGGTGCAAAGTGGCGGGAAGGACTATCCGCGTGTATGAGTGTCATAGGGAGCATAGTGACGGGAAGGACTATCCATGTGTATGAAGGACATAGGGAGCAGAGTGACGGGAAGGACCGTCCACGTGTATGAGCGTCATAGGGAGCAGAGTGACGGGAAGGACTGTCCGCGTGTATGAGCGTCATAGGAAGCAGAGTGACGGGAAGGACTATCCATGTGTATGAGGGACATAGGGAGCAGAGTGACGGGAAGGACTATCCATGTGTATGAGCGTCATAGGGAGCAGAGTGATGGGAATGACTATCCATGTGTATGAGCGTCATAGGGAGCAGAGTGATGGGAAGGACTATCCGCGTGTTTGATCGTCATAGGGAGCAGAGTGACTGGAATGACTATCCATGTGTATGAGGGACATAGGGAGCAGAGTGACGGGAAGGACTATCTGCGTGTATGAGCGTCATAGGGAGCAGAGTGACGGGAAGGACTATCCGTGTGTATGAGGGACATAGGAAGCAGAGTGACTGGAAGGACTATCCGCGTGTATGAGGGACATAGGGAGCAGAGTGACGGGAAGGACTATCCGCGTGTATGAGGGACATAGGGAGCAGAATGACGGGAAGGACTATCCGCGTGTTTGAGCGTCATAGGGAGCATTGTGACTGGAAGGACTGTACGCGTGTATGAGCGTCATATGGAGCAGAGTGAAGAGAAGGACTATCCACGTGTATGAGCGTCATATGGAGCAGAGTGACGAGAAGGACTATCCACGTGTATGAGCGTCATAGGGAGCTGAGTGATAGGAAGGACTATCCGCGTATATGAGCGTCATAGGGAGCTGAGTGACGGGAAGGACTATCCGCGTGTATGAGCGTTATAGGGAGCAGAGTGACGGGAAGGACTATCCGCGTGTATGAGCGTCATAGGGAGCTGAGTGACGGGAAGGACTATCCGCGTGTATGAGCGTCATAGGGAGCAGAGTGACTGGAAGGACTATCCGCGTGTATGAGCGTCATAGGGAGCAGAGTGACGGAAAGGACTATCCGCGTGTATGAGCGTCATAGGGAGCTGAGTGATAGGAAGGACTATCCGCGTATATGAGCGTCATAGGGAGCTGAGTGACGGGAAGGACTATCCGCGTGTATGAGCGTCATAGGGAGCAGAGTGACGGGAAGGACTATCCGCGTGTATGAGCGTCATAGGGAGCAGAGTGACGGAAAGGACTATCCGCGTGTATGAGCGTCATAGGGAGCAGAGTGACTGGAAGGACTATCCGCGTGTATGAGCGTCATAGGGAGCTGAGTGATAGGAAGGACTATCCGCGTATATGAGCGTCATAGGGAGCTGAGTGACGGGAAGGACTATCCGCGTGTATGAGCGTTATAGGGAGCAGAGTGACGGGAAGGACTATCCGCGTGTATGAGCGTCATAGGGAGCAGAGTGACTGGAAGGACTATCCGCGTGTATGAGCGTCATAGGGAGCAGAGTGACGGTTAGGACTAGCCGTGTGTATATGCGACATAGGGAGCAGAGTGACGGGAAGGACTATCCATGTGTATGAAGGACATAGGGAGCAGAGTGACGGTTAGGACTAGCCGTGTGTATATGCGACATAGGGAGCAGAGTGACGGGAAGGACTGTCCGTGTATGTGAGCGACATAGGGACTATACTTGTGGGTCTTCTCACCTCAAGTCATCTTTCCCAAAACTTAGGAGACAGCTATTAGACCTCACCTCTCAGCACGAGACAGAACTGTCCAACCAGCTGTCTCAGTTCAAATCTGAGTTACAGGAACGAGAGAGGCGTCACCGAGAGGTCATCATGGATTATGAACTCCAGTGAGTGTCTCAATCTTGTAGCGTGTATTTCCCTGCATGTTACCCTGCTGTGGGAGGAGCACACTCTTATCTACCTTTTAGTCTGTGTCCCCTATCAGTCCTTGTCGCCCTCTAGTAGGAAGGGCCACCTCAGAACATAGAAGGGTTCCATTCTCCTCTTCCCTGTCACCCTAGACTGTCTCGCTCAGATGAGCGATGTCAGGAGCTGTCGCGGGCTGTCCACCGGCTGGAGATCGAGCGAGCGCAGAAGTTGTCCCAGCTACAAGACGTCATGAAGAGTCACTGGAGTCAGGCCCTGCAAGTGCTCACTGCCAAGGTGAAGGGTTTTATTCTAGAGCTATATATACATATATGTACAGTGTCCGTACATCTTTATCCAGACATGTAACTAAACAGCAACCCAATCTTCTTCTGTGTCTCAGGATCCCTCCGAAGGCTCATCACTCGTCCTGCCTGCTCAGCAGACAGACCCTGACAGACAGTGGCCCTTCCTGCAAACCAGAGATGGTGGATACGGCGAGACCAGTGATCAGACAAGGCTTGGGGCAGCAGGAGCGGGCAACTCGATTGGCCGTGCCGGCTCAAATATAGTGACTGATAGAAGCAGCCAGAACACAGCCGGTGGTAGCCACCTTGGGTTGAGTAGAAACCAGCATGCAGAAGACAGTGACGGAACCACACAGCAGGCATTTGGCAGTGGACAACTCGCGCAGAACAGTGGCTCAGACCTGATTAACTTCACAGATAATCAAAACATTGTCCATCAGAGCCACTTACAGGAGCCAAGTCCTAGATTCTTCAAGGATGGCAACCAGATAAGCAACAAAGCTATGATGGCTAATGATGCTGGTGGACTGTCCTATATAGATGGCTGCCAGTCACGTGATAAGGTAAGTCAGAAGGCCAAAGTCCCAGCAACGGCAGACTCCACCTGCCAAAGTCTTCTCAATAGTGGCAGCTTCCAGCCCGGTGGTCCGGACAAACCCCAGCAAAGTGCGGACGGTGACTCAAGCAGGAAATATACCTTTGGTGACTATATAAAGGAACCATACGGTCAGTCTGTGATGGTTATTGACCAAAACCCGGTCTATTCAGAGAAGAGCCGTTTTAATATTGCCAGTTGCCAATACAAGAACTCCAGTGGTCATTCTGATAGCCAAAGTCAGCCAGTGATGTTAGGAGATGATAGTGGGCGAAACCTTGTAAACTATAACCACATCCTGGAGGAGATCCGTCAGTCCATGATGGATAGGCAGAACATCCTGAACCTTATTGGTAGTAGCCAGTTCGGGGACTTGGCTGACCATTCTTTTGCAATTAGTCATAGCCAGCCTACGACACTAAGGGACAGTAGAAGTAGCCAGAACCCTGACACCCGTGCCCACGCCAAAGAGGAAGTCAGTCAACCCATGATTGTCTTTAGCCACCAGAAGGATATCGGTAGCCTCAATGCTCGCACAAGCCACCATCAGGCCCCTGTAATCGTTCCTCACCTCAGCCACATATACAAGGAGTCCAACCAAGGTCACAGCCGCCAGTTTGGAATCCAGTCTGGCCATCAAGAGGACTCTATTGGGAGTCACCGACCAAGTCGCAGGGTCACTGACCATGAAGAAAGGTTCTACCCCATGCAAGTGGAAGATCTGAGTCACAGCTTCGGCAGCCACCACGGTTTCTTCCCTCTGGAGCCACAGGCGGACAGCACCATGACTGGCACGGGTGAGTCTGATCTCCCACACACAATTTACTAGGGCCCAGGGGTGTCACTGGGTTACTAAGCCGATTTTTCTCTATCGTCCTAGTGGATGCTGGGGTTCCTGAAAGGACCATGGGGAATAGCGGCTCCGCAGGAGACAGGGCACAAAAAGTAAAGCTTTAGGATCAGGTGGTGTGCACTGGCTCCTCCCCCTATGACCCTCCTCCAAGCCTCAGTTAGATTTTTGTGCCCGGCCGAGAAGGGTGCAATCTAGGTGGCTCTCCTAAAGAGCTGCTTAGAAAAGTTTAGCTTAGGTTTTTTATTTTACAGTGAGTCCTGCTGGCAACAGGATCACTGCAACGAGGGACTTAGGGGAGAAGAAGTGAACTCACCTGCGTGCAGGATGGATTGGCTTCTTGGCTACTGGACATTAGCTCCAGAGGGACGATCACAGGTACAGCCTGGATGGTCACCGGAGCCTCGCCGCCGGCCCCCTTGCAGATGCTGAAACGAGAAGAGGTCCAGAATCGGCGGCAGAAGACTCCTCAGTCTTCTTAAGGTAGCGCACAGCACTGCAGCTGTGCGCCATTTTCCTCTCAGCACACTTCACACGGCAGTCACTGAGGGTGCAGGGCGCTGGGAGGGGGGCGCCCTGGGAGGCAAATGAAAACCTTTTTTGGCTAAAAATACCTCACATATAGCCTCCGGGGGCTATATGGAGATATTTAACCCCTGCCAGAATCCGTTAAGAGCGGGAGACGAGGCCGCCGAAAAAGGGGCGGGGCCTATCTCCTCAGCACACAGCGCCATTTTCCCTCACAGAAAGGCTGGAGGGAAGGCTCCCAGGCTCTCCCCTGCACTGCACTACAGAAACAGGGTTAAAACAGAGAGGGGGGGCACTAATTTGGCGTTAGAAATATATAAAAAAGATGCTATAAGGGAAAACACTTATATAAGGTTGTCCCTATATAATTATAGCGTTTTTGGTGTGTGCTGGCAAACTCTCCCTCTGTCTCTCCAAAGGGCTAGTAGGTCCTGTCCTCTATCAGAGCATTCCCTGTGTGTGTGCTGTGTGTCGGTACGTGTGTGTCGACATGTATGAGGACGATGTTGGTGAGGAGGCGGAGCAATTGCCTGTAATGGTGATGTCACTCTCTAGGGAGTCGACACCGGAATGGATGGCTTATTTAGGGAATTACGTGATAATGTCAACACGCGCCAAGGTCGGTTGACGACATGAGACGGCCGACAAACAATTAGTACCGGTCCAGACGTCTCAAAAACACCGTCAGGGGTTTTAAAACGCCCGTTTACTTTAGTCGGTCGACACAGACACAGACAGGGACACTGAATCCAGTGTCGACGGTGAATAAACAAACGTATTCCTTATTAGGGCCACACGTTAAGGGCAATGAAGGAGGTGTTACATATTTCTGATACTACAAGTACCACAAAAGAGGGTATTATGTGGGATGTGAAAAAACTACCGTAGTTTTTCCTGAATCAGATAAATTAAATGAAGTGTGTGATGATGCGTGGGTTCCCCCCGATAGAAAATATGGGCGGTATACCCTTTCCCGCCAGAAGTTAGGGCGCGTTGGGAAACACCCCTTAGGGTGGATAAGGCGCTCACACGCTTATCAGAACAAGTGGCGGTACCGTCTATAGATCGGGCCGTCCTCAAGGAGCCAGCTGACAGGAGGCTGGAAAAATATCATAAAAAGTATATACACACATACTGGTGTTATACTGCGACCAGCGATCGCCTCAGCCTGGATGTGCAGAGCTGGGGTGGCTTGGTCGGATTCCCTGACTAAAAATATTGATACCCTTGACAGGGACAGTATTTTATTGACTATAGAGCATTTAAAGGATGCATTTCTATATATGCGAGATGCACAGAGGGATATTTGCACTCTGGCATCAAGAGTAAGTGCGATGTCCATATCTGCCAGAAGATGTTTATGGACACGACAGTGGTCAGGTGATGCAGATTCCAAACGGCACAAAGGTGTATTGCCATATAAAGGAAGAGGAGTTATTTGGGGTCGGTCCATCGGACCTGGTGGCCACGGCAACTGCTGGAAAATCCACTGTTTTTACCCTAAGTCACATCTCTGCAGAAAAAGACACCGTCTTTTCAGCTTCAGTCCTTTCGTCCCTATAAGAGTCATATCTGCCCAGGGATAGAGGAAAGGGAAGAAGACTGCAGCAGGCAGCCCATTCCCAGGAACAGAAGCGTTCCACCGCTTCTGACAAGCTCTCAGCATGACGCTGAGACCGTACAGGACCCCTGGATCCTACAAGTAGTATCCCAGGGGTACAGTTTGGAATGTCGAGACGTTTCCCCTGCGCAGGCTCCTGAAGTCTGCTTTACCAAGGTCTCCCTCCGACAAGGAGGCAGTATGGGAAAAAATTCACGAGCTGTATTCCCAGCAGGTGATAATTAAATTACCCCTCCTACAACAAGAAAAGGGGTATTATTCCACACTATATTGTGGTACTGAAGCCAGAAGGCTAGGTGAGACCTATTCTAAATCTAAAAAAATTTGAACACTTACAAAGGTTCAAATCAAGATAGAGTCACTCAGAGCAGTGATAACGAACCGGGCCATGTCCCAAATTTGCCCTTATCACTAAGGGTACCTCAGGTTCGTGGTACAGAACTGTCACTATCAGTTTCAGACGCTGCCGTTTGGATTGTCTACGGCACCCCGGGTCTTTACCAAGGTAATGGCCGAAATGATGGTTCTTCTTCGAAGAAAAGGCGTCTTAATTATCCCTTACTTGGACGATCTCCTGATAAGGGCAAAGTCCAGGGAACAGTTGGAGGTCGGAGTAGCACTATCTCGGATACTGTTACAACAGCAGGGGTGGATTCTAAATATTCCAAAATCGCAGCTGATCCCGACAACAAGTCTCCTGTGCTTAGGGATGATTCTGGACACAGCCCAGAAAAAGGTGTTTCTCCCGGAAGAGAAAGCCAGGGAGTTATCCGAGCTAGTCAGGAACCTCCTAAAATCAGTGCATCATTGCACAAGGGCCATGGTAAAAAAAAAATGGTGACTTCCTTCGAAGCAATTCCAGTCGGCAGATTTCATGCAAGAACTTTTCAGTGGGATCTGCTGGACAAATGGTCCGGATCGCATCTTCAGATGCATCAGCGGATAACCCTATATCCAAGGACAAGGGTGTCTCTCCTGTGGTGGTTACAGAGTGCTCATCTTCTAGAGGGCCGCAGATTCGGCATTCAGTTTTGGATGTTGGTGACCACGGAGGCCAGCCCGAGAGGCTGGGGAGCAGTCACACAAGGAAAAAATTTCCAGGGAGTGTGATCAAGTCTGGAGATTTTTCTCCACATAAATATAGCTAAAGGTAAATTTATAATGCTCTAAGCTTAGCAAGACCTCTGCTTCAAGGTCAGCCGGTATTGATCCAGTGGGATAAAACATCACGGCAGTCGCCCACGTAAATAGACAGGGCGGCACAAGAAGCAGGAGGGCAGTGGCAAAAACTGCAAGGACTTTTCGCTGGGCGGAAAATCATGTGATAGCACTGTCAGCAGTGTTTCATTCCGGGAATGGAAACTGGGAAGCAGACTTCCTCAGTAGGCACGACCTCCACCCGGCAGAGTGGGAACTTCATGGGGAAGTTTTCCACATAATTGTAAACCGTTGGGAATTACCAAAGGTGGACATGCTGGCGTCCCGTCTGAAAAAAAACGGGACAGGTATTGCGCCAGGTTAAGAGACCCTCAGGCAATAGCTGTGGACGTTCTGGTAACACCGTGGGTGTACCAGTCGGTGTATGTGTTCCATCCTCTGCTTTTCATACCTAAGGTACTGAGAATTATAAGACGTAGAGGAGTAAGAACTATACTCATGGCTCCGGATTGGCCAAGAAGGACTTGGTACCCGGAACTTCAAGAGATGCTCACAGAGGACTTATGGCCTCTGCCGCTAAGAAGGGACTTGTTTCAGCAAGTACCATGTCTGTTCCAAGACTTACCGCTGCTGCGTTTGACGGCATGGCGGTGGAACGCCGGATCCTAAGGGAAAAGGCATTCAGGAAGAGGTCATTCCTACCCTGGTCAAAGCCAGAAAGGAGGTGACCGCACAACATTATCACCACATGTGGCGAAAATATGTTGCGTGGTGTGAGGCCAGGAAGGCCCCACGAAGAAATTTCAACTCGGTCGATTCCTGCATTTCTTGCAAACAGGAGTGTCTATGGGCCTCAAATTGGGGTCCATTAAGGTTCAAATTTCGGCCCTGTCGATTTTTCTTCCAGAAAGAATTGGCTTCAGTTCCTGAAGTCCAGAAGTTTGTCAAGGGAGTATTGCATATACAACCCCCTTTTGTGCCTCCAGTGGCACTGTGGGATCTCAACGTAGTTCTGGGATTCCTCAAAACACATTGGTTTGAAACCAGTCAAATCTGTGGATTTGAAGCATCTCACATGAAAAGTGAACTTGCTCTTGGACATGGCCTGGACCAGGCGAGTGTCAAATTGGTGTTTTTTTTCTCAAAAAAGCCCATATCTGTTTGTCCATTCGGACAGGGCAGAGCTGCGGACTCGTCCCCAGTTCTCTCCCTAAGGTGGTGTCAGTGTTTCACCTGAACCAGCTTATTGTGGTGTCTTGCGCCTACTAGGGACTTGGAGGACTCCAAGTTGCTAGATGTGGTCAGGGCCCTGAAAATATAGGTTCCAGGACGGCTGGAGTCAGGAAAACTGACTTGCTGTTATCCTGTATGCACCCAACAAACTGGGTGCTCTTGCTTTTAAGCAGACTTTTGCTAGTTGGATGTGTAATACAATTCAGCTTGCACATTCTGTGGCAGGCCTGCCACAGCCAAAATATGTAAATGCCCATTCCACAAGGAAGGTGGGCTCATCTTGGGCGGCTGCCCGAGGGGTCTCGGCTTTACAACTTTGCCGAGCGGCTATTTAGTCAGGGGCAAACACGTTTGTAAAATCCTACAAATTTGATACCCTGGCTGAGGAGGACCTGGAGTTCTCTCATTCGGTGCTGCAGAGTCATCCGCACTCTCCCGCCCGTTTGGGAGCTTTGGTATAATCCCCATGGTCCTTTCAGGAACCCCAGCATCCACTAGGACGATAGAGAAAATAAGAATTTACTTACCGATAATTCTATTTCTCGGAGTCCGTAGTGGATGCTGGGCGCCCATCCCAAGTGCGGATTATCTGCATTACTTGTACATAGTTACAAAAATCGGGTTATTATTGTTGTGAGCCATCCTTTCAGAGGCTCCGCTGTTATCATACTGTTAACTGGGTTCAGATCACAGGTTGTACAGTGTGATTGGTGTGGCTGGTATGAGTCTTACCCGGGATTCATAAATCCTTCCTTATTGTGTACGCTCGTCCGGGCACAGTACCTAACTGAGGCTTGGAGGAGGGTCATAGGGGGAGGAGCCAGTGCACACCACCTGATCCTAAAGCTTTTTGTGCCCTGTCTCCTGCGGAGCCGCTATTCCCCATGGTCCTTTCAGGAACCCCAGCATCCACTACGGACTCCGAGAAATAGAATTATCGGTAAGTAAATTCTTATTTTCTCATTTATGTTACTAATTCTATGTGATTTGATTGCTTCTGGTTCTTAGTGAATGCATAAGTGGCGTTCTAACTAATGCCGCCGGTTCTTAGTGATTGGTTGGCTGCCTATCGCGAACCAATCACCCTGCATATCTCGAGAGGGCGGCACGAGGCGCCACCGGACTTCAGTTAATGAATCCGCAACCCAGATTGCTTCCTGAGAGCAAACACTGCGCTTTAGTGGGCTTCCTCATTGAGACAACATCTGTGGTACTAGTACAGTGTTCTGTGCTTTTCAGCTATGTGCCTGTATCATCTGGTAGCGCTGTTTAGTCGTAATGCCTTGGGGTTGAATTGCTTCCAATGCAGAGGGCGCAGCAGAGCTTTGTGTTATTCAGTGGAAATGGCAATAAACAGGTCTGCCAGATTATATAGCTTCAAGGCTGAAAAACACAGAAGGAGGAAGTTTGAACTATGAAACCATGCAAGTTCCAAGAGGGTATTTACAAGCGAGAAATAAATAATCTTGTGGTGGGGTTACTTAGGCGAGTGCCTCAAATACAGTCACTGAATCCGTCACATTACCGAGTCTTCCACCTTCAGACACAGTTGTCTGTAACTTGCCTCCCGGGTCATGAGTAGCGTTCCGTACATTCTCCCGTATTCTGGAACGCTACAGATTCGGGATAAGGATGATTGTGTTCCTCACATGTGGGGCAATATGTAATAGCCTTGTAAATGATTGCACATTGCAGACTCTTGTGTAGTGCCCGTGGTGTGTTGTTGTTGTTATTATCAGATTACAGCGATGAGCTTCTGAGGATACATCCTGCAGAGCACACTGTATACTAATAAACCCCGGCAATATGCTCTGTGCTGCGTTCTGTTCTCGGTGACCCAGTAACCACATAGTGCCTCATCCTACCGGAGACCATCATATCATATGCTGTGTATCATTGTTGCTGTGACGGGATGTGGGTCACCTACCTGCAGTCACAGGGTAATTACTGATCCTCCCATGGTCAGTGCGGAGCGCTCTGCTGTAGTCTGCTGCGTGTCATTGTTGCTGTGATGGGATGTGGGTCACCTACCTGCAGTCACAGGGTAATTACTGATCCTCCCATGGTCAGTGCGGAGCGCTCTGCTGTAGTCTGCTGCGTGTAATTGTTGCTGTGATGGGATGTGGGTCACTTAACTGTAGTCACAGGGTAATTACTGCTCCTCCCATGGTCCGTGCGGAGCGCTCTGCTGTAGTCTGCTGCGTATCATTGTTGCTGTGACGGGATGTGGGTCACCTACCTGCAGTCACAGGATAATTACTGATCCTCCCATGGTCAGTGCGGAGCGCTCTGCTGCACGTCATTGTACTTTTCGTGGGATGTGGGTCACCTTCCTGTAGTTAAAGGCGCAGAGCGCTCTGCTGTAGTCTGCTGCGTATCATTGTTGCTGTGACGGGATGTGGGTCACCTACCTATAGTCACAAGGTAATTACTGCTCCTCCCATGGTCCGTGCGGAGCGCTCTGCTGTAGTCTGCTGCACGTCATTGTACTTTTCGTGGGATGTGGGTCACCTTCCTGTAGTTACAGGTGCGGAGCGCTCTGCTGTAGTCTGCTGCGTATCATTGTTGCTGTGACGGGATGTGGGTCACCTACCTGTAGTCACAGGGTAATTACTGCTCCTCCCATGGTCCGTGCGGAGCGCTCTGCTGTAGTCTGCTGCGTATCATTGTTGCTGTGACGGGATGTGGGACACCTACCTGTAGTACTGCTCCTCCCATGGTCCGTGCGGAGCGCTCTGCTGTAGTCTGCTGCACGTCATTGTACTTTTAGTTGGATGTGGGTCACTTTCCTGTAGTTACAGGTGCGGAGCGCTCTGCTGTAGTCTGCTGCGTATCATTGTTGCTGTGACGGGATGTGGGTCACCTACCTATAGTCACAGGGTAATTACTGCTCCTCCCATGGTCAGTGCGGAGCGCTCTGCTGTAGTCTGCTGCACGTCATTGTACTTTTAGTGGGATGTGGGTCACCTTCCTGTAGTTACAGGTGCAGAGCGCTCTGCTGTAGTCTGCTGCGTATCTCTGTTGCTGTGATGGGATGTGGGTCACCTACCTGCAGTCACAGGGTAATTACTGCTCCTCCCATGGTCAGTGCGGAGCGCTCTGCTGTAGTCTGCTGCACGTCATTGTACTTTTAGTGGGATGTGGGTCACCTTCCTGTAGTTACAGGTGCAGAGCGCTCTGCTGTAGTCTGCTGCGTATCTCTGTTGCTGTGATGGGATGTGGGTCACCTACCTGCAGTCACAGGGTAATTACTGCTGCTCCCATGGTCAGTGCGGAGCGCTCTGCTGTAGTCTGCTGCGTGTCATTGTTGCTGTGATGGGATGTGGGTCACCTACCTGTAGTCACAGGGTAATTACTGCTCCTCCCATGGTCAGTGCGGAGCGCTCTGCTGTAGTCTGCTGCACGTCATTGTACTTTTAGTGGGATGTGGGTCACCTTCCTGTAGTTACAGGCGCAGAGCGCTCTGCTGTAGTCTGCTGCGTATCATTGTTGCTGTGACGGGATGTGGGTCACCTACCTGCAGTCACAGGGTAATTACTGCTGCTCCCATGGTCAGTGCGGAGCGCTCTGCTGTAGTCTGCTGCGTGTCATTGTACTTTTAGTGGGATGTGGGTCACCTTCCTGTAGTTACAGGTGCGGAGCGCTCTGCTGTAGTCTGCTGCGTGTCATTGTTGCTGTGACGGGATGTGGGTCACCTACCTGTAGTCACAGGGTAGTTACTGATCCTCCCATGGTCCTTGCAAAGCGCTCTGCTGTAGTCTGCTGCACGTCATTGTACTTTTAGTGGGATGCGGGTCACCTTCCTGTAGTTACAGGTGCGGAGCGCTCTGCTGCAATGTGTCGGTCGTAACGCCAGTTCCTCAGTGAGGAATGAGTTAATCTTATGAATGGGCGCTGTCCTCCCAGGGTCTGGGGCAATGAGCGGGTTAATCTTCTCTGTGGTTAGATGGGGTATTATTTATTAACGAGGGACGGCGGGGAGTCAGACTTAATGAGCAGAGACTCCTGCAGGGGGGTTTAGCGTATCCATGGGGGGTCAGATCAATAGACTACTCCATCCATTCATTATATTTCCCTTCTCTCTTCCCTTCCCTCAGTCTCTACCACATTCGCCCAGACGTCTCCAGAGCACCCCCTCCAGGAGGAGATACCCCAAAACTGGAGAGCGGGCGAGGACAGAGCCACCCCGAATCCTGTCCTTCAGTACTACATCCGCATGGTGAGATCCGGCTCTGAGGTCGCTGTGCGCTGGTAATGGTGATCCGATGTTATACCGCGCTGCCTCTGCCGCCTCCTCATTGCACTACCGCCATTACTGTGCATCCAGCTGCGAGCTCTCTTCCAGCAGATATTAATGTTCTCCATCTCTCTTCCCCTCCTTTCTCCTTAGTTATTGGACAGGACCCCAGGGGACCCCCTGAATGAGCAGGATAAAAGTCCTGGTGAGTGGCTGGGTGCTATAAAGTGGGGTCAGTACAGTACCACTGGGTGACTTTGGGGTACAGAGATCATGCTGAATGGGGGGCAGATAGTACAGTGATTGGGGGTCATTCTGAGTTGATCGCTCGCTAGCTAGTTTTAGCAGCCGTGCAAACGCATTGTCGCCGCCCACCGGTGAGTGTATTTTCGCTTTGCAGAAGTGCGAACGCCTGTGCAGCAGAGCGCCTGCAACATCTTTTTGCGCAAAACAAGACCAGCCCTGTAGTTACTCTTCGTGTGCGTTGATTCTAACAATGGTGGGACGGCTTTTGACGTCACAGACCCGCCCAGCCACGCCTGCGTTTTCCCCGACACGCCTGCGTTTTTCTAAGCACTCCCTAAAAACGGTCGGTTGACACCCAGAAACGCCCACTTCATGTCAATCTTCTTACGTTGTGCCGTGCGACTGAAAGCTTCGCTAGAACCTGTGAAAAACCACAAAGGACTTTGTACCCGTACGTCGCGCGTGTGCATTGCGGTGCATCCGCAGATTAGCCGTTTTTTTCACTGATCGTTGCGCTGCGAACTGCAGCTAGGGATCAACTCGGAATGACCCCCATTATGCGCCTAATTCAGCATGGATCATTATTTTGAGAATTTGCAGTTGTCTGCGAGTAGAAAGGCGCCACCCTGACAGGAAATTAAAACGCCCCGTGCAAGTTTGCGAATGCAGTGCAGATCACTTTCCATTCGCAGATGCATACGCAATTTACAGAACATCGAAGATTTTTTGCCATCTGAGCAAATGTAAGTAGGTCTGAGGCTGCAACTAATCTGCGACTGAGACCCGCCCCAAATATGCTTGGCCAAGCCTGCGTTTTTTCTGACACACCCACAAGACCGCAGGTTTCCGCCCAGAAACGCCGGCTTCCTGTCAGTCAAACAGCGGCTACGTTGCAATCACGATCTGTACACATTTTCTGTCACTATTACCCCTCGCACGTGCGCAATGTGAACGCTACGCATGCACAGTTGTTCGATAATCGCTCGATTTGCGAATTCGCTGAATAGCGATCCCTGCTGAATTAGGCCCTATATACAGAAACGTGCAACGTCCCGGATAAAGTGGCTGCTGTGCAGACATTGTATGTATAGCCGTCTGGCAGTCACAGCTCCTGGAATCATTGTGTACTTTCTGATGTCTTCTATCAGATATGTCTGAGCTGTGTCAGTATCTACTGAGTACAGAAAACCAGACCCTTCACAGGTAATATATCCCTTTCTCCTTATCCCCCTGCTCCTCTGTGTAACACATACAGCTATCTCTCCCCCTGCTCCTCTGTGTATCACATACACCTATCTCTCCCCTGCTCCTCTGTGTAACACATACAGCTATCTCTCCCCTGCTCCTCTGTGTATCACATACACCTATCTCTCCCCTGCTCCTCTGTGTATCACATACAGCTATCTCTCCCCCTGCTCCTCTGTGTATCACATACAGCTATCTCTCCCCTGCTCCTCTGTGCATCACATACAGCTATCTCTCCTCTGTGTAACACATACAGCTATCTCTCCCCTGCTCCTCTGTGTATCACGTACAGCTATCTCTCCCCTGCTCCTCTGTGTATCACGTACAGCTATCTCTCCCCTGCTCCTCTGTGTATCACATACACCTATCTCTCCCCTGCTCCTCTGTGTAACACGTACACCTATCTCTCCCCTGCTCCTCTGTGTAACACATACAGCTATCTCTCCCCTGCTCCTCTGTGTAACACGTACACCTATCTCTCCCCTGCTCCTCTGTGTAACACATACACCTATCTCTCCCCTGCTCCTCTGTGTAACACGTACACCTATCTCTCCCCTGCTCCTCTGTGTAACACGTACACCTATCTCTCCCCTGCTCCTCTGTGTAACACATACAGCTATCTCTCCCCTGCTCCTCTGTGTAACACATACACCTATCTCTCCCCTGCTCCTCTATGTAACACGTACAGCTATCTCTCCCCTGCTCCTCTGTGTAACACGTACAGCTGTCTCTCCCCTGCTCCTCTGTGTAACACGTACACCTATCTCTCCCCTGCTCCTCTGTGTAACACGTACAGCTGTCTCTCCCCTGCTCCTCTGTGTATCACGTACACCTATCTCTCCCCTGCTCCTCTGTGTAACACATACACCTATCTCCCCCTGCTCCTCTGTGTAACACATACACCTATCTCTCCCCTGCTCCTCTGTGTAACACATACACCTATCTCTCCCCTGCTCCTCTGTGTATCACATACACCTATCTCTCCCCTGCTCCTCTGTGTATCACATACAGCTATCTCTCCCCTGCTCCTCTGTGTAACACATACACCTATCTCTCCCCTGCTCCTCTGTGTAACACATACACCTATCTCTCCCCTGCTCCTCTGTGTAACACATACAGCTATCACTCCCCTGCTCCTCTGTGTAACACATACAGCTATCTCTCCCCTGCTCCTCTGTGTATCACATACACCTATCTCTCCCCTGCTCCTCTGTGTATCACATACACCTATCTCTCCCCTGCTCCTCTGTGTATCACATACACCTATCTCTCCCCTGCTCCTCTGTGTATCACATACACCTATCTCTCCCCTGCTCCTCTGTGTAACACATACACCTATCTCTCCCCTGCTCCTCTGTGTATCACATACACCTATCTCTCCCCTGCTCCTCTGTGTATCACATACACCTATCTCTCCCCTGCTCCTCTGTGTATCACATACACCTATCTCTCCCCTGCTCCTCTGTGTATCACATACACCTATCTCTCCCCTGCTCCTCTGTGTATCACATACACCTATCTCTCCCCTGCTCCTCTGTGTATCACGTACACCGATCTCTCCCCTGCTCCTCTGTGTAACACGTACACCTATCTCTCCCCTGCTCCTCTGTGTAACACGTACACCTATCTCTCCCCTGCTCCTCTGTGTAACACGTACACCTATCTCTCCCCTGCTCCTCTGTGTATCACATACACCTATCTCTCCCCTGCTCCTCTGTGTATCACATACACCTATCTCTCCCCTGCTCCTCTGTGTATCACATACACCTATCTCTCCCCTGCTCCTCTGTGTAACACATACACCTATCTCTCCCCTGCTCCTCTGTGTAACACATACACCTATCTCTCCCCTGCTCCTCTGTGTATCACATACACCTATCTCTCCCCTGCTCCTCTGTGTAACACATACACCTATCTCTCCCCTGCTCCTCTGTGTATCACATACACCTATCTCTCCCCTGCTCCTCTGTGTAACACATACACCTATCTCTCCCCTGCTCCTCTGTGTATCACATACACCTATCTCCCCCCTGCTCCTCTGTGTAACACATACACCTATCTCTCCCCTGCTCCTCTGTGTAACACATACACCTATCTCTCCCCTGCTCCTCTGTGTATCACATACAGCTATCTCCCCTGCTCCTCTGTGTAACACATACACCTATCTCTCCCCTGCTCCTCTGTGTAACACATACACCTATATCTCCCCTGCTCTCTATCACTAGTGCTTTCTGTACAGTACACTGCTATGTATCACTAGTGCTCTCTGTAGTGTACACGGCTATCTATCACTAGTGCTGTCTATACTGTACACTGCTATATATCATTAGCGCTCTACTGTATATAGCTCTCTATCACTAGTGCTCTCTGTACTGTACACAGTTTTCTATCACTATTGCTCACATCTATCTGTCACTAGTTCTGTCTGTACTGTACACTGCTATCCCTAGTGCTCTCTGTACTGTACACAGCTATCTATCCCTATTGCTCACAACTATCACTAGTGCTGTCTGTACTTTACACTGTTCCCTATCACTAGTGCTCTCTGTACTGTACACTGCTATATATCACTAGCGCTCTCTGTACTGTATACTGCTCTCTATCACTAGTGCTCTCTGTACTGTACACAGTTATCTATCACTATTGCTCACATCTATCTGTCATTAGTTCTGTCTGTACTGTACACTGCTATCCCTAGTGCTCTCTGTACTGTACACAGCTATCTATCCCTATTGCTCACAACTATCACTAGTGCTGTCTGTACTTTACACTGTTCTGTATCACTAGCGCTCTCTCTACTGTACACAGCTATCATCACTAGTGCTCTCTCTACTGTACACCGCTATCTATCCCTATTGCTCACAACTATCTATCACTAGTGCTGTCTGTACTGTACACTGCTCTCTATCACTAGTGCTCTCTGTACTGTACACAGCTATCATCACTAGTGCTCTCTGTACTGTACACCGCTATCTATCCCTATTGCTCACAACTATCTATCACTAGTGCTGTCTGTACTGTACACTGCTCTCTATCACTAGTGCTCTCTGTACTGTACACTGCTCTCTATCACTAGTGCTCTCTGTACTGTACACAGCTCTCTATCACTAGTGCTCTGTACTGTACACAGCTATCTATCACTAGTGCTCTCTTTACTGTACACAGCTATCTATCCCTATTGATCACAACTATCTATCACTAGTGCTGTCTGTACTGTACACTGCTCTCTATCACTAGTGCTCTCTGTACTGTACACAGCTCTCTATCACTAGTGCTCTGTACTGTACACTGCTCTCTATCACTAGTGCTCTCTGTACTGTACACAGCTCTCTATCACTAGTGCTCTACTGTACACAGCTATCTATCCCTATTGCTCACAACTATCACTAGTGCTGTCTGTACTTTACACTGTTCTCTATCACTAGCGCTCTCTCTACTGTACACAGCTATCATCACTAGTGCTCTCTGTACTGTACACCGCTATCTATCCCTATTGCTCACAACTATCTATCACTAGTGATGTCTGTACTGTACACAGCTCTCTATCACTAGTACTCTGTACTGTACACAGCTATCTATCACTAGTGCTCTCTTTACTGTACACAGCTATCTATCACTATTGCTCACAGCTATCTATCACTAGTGCTTATGTTGTGTACACCTCTCTAATGTTACCTCTGTATATAGATTGGAGGAGCACAATGCGGATGTCTCCAAACTGGAGAGTAATCCCAAGAAACAGGCAGAGCGTAAAGCGCCGGTGGCAGTGAGGAAAGAGGTAGGTGTCCCGTGTACCGGACCCTCAGGTTGTTACTTGTGTAGACATTTCTTCTCACCCCACTCTATCTGCTTCTCAGGTATTGTCCAGCCAGCGTCGCCCCAACCCAGCCAAACCACTGAAGCGGGTGTCTGCGAGAGGAGGGCGCCCTGGAGTCTGGAAATAGAGGGACTGCACCCGTATAACTTACCTCTGTATATGTGCTGGCAGGCAGGGGTCAGTGTAACATGAAGGTGGATCACCTGGTTACAAAGCGCTGAGACTGCACGTGACTACCTGTCCACCTCCATGATACTCGGACTACGCGTATCATCGCGGTCTCCGGGCAGATAGTCCCTGCGGTTTTACCCACCTGATTTATAGTCACCTTAGGAGACACATAAAGGGCTAATTAAATGAGCAGGTGATTTCCTAAAGGATTCTGGGATGCATTCCTACATATAATCAGCCTGTGGCATTCATTGTATTGCTATTACGACGTGCCTTGCTATATCAGTATGTAACAAAGTGCCTACCGGACGCGCTCCATCGTCATCGGAGGATATTATCCTTCATCAGTCCTCTGTTCTCAGGACGGGCGGGGACTGGAGGGAGCCAACCATCTTTACTTACTTACTTATTTATTTATTTATTTCTTCTTCTTTTTTTTATAAAGATCTCTGTACATATGCAAATTGCGCTTGCTAAGCATATTTATTTTTATTTAAAAAGAAAGATGTTCGTGTAAATTATTTTTACATAATAAAATTGATGTTTTCATGAAAATATTCTGTATTGTTATTCCTGTATCATATGCAAGGCTATCCCTACACCCCGCTTATTCCTGTATCATATGCAAGGCTATCCCTACACCCCGCTTATTCCTGTATGATATGCAAGGCTATCCCTACACCCTGCTTATTCCTGTATGATATGCAAGGCTATCCCTGCACCATGCGTATTCCTGTATGATATGCAAGGCTATCTCTACACCCTGCTTATTCCTGTATCATATGCAAGGCTATCCCTACACCCTGCTTATTCCTGTATCATATGCAAGGCTATCCCTACACCCTGCTTATTCCTGTATGATATGCAAGGCTATCCCTACACCCTGCTTATTCCTGTATGATATGCAAGGCTATCCCTACACCCCGCTTATTCCTGTATGATATGCAAGGCTATCCCTACACCCTGCTTATTCCTGTATGATATGCAAGGCTATCCCTGCACCATGCGTATTCCTGTATGATATGCAAGGCTATCCCTACACCCTGCTTATTCCTGTATGATATGCGAGGCTATCCCTACACCCTGCTTATTCCTGTGTGATATGCAAGGCTATCCCTACACCATGCGTATTCCTGTGTGATATGCAAGGCTATCCCTACACCCTGCTTATTCCTGTATGATATGCAAGGCTATCCCTACACCCTGCTTATTCCTGTATGATATGCGAGGCTATCCCTACACCCTGCTTATTCCTGTGTGATATGCAAGGCTATCCCTACACCATGCGTATTCCTGTGTGATATGCAAGGCTATCTCTACACCCTGCTTATTCCTGTATGATATGCAAGGCTATCCCTACACCCCGCTTATTCCTGTATGATATGCAAGGCTATCCCTACACCCTGCGTATTCCTGTGTGATATGCAAGGCTATCCCTGCACCATGCGTATTCCTGTATGATATGCAAGGCTATCCCTACACCCTGCTTATTCCTGTATGATATGCGAGGCTATCCCTACACCCTGCTTATTCCTGTGTGATATGCGAGGCTATCCCTACACCCTGCGTATTCCTGTGTGATATGCAAGGCTATCCCTACACCCTGCTTATTCCTGTATGATATGCAAGGCTATCCCTACACCCCGCTTATTCCTGTATGATATGCAAGGCTATCCCTACACCCTGCATATTCCTGTATGATATGCAAGGCTATCCCTACACCCCGCTTATTCCTGTATGATATGCAAGGCTATCCCTACACCCCGCTTATTCCTGTATATTATGCAAGGCTATCCCTACACCCCGCTTATTCCTGTATGATATGCAAGGCTATCCCTACACCCCGCTTATTCCTGTATGATATGCAAGGCTATCCCTACACCCTGCTTATTCCTGTATGATATGCAAGGCTATCCCTACACCCCGCTTATTCCTGTATGATATGCAAGGCTATCCCTATACCCTGCTTATTCCTGTATGATATGCAAGGCTATCCCTACACCCTGCTTATTCCTGTATGATATGCAAGGCTATCCCTACACCCCGCTTATCCCTGTGTGATATGCAAGGCTATCCCTACACCCCGCTTATCCCTGTGTGATATGCAAGGCTATCCCTACACCCTGCTTATTCCTGTGTGATATGCAAGGCTATCCCTACACCCTGCATATTCCTGTATCATATGCAAGGCTATCCCTACACCCTGCGTATTCCTGTATGATATGCAATGCTATCCCTACACCCTGCGTATTCCTGTATGATATGCAAGGCTATCCCTACACCCTGCTTATCCCTGTGTGATATGCAAGGCTATCCCTACACCCTGCTTATTCCTGTGTGATATGCAAGGCTATCCCTACACCCTGCTTATTCCTGAATGATATGCAAGGATATCCCTACACCTTGCTTATTCCTGTATGATATGCAAGGATATCCCTACACCTTGCTTATTCCTGTGTGATATGCAAGGATATCCCTACACCCTGCTTATTCCTGTATGATATGCAAGGCTATCCCTACACCCCGCTTATTCCTGTGTGATATGCAAGGATATCCCTACACCCTGCTTATTCCAGTATGATATGCAAGGATATCCCTACACCCTGCTTATTCCTGTGTGATATGCAAGGCTGTCCCTACATCCTGCGTATTCCTGTATGATATGTAAGGATATCCCTACACCCTGCGTATTCCTCTATAATTATTATCATTTATTTAGATGGCGCCACAAGGGTTCCGCAGCGCCTAACAAAGTACATAAACAAATGAGCAAAACAATAACTTACAGTACAAGACAATGTATGACAAGTACAGCGTATATAAACATTTCTGCATCAGTTGACAGGATACTGAAATAAGCATCATGGTGGTAGAAACCGAGGGTTTTGTGACAATGTAAAGTGTATGGATTAGAAAATAGTCTTAAGAGAAAAGCACATGAGGAGAGAGGGCCCTGCTTGTGAGAGCTTACATTCTGAAGGGGTGGGGCAGACAGACAGGGGGACACAGATGGGGTAGACAGTGATCATGGAACAGAGGGTTAGGATGAGAGACGGCTGGGTTTGATGAAGTGTGTCTTGAGAGCATGTTTAAAGTTTTAAAGAGCTGGAGAGTCTGATAGGGAGAGATGGTAGAGAATTCCAGAGGCAGGGAGCACAACGGACAAAATCTTGGGAGGCCAAAATGGGAGGAAATGATTAGCTTTTCAGGAGGAAAAGCAGCATGTATTTGTGGAGCCAAGAGGGTGGGTAGGTGGGTGGGAGTGTAAAGGGAGAAACAGTTAAATATGTGAATGGCTGAGGGCTTTGTAAGTGAGTGTGAGAAGCTTGAATTGGATTCGGAAGGGGAGCCAATGAAAGGGCTTATAAGAGAGGGGAGGTGGACGTAGTATGTTTGGTGAGGAAGATGAGCCGGGCAGCAGCATTGAGGATAGATTGGAGTGGAGAGAGGTGTTTGTCAGGAAGGCCAGATTGGACTACTGTAATGTCCTCCTATTTGGAGATGACCAGTGAGTGGATAAGGGTCTTAGTAGCATCCTGGGTGAGAAAGGGTCTGATCCTGGAAATATTTTTGAGATGGAAGTGCAGGACTGCAAGAGGTGCTGAATGTGAGGTTTGAAGGAGAGTGAGGAATCAATGATCACTCCAAGCCTGTGCACTTGAGGGCTAGAGGTGATAGTTATGCCGTCAATAGATGGTAAAATTGTGGGAGAGGTTATGCAGGAGGGTGGGAAGATGATCAGCTCGGTCTTAGACATGTTAAGTTCAAGAAAGTGCTGGGACTTCCAAGAAGAGATAGCAGAGAGACAGCTGGAGATACGAGTGACGAGAAAGTGAGGTCTCGTGAGGAAAGGTAGATTTGAGTATCATCAGCATAGAGATGATATTGGTAGTCAAAAGGGTGAATCAATGGGATTTGGTTATGTGAACTACCGACGCCGGGATCCCGCACGATGAATATCCCGCCCAACAGGGACTATTTCCACTCGTCACCCATAGAGTGGGAATAGATCCTGTGGCTTGCAACACCACCCCCCACCCCCGCCAGCCATCTTCAAGCTGGTATTGCAGCGTAGGTATGGTGACTGGCCGCTCCCGAATGAAGGTGGAGGATGCTTAGCGTAAAGGAGAAGGCAGAGAACAGAACCTTGGGAAAAAACCTACTGTTAGGGGAAGTACGGGGGAGGTGGAGTCATGAGAGGAGACAGAAGGAGCAGTCAGATAGGTAGGAGGACAGCCAGGAGGGGGCAGTATCACACAGACCAAGGCAGAGAAGGATTTGCATGAGGAGAGGATGGTCCACAGTGTCAAAAGCAGCAGAGTGGTCAAGGAGAATAAGCAGAGAGTAGTGGCCCTCGGATTTGGCAGCAGTGAGGGCATTGCATACTTTCATGAGGGCAGTTTAAGTGGAGCAGAGACGACGAAAGCCAGACTAACATCGATCAAGCAGGGAGTGGGAGGAAAGAAAGGCAGTAAGGCGGTTGTAGACAATAGCCTCAAGGAGTTTGGAGGCAAAATGGAGAAGAGAGATGGGTCGGTAGCTGGAGAGTGTTCAGATAAAGGGTAGGTTTTTTTTAAGAATAGGGAAGACAATGGTATGCTTGAAGACAGAGGGCACAGTGCCTTATGAGAGGGAGAGATTGAGGAGATGGGCAATATGGGAACAGGCAGAAAGAGAGGTAGCGGAGGAGGCGGCAATGGATAGGGTCGAGTTGGGGGGAGAACCAGATGAGGGTCATTACTTCATCTCCAGTTACAGGGGAAAAATAAGTCAGAGTTGGTTAGATGGATGTGGAGGGGTGGTCAGAAAAACGAGGGGGAAAATAGCTGAGGGTCTGTTGGGATGTGATGTCCAGACATATGGCATCAATTTTGGATGTGAAGTAGGTGGCAAATTTTAAGGGCAGAGCGTGAAGATAGAGGATGATGAGGTGAGGGTGGGCAGAGAAGGGAGTTGACAATAGCAAAGAGATGCTGGTGTCTTGAGAACTGAAGTATGACTGTTTAGAGAAGGAAAGGGCATCACTGTAGGATGAAAACATAAATTTGAAATGGAGGAAATCCGTTTTAGATAGTGATTTCCTCCACTGTCGCTTGGCGGTACGTGAACATTTTTGCAGATATCTTGGGAATTTGGAATGCCAGTGTTGAGGTGTTGATATGCAAGGGTGAATAGTGGTTTCTGGAGCAACAGAGTCAAGAGCAGAAGTAAGAGAGGCATTGTATAAGGAAGTAGCTTGTTCAGGACAGGAGACAGAGAAGTGAGTTAATCAGGGAGTAAAGGAAATGGTGTTGATGGCCTCAATGTTACGCTTAGTGATGGTAGCTTTAGGAGGTAGAGGTGGGGAAGCAGAGAGAGATAAGTTAATAGAGAACAGGTGATGGTCAGAGAGGGTGAATGGGAAGTTGGAGAAGTCCGAAATATACTAGCAAAAGGGAGAGAGAGAAGGCTCCACACAAGAGCCTTCTCTCTCTCCCTTTTGCTAGTATATGTACTTTCTGGCTCTGGGCGCACCACCAACTAGGACAGTGTTAATTAATTGAAAAAAATATATTTTTTTCCTCCCAATTTTCAAGGGTTTAATTGTCCGATTTTGGTTTTCACATATGAATACTATATCAATTTGACTGGTGCCCGATCGCCCTTTGTGAAGTCCGAAATATCACAACATTGGGTGAGACCAGATCAAGTGAGTGCCCATTCACATGGGATGGGGAGGAGGTCCACTGGGAGAGACCAAGTGAAGATGTGAGGATGAGGAGTTTAGAGGCAGAGGATTCTGTGGGGATATCGATTGTGATATTGAAATCACCTAAGATAATGGGGGGAATGTCTGAAGAGAGGAAGTAAGTGAGCCAGGAAGCAAAGTGATCAAGGAATTTGGTGGTAATGCCAAGGAGACGGCAAATGACAGCTACTCAAAGCTTAACAGGTTGGACGAGGCATTATGCATGAACCTCAAATGTAGAGAAGGGAAGGTTCTGGTGGTAGGAGTAACCGGAGGATAGAAGGACCCCAACACAACCACGTCGACCCCCGTACCGAGGGGAGTGTATAAATGTGAGGCCCCCAGTAGAGAGGAGCGGGAGAAGTGGTGTCAGATGGGGAAACCCAGGTTTCTGTAAAGGCTAGTTGATTCAGGGAGTTGGAGATGAAAAGGTCATGGGTGGTGACCAAATTGTTACAGATAGGGCGCAGGAGAGCGTTTGTCATGGTTGCTAAAGCCTTGAGGTGACATTAAATTGGGGGGCAGGAATGAGAGAGTAGTGATGGTGCGAGCGTCTGAGCTACAAAGGGGAATTGCTAGAGGTAGGCGGGGAAGGAGAACAGTGTGATGCAGATGGAGTTGAGGTGATATGACAGGGAGAGAATGGAGAGAGCAGGGCTGAGTGGTGGGGTCGTAGGCCCATGGTGGGGCAGAGGTGAATAAAAGTGGGGTAACAGGAGGGGAAGGGAAGCAGAGGGGGGACAGAGGAGTAAGTATGGTCAAAAATGCATTGGTAATTCAGACAGGAATTATAAGTGTATAAAGGTACATTTCATTGGTATAGCTGTGTAATTAAATAAAAACGGAAAGTACAAATAGAAGCATTTGCTGGTGAAATGGAAAGTTTTACAATGTCCAAAACAGGGAGTTCAGTGCGGAGTTTTCAGGTCAAACAACCCAGAGGTGATTGATGTGAAGAAATAAACTCACGTTTGTTGGTTTAAAATAGTTCTTCAGTTTTCTGGGGGTTTTTTTGTTCTTCTGTTTTACTTCGGTTTAACGCCGGTATAACGCTGAAGCAAGGCATACCCCATAACTAGCAACTGGGTCTATACATTTAGAAACTAAAGAAAATATATCAGAATGAGATACTGGTGGACATTCCGAGTTGTTCGCTCGCTGCTATTTTTAGCAGAATTGCTAATAGGCTAAAATCCGGCAGTTCTGCGCATGCGTATGCACCGCAGGGCGCACGCGCTAAGCAATTTTACACAAATCTATGCTATTTTACTCACGGGCGAACAAAGCTTTTCAATCGCTCTGCTGATCGGTGAGTGATTGACAGGAAAGGGGCGTTTCTGGGTGGTAACTGAGCGTTTTCCGGGAGTGTGCTAAAAAACGCAGGCGTGTCAGGGAAAAACGCGGGAGTGGCTGGCCGGACGCTGGGCGTGTTTGTGACGTCAAACCAGCAACTAGACGGACTGAGGAGATCGCAATCTAGGAGTAGGTCTGGAGCTACTCAGAAACTGCAAGGAAATACACTGCTCAAAAAAATAAAGGGAACACTAAAATAACACATCCTAGATCTGAATGAATGAAATATTCTTATTAAATACTTTGTTCTTTACATAGGTGAATGTGCTGACAACAAAATCACACAAAAATTATCAATGGAAATCAAATTTATTAACCCATGGAGGTCTGGATTTGGAGCCACCCTCAAAATTAAAGTGGAAAAACATACTACAGGCTGATCCAACTTTGATGTAATGTCCTTAAAACAAGTCAAAATGAGGCTCAGTAGTGTGTGTGGCCTCCACGTGCCTGTATGACCTCCCTACAACCCACACAAGTGGCTCAGGTAGTGCAGCTCATCCAGGATGGCACATCAATGCGAGCTGTGGCAAGAAGGTTTGCTGTGTCTGTCAGCGTAGTGTCCAGAGCATGGAGGCGCTACCAGGAGACAGGCCAGTACATCAGGAGACGTGGAGGAGGCCGTAGGAGGGCAGCAACCCAGCAGCAGGACCGCTACCTCCGCCTTTGTGCAAGGAGGAACAGGAGGAGCACTGCCAGAGCCCTGCAAAATGACCTCCAGCAAGCCACAAATGTGCATGTGTCTACTCAAATGATCAGAAACAGACTCCATGAGGGAGGTATGAGGGCCCGACATCCACAGGTGGGGGTTGTGCTTACAGCCCAACACCATGCAGGACGTTTGGCATTTGCCAGAGAACACCAAGATTGGCAAATTCGCCACTGGCGCCCTGTGCTCTTCACAGATGAAAGCAGGTTCTCACTGAGCACATGTGACAGACGTGACAGAGTCTGGTTACGCCAAGGAGAACGTTCTGCTGCCTGCAACATTCTCCAGCATGAGCGGTTTGGCAGCGGGTCAATTGAGCACATCTGGGACATCATGTCTCGCTCCATCAACCAACGCCACGTTACACCACAGACTGTCCAGGAGTTTGGCGGATGATTTAGTCCAGGTCTGGGAGGAGAACCCTCAGTAGACCATCCGCCACCTCATCAGGAGCATACCCAGGCGTTGTAGGGAGGTTATACAGGCACGTGGAGGCCACACACACTACTGAGCCTCATTTTGACTTGTTTTAAGGATATTACGTCAAAGTTGGATCAGCCTGTAGTGTGTTTTTCCACTTTATTTTTGAGGGTGACTCCAAATCCAGGCCTCCATGGGTTAATAAATTTGATTTCCATTGATAATTTTTGTGTGATTTTGTTGTCAGCACATTCAACTATGTAAAGAACTAAGTATTTAATAAGAATATTTCATTCATTCAGATCTAGGATGTTATTTTAGTGTTCCCTTTATTTTTTTGAGCAGTGTACTTAATAGCAGAATTGCTAATCTTTCATTAGCAATTCTGCTATGCTAAGATACACTCCCAGAGGGCGGCGGCCTAGCGTGTGCACTGCTGCTAAAAGCAGCTAGCGAGCGAACAACTTGGAATGAGGGCCACTATGCAGAAAATTATGTATTTGGAATACCTATGACGTTCAAAGCTGGCCTATAGAAGTACAAGGCAGCAGTCCATATTGGGAGATGTAGTCAAATACCTATGAGTTTTAAATAATATACACGCTGTACTCCCTCCCATTGGCGTTTCTATATAGGGGTGCAATGTGTGCGGTGCACACGGACCCGTGGGGCACACACTGCACCCATATTTTAATATTTACCTTTCCGGGGTCCAGCATCTGGTGCTGCAGACGCTGCGAAAATCGCAGCCAAAATGGTCGCTGCTCATGCGCGGTAGTCAAATTGGTCTCCGGAACATGGCAGATGCCATGTTTCCGGAGACCTGCGCATGCGCAGTAGACTCCAGGACAATGCCGGAGACTACTGGACCCGGGCCCCCTCCTCTGTTAAAACCCCCCTGCTCCCTCCCCTACCTGTATAATAGACACATGTTCCTGGATAATATACTGTATATATGACTATACTTCATCCTGCTCCTTTTCACACAGCTATGTAATTGCTCCTCTATGTAACACGTACAGCCACAGTATTTATCCTCCTGATGGGTTGTGTAACACATACAGTTACTGTATCTATAACTTTGTTCCTCTAGATAATATACACCGCTGTTCTCTGTATAATACATGTAGGTTGGCCACTCCTCTCACTACAAACGTGCACACAGCTCTCAGTGCCGACTGTATACCAACACACAGCAAGAGGTGACCTAATCTTTACCCCCCTTGAACACTGGATCGGCTAATCAGCTTAATGAGGTTGGAGAGAATTGTTAGGAGGGGGTTCTGTGTGACAGGTGGAGAGGAGAACTGATATAGGCAATGGAAAAAAGAACAAGTGTTGGTGGATGAGGAATCTTTAGAGTTAGGGGATCGGTAGTTTTGCCAAATGTAAACTGACCGACATGAGGAGAACCATGTATAAACTCCTATTTAAGAAGCACACCTGGTAAAGATGACTGGCTGAGAAAAGAGAAGACGAGAGAAGACGTGACAAAGCGACAAAAAGGACAAACGAGTAAGTTCTTAGAAAAGCAAAGAACTGAGCAGCTGAGAGGAACCGACGATTGTGCCAGTAGAATGAGAAGGACGAGAGATTAGGAGGAGGAGAGAGAACAGTCTAATAAGTAGGAGACGGTAAGGGTAAAAAAAAAGCAGATTAAAGATCAGGATTAGGTGTCTCTCTCTCTCTCTCTCTCTGTCTCGCTCTTTCTGCATCGCTGCCACCAAAACGGCCCCTTTGGATCTCTCGAGGAATCTGCTGCCTCCATCCCAAAGATCTGTTTCACACCAACCTCATCAAAGTCCGGGAGCAAGATCTCAGGATGCCCAGGTGAGTTCCTGACTTGTGTCTTGTGGCAGAAAAAACGTAAAGGATTAAAGGAGCAATGCTCTGCAGGTCACGAATCGGAATTAAGGCGACCCTCTGCGTGATTTCTCGGCTGTGCGGTTTGAAGGAGAAGCCTTGCAGCGGCTTCCTCCATTCCAAGGGATTTAAAGGGAGGTTGATGTATAATAAATTCAAACGGTGGTGAAACGTTCCTAACAAACGTTTCTTCTCGCTCATTAATATAAGAAGGGTTCTGTAAACTCCCAATGGCTCCCAAAGTTTGTTGCTTCAATTTTCCTTTGGTGCGTACACACCATTAATGAATGTCCTTCCACCAGCTGCATCGTATTATCATGCACTGGTTTCTGTGTGCTGTTAAGTCTGTGTGTGAAGTGCTCTGTATAGTCCTCTAGTTTCCTTGTTTTTCTGTGATTACTTCAAAAATGTCCCTTTTTGTCACAAAGCATGTGTGATTATGATAGGTCTGTTCAAAGCCATGCTTGACCTCTTTGTGGCCCTTGTAAGGAAAATCCCCAGATCTAGGTATTGGGATAAGATAAAGTGCTCTGTGTGACAGGCCGTGATCACTATGCCTAATAGTTTTAGGAATCTACCGTTTACTAATTCTTTGTCTCTTTTTCTCCTGACTGTCCTTTGCTGTCCTCCTTGTTTCATCCGTCACAATCCTGCACAACTAGTCCGAGAGATTACAGTCGACTTTCCACGATGACTCTCGATCATTCTTAAAATTGTGCTAAACGTCATGCCTTGCCCAAGTTCCCTCCTCTTCCTTTCCAACCATCCCAGGTGGACCTTACCGTCTTCAGCTGTCCTGCTGATCTTTGTACTAATTCTCTTGCCAAGGACAGTTTTGGCAGCCACCTTTCGTATTGGCTTAGTGGGTCCCTGGGCCTGTGACCCACTGCTAGCGAAGGCTCTCCCAGATGTTGCGGCTCGCTTGGCGCTCTACGATTCTAACACGGATCATTCACTCACTGCCGGTGTCTGGATTGACCACGTACTATTGACTCAAGGGTGCTCGGCTCCCCGTGCGTTTGCGGCCTTTGCTCTCATGGAACATTCAGTGGCTGCCTTCGTTGGCCCTGCCAACCCTGCGTATTGTCCTGCGGCAAGTCTACTTGCCAAAGGTTGGAACAAGCCAATGGTTTCCTGGTCTTGCCTTGGAGTGTTGAGCCCCATTCCACATCCGGTCCATATACTTTATGCGGTACTAAGCTTCTTTCACTGGGCTGGCGTAGCCGTGGTCATCGGGCCACAGGAGCATTGGGTTGGAGCTGGCAGGGAGCTCTCAGATGCTCTGCGAAACTGGGGCCTGCCAGTTGATCCGGTGGTCACCATGGAAGAAGGAGAAGATGGGGCAAGAGAAGCACTGAGGAAGCTAAAAAGGAAACGACGAGTGAGAGGTGAGACCTTTTACGCATATTCATTTTTATGTTTCATGGTGCATCCTTGTAACTAATCTGCTTTGATTTACCTTCCACCCTTGTATCCTAATTTATACAACACAGCTTCTTATAGTGTCCTTTCATTGTTAAGAACACTCAGAGGGATAATTATGTCCTGCATGTCGGTGTTTATACACGTCACAGTGGTAGATTAATACTGTCCATACCAACATGCTCGAGATTTCGTATATGTAATCCGTGTTTTGACGACCCATTCCAAACTGCACAAACTCATCAAGAAAAGCTTTAGAAGTAGACATTCTATTTGTAAAATGGTAAAATGATCTTACTGATGTTCTACAGTGGTGGTTATGTGCATGCACTCAGTCCTAATTGGTGGAGAGGACCAACGTCACCTTCTAGAAGTAGCCCATGACCTACGCATGACAGATGGCTCCACGGTTTTCATCCCATATGATACTCTTCAGTACAGTCTTCCATATGACCGTCCTTTCCCCATCTTCATCAACAACACTAAGCTACGCCGAGCATACGATTCTGTCCTCACGATCACCGTCAGCTCCCAACATGGAAACTTCTATAACGCTTTCCAGGATGCAAAAGCCAATGACGAGGTCCCACAAGATATTGATCCAATGGAGGTAATCTCACATCTCTCACTCTCCACCTGCCCCCATCCCCTTACCTATACCCCCACTCTGTCTCCCTTCTCATATCTCTCCCTCTCTCTCTATCCCCTCCTCCACCCCCTCTCTTTTCTTACTTCTCTCCATCTCCCCCTCTTCTTACATCTCTCTCTATTACTCTCCACCCCCTCTACCTATCACCCCCTGTCTATCTCTGTTTTCACATCACTCACTCTTTCTGTCTCTCTACCCCCATTGCCCCCTTTTCTTACAATCACTCCCCTTTCTTCTCACATCTCTCCCTCTCTATCTCTCCCTTCTCTCTTTTCTTATATCTCTACCCCCTTCTTCCACATCTCTTCCTCTCTATCTCTTCCTTCTCTCTTTCCTTAATCTCTCTCTTTCCCTTTTTCTCCCCCCCCCCCCCTCTCTATTGCTCTCTCTCTCCACCCCCTCCCTATCTCTTCTCACATCTCTCCCTCTCTCTCTCTCTTTCCTCTTAAATCTCCCCCACACTCTTTCCCCCCTCTTTTTTCTCACATTTCTTCCTCTCTCCCACTTCCTGTCGCTCTCTCTTTTTCTCCGTCTACACCACTTTTTCTCTCCCTCTCTTTCTCTCTCCCTCTCCACCACTTTCTCTCTCCCTCTTTCTCTCTCCACTCTCCCAATATCTCTCCTCCCTATTTCACCCCTTTTCCTCCTTCCCTCTCTCCCCCCTTTCTCTCTTCACTCTCCCCCTCTCTCTCTCTACTCCCTCTCTCTCTTCCCCCTCTCCCTCTCTCCCCTTTTCCCCCGTCTCTCACTTCCCTTTCTTTCTTTCTCTCTCTCTCTCTCTCTCTCTCTCTCTTTCTCTCCCTCCCTCTCTTTCGTGCATTTATGTTTCATATACACCTTATACACAGAGCCAGGAGGTCATTTTATGCAGTATTTTTAATAATTGAGTGCATGAAGCAAAGTTTGTGTACATTGAGCCATCAGAAAGAAAAGGTGTCACTTTCTCAGTCTCACTCAGAAAATGTTGTATTTTGGATATCGGATTTTCAGATATGGTAGACTCAACCTGTCCCTATTACTAGGTGTCTCCACTCTTTGCAACCATCTACAACTCCATCTACCTGATGGCCACTGTAATAAAGAGGACCTACCGGACAGGGCAGAGAGTGACGGCTGCCTCCATCTCACGGCATGCGCAGAACATACAGTTGGAGGGCTTTGGCTACCCACTCTCTTTAGATGAGGACGGCGACTCCCAGACTACGTATATCATTCTGGATACAGATGGAGAGAACAAGCTACTCACCCCAGTATACTCTATTGATCCGGTTACGGGGAACCTTCATCACCTGAGAAAGATTCACTTCCCATACAATCATCACCCGGGAACTGACTCTGACTGCTGGTTTGATCGTAGCTCAATCTGTATTGGAGGTAAGTCCATGTGTAGGTCAGTACAGGGGTCAATTCAGTAACTCCATATGGGCGTATTGGTTTCATAATAAGGGTCTTACTTAGTATTTTCAGAAAAGTATCATATCTCAGAGGGTCCCTAACAATCGCAGGACCCTTTGGCTGGGTCTACTATCCTCATTTTATTTATTATTTATTAACAGTTTCTTACATAGCGCAGCATATTCCGTTGCGCTTTACAATTAGAACAACAGTAATGGAAGAAAACTGGGTAAAAACAGACAGACATAGAGGTCGGAAGGCCCTGCTCGCAAGCTTACATTATATAGGGAAATAGGCATTGATACACAAGGATAGGTGCTGTCTATTGCATAATGGTCCAGCCAGATTGCTAGGTTCTTAATGGGTTGTGTGATATGATCACCCGCAATGTTGGGCAAGAGTCAGAAGGGTGTGAGAGTAAAGAAATACAAGATATGTGATGTTATGTGTACTGTACAGGGAGTATGTAATTAGATAGGGAAGTATTGAAGGTTATGTGGGTGGGTCTGGAATTTGATAGGCTTGTCTGAAGAGGTGAGTTTTCAGGGAACGGTTAAAGGTTTGGAGACTAGAGGCAAGTCTTATTGTGCATGGGAGGGCATCCCACAGAGTGGGTGAAGCCCAGATAAAGTCCTGTAATTTTGAGTGGGTCATTATAACTGGGACACCTTTGCATTGTGCTCATTACCATTCAATCATTGGGGGTGATTCAGACCTGATTGCTACTGTGCGTTTTCGCACAGCGAGCGATCGGCAATTAACTGCACATGCGTATGCACCACAATGGGCAAGCATCGGCAAACAACAAAAGGCATCGCCGGTCAGCGACAGGCTGGTGCGAAAATTCCAATCGCACAGCCATTCGCAAGCTGATTGACAGGAAGAGGCTGTTTGTGGGTGACCATTTTCTGGGAGTGTCAGGGGAAACGCAGGTGTTCCCAAGCGTTATCAGCAGTGGCGTAACTAGAAATGTTTCTCCCCCAAGCCAATAAATACTCTGGTGCGCCACCCCCCCCTCCCCTCATAATTTGCACTATCAAAGTGAAGAAAAGGGGTGTGGCTTCATTAATATGGGCGTGGCATTGCAGGAAAAGACTACCTTATACCCCAGTTTTGCAACCTGCACGCAGAGACATTGGCGACCACAGGGGGGGGGAAATCCTGATTCATGCCCCTTACATTATTTGTCATTTTTCCTCCTTATAGTAATTCCCATTATACATTATGCCACATACTGCAATGGCCCTTAGACATTATGCCACACACCATGATGCCCCCGACACATTATGCCACACACCGTAATGCCCCGACACATTATGACACGCATCGCAATGCCTGTTATACATTATGTTACACACTGCAATGCCCCTGATACATTATAGCACATACAATGCCTGTGACACATTATGACACACACCGCAATGTCCGTGATACATTATGCCACACACAGCAATGTCCGTGATACATTATGCCACACACTGCAATGACCCTGAGACATTATGCCACACACCGTCATGCCTGTGACACATTATGACACACACCGCAATGCCCAGTATACATTATACTACATACCACAATGACCGTGATACATGATGCCACATATCGCAATGCCCGTGATACATTATGCCACATACCGCAATGCCCGTGATACATTATGCCACATACTGCAATGGCCCTTAGACATTATGCCACACACCATGATGCCCCCAACACATTATGCCACACACCGTAATGCCCCCGACACATTATGACACGCATCGCAATGCCTGTTATACATTATGTTACACACTGCAATGCCCCTGATACATTATAGCACATACAATGCCTGTGACACATTATGACACACACCGCAATGTCCGTGATACATTATGCCACACACAGCAATGTCCGTGATACATTATGCCACACACTGCAATGACCCTGAGACATTATGCCACACACCGCAATGCCCAGTATACATTATACTACATACCACAATGACCGTGATACATGATGCCACATACCGCAATGCCCGTGATACATTATGCCACATACCGCAATGCCCGTTACACATTAAGCCCTACAGTAAGGCTTCTAATTACTTTTAAATTACCTGCTCGTTGCCAGGGGTTTCATGCTCAGGGTGTCATGCCCATTGCCAGAGGTTTCATGCGCTGGGTGTCAAGCTTGTTGCCAGGGGGTAATGCTTGTTGCCAGGGATTTCATGCACTGGGTGTCATGGGGAGTAATGCTGCCCAAACCGCTCCCCACTGTTTAGTGTGCCGCGGGCACCGCTGCCCGTTCCCCCCGTTGCTGCTACTGCTGCCCCCGCCGCTCCACAATAGCAGGGCTGCTATGCGCTCCCGCGGGTTTCGGCACCTCCTAGATGCTAGAGGTCAAGTATGACCTCTAGCATGTTTACTCCATGGCGGCAGCCATCTTGGAAGAAACATTTAGCAGACTGACATGCGTACGACTAGTCTACATGTCAATCTGCTGTGAATCAGTGGCGGCGCCCCCCTGCAGCCCTGCGCCTCCGCAGTGGCTGCGGGGGCAGTAGTTACGCCACTGGTTTTCAGGGAGGGTGTGTGACGTCAGCCCTGACCCCGATCAGCCTGTTCTCATCGCACTGTAGGATAAGTCCTGGGCTGCGCACACACTGCACACACAGTGGTAAAAACCATTCACTGGTGAGTGAGGTGGGAACGGATTTGCAGCTGTCCGTTGACTGAGGGATTTTTAGCAGCTCGGTGTACACATGCGATCGCACACTTGCATGACGAATATACACTCCCCTTGGGCGGCGACTACCTGATCGCAGGACAACAATTTTAGCAGCCCCAGCGACCAGGTCTGAATTACTCCCTAAGTCAGTCTTCTATCTAGAGGTCCGAGCATCCTCTGTAAAGGGAAGGCCTTAACTAACTAAAACTATTCAGCTGGGTCACAATATCATGACATCACGACCGCTGCAGCTCTGGGCTACAGCATCATGGAGGCTTCATAGCTAAGAGCTCAAACCAAGGTTGGGGGATGTGTGGAGAGACTTCTGTGACATTTTGGACAGCAGGAGTTAAAATTTGTCAGTGGCTTGGCCCGTCTTCATGACCGATGCACCTGGCGAGTGCCACCCTGGCCAACCAGTAGATGCAGGCTTACAGGGATGCCATCAGAAATTGTGGGGCCTGTGACTGAAAAATTAGCTAGCCCACCCCCCATATTGTACCTTGGCGCTCCACCCCTACGTGACGTCACTGCGGGAATGATTCACAGAGGGCCAAAGCCCAGGGAAGGCTTGATTTTAAGAAGACCTCTCTGCACATTGGCACAGCCTGCAGCAGCTCTCCAGATATCGTCGTTAGGAGCCAGAGGCAGCAGGACCCCCTCTCTCTCCAGGCCCGAGACTACAATCCCGGCAGTTTCCCCCTGATGGTGGCCCTGTGGACTTGTATATACCCTGCTCAAAAAAATAAAGGGAACACTAAAATAACACATCCTAGATCTGAATGAATGAAATATTCTTATTAAATACTTTGTTCTTTACATACTTGAATGTGCTGACAACAAAATCACACAAAAATTATCAATGGAAATCAAATTTATTAACCCATGGAGGTCTGGATTTGGAGTCACACTCAAAATTAAAGTGGAAAAACACACTACAGGCTGATCCAACTTTGATGTAATGTCCTTAAAACAAGTCAAAATGAGGCTCAGTAGTGTGTGTGGCCTCCACGTGCCTGTATGACCTCCCTACAACGCCTGGGCATGCTCCTGATGAGGTGGCGGATGGTCTACTGAGGGATCTCCTCCCAGACCTGGACTAAAGCATCCGCCAACTCCTGGACAGTCTGTGGTGCACGTAGCGTTGGTGGATGGAGCGAGACATGCTGTCCCAGATGTGCTCAATTGGATTCAGGTCTGGGGAATGGGTGGGCCAGTCCATAGCATCAATGCCTTCGTCTTGCAGGAACTGCTGACACACTCCAGCCACATGAGGTCTTGCATTAGGAGGAAACCCAAGGCCAACCGCACCAGCATATGGTCTCACAAGGGGTCTGAGGATCTCATCTCGGTACCTAATGGCAGTCAGGCTACCTCTGGCGAGCACATGGAGGGATGTGCGGCCCCCCAAAGAAATGCCACCCCACACCATTACTGACCCACTGCCAAACCGGTCATGCTGGAGGATGTTGCAGGCAGCAGAACGTTCTCCTTGGCGTCTCCAGACTCTGTCACGTCTGTCACATGTGCTCAGTGAGAACCTGCTTTCATCTGTGAAGAGCACAGGGCGCCAGTGGCAAATTTGCCAATCTTGGTGTTCTCTGGCAAATGCCAAACGTCCTGCACGGTGTTGGGCTGTAAGCACAACCCCCACCTGTGGACGTCGGGCCCTCATACCACCCTCATGGAGTCTGTTTCTGATCGTTTGAGTAGACACGTGCACATTTGTGGCTTGCTGGAGGTCATTTTGCAGGGCTCTGGCAGTGCTCCTCCTGTTCCTCCTTGCACAAAGGCGGAGGTAGCGGTCCTGCTGCTGGGTTGTTGCCCTCCTACGGCCTCCTCCACGTCTCCTGATGTACTGGCCTGTCTCCTGGTAGCGCCTCCATGCTCTGGACACTACGCTGACAGACACAGCAAACCTTCTTGCCACAGCTCGCATTGATGTGCCATCCTGGATGAGCTGCACTTCCTGAGCCACTTGTGTGGGTTGTAGGGAGGTCATACAGGCACGTGGAGGCCACACACACTACTGAGCCTCATTTTGACTTGTTTTAAGAACATTACATCAAAGTTTGATCAGCCTGTAATGTGTTTTTCCACTTTAATTTTGAGGTTGACTCCAAATCCAGACCTCCATGGGTTAATAAATTTGATTTCCATTGATAATTTTTGTGTGATTTTGTTGTCAGCACATTCAACTATGTAAAGAACAAAGTATTTAATATTTTTTTTGAGCAGTGTATTTTATTTCTATGGATTGCAGGAAAGCGTCATGCTGAATGATTTTGGCCTCAGGTTAAGATTGGGGTACCAATGCATAATGATGGATGCATAATGATGGCATTTCAATGTATGTTAAAGTTTGGTACTCATTATTATCCAGTATCTTTCTATAATTGCATTAATAAAAATTCCAACAGCATTTTCAAGAAAAATGCATTTTAGCGTGTTTCCTATGTTGGTCACTTGGTGGCGCTGTCCCACCATAGTCTGGGGCTGATCCCAAGTTGGCACAAAAGCAAGAAAAGAAGCAGAAGGGATGGCCATCGGCCATCTATGTTTCCTAATCATCGATGGTTTGTGACCGATGTTGAATGCTTTTGCTATCGATGTGAGAGAACCAGATGGTTTCCCTCCACTGATGACACAACATAAACGAATATTTATTAATTTTTGCAAGGTGCTCGGACACGGAGCATAGCTCTGCCCCCGACACCCACTAAGCACGGCCCCCCATTTTTTTGATTGGCCCGCGGCCCAGCCAGCACCTTACGATGGCTCGCCATAGATGGTTTATGTGCCATCGATGGTTATCGCCAATGGGGCAATCGATGGCAACCATCGATTAAGCCACCCCCTAAGAACCAGTAACTTTGCACCTGGATATGTTGCAATGTAAGGGTAATGGATATGTTTGCATGCAGGGTAAATACAGGCTGCTTCTGCATGTAGCCCACACATGCTGGGCAGCTTTATTCTAAAGGGGGGTACAGACGGAGCGATGTTCAGCTAATTTCTAAGCAATCTGACTAGATTGCTTAGAAATTAGCTGAACATCGCTCCGTGTGTAGGGGTGCCGGAGACAGCGATGCGCGGTCCCGCGCGTCGCTATCGCCGGCGCTAGATTGGCCTGGGTGAAATGAGCAGCCCCCGTGTCCACCCCCTTCCCCCCCCTCCTCCTCCGCACATCGCGCTGTGCTGAGTGGGAGGAGAGATGTGTGCTGAGCGGTCTGTGCTAGACCGCTCAGCACACATCTCTGGGGAAATCTCCCCGTCAGTACGGCCCTTTACACTGCAATTTAGATTTGAGCTAGGACACGCCCTTCCCAAACCTAACTCTCTCTGCACATGTTACATCTGCCCCCACCTCTGCAGTATAATGTGGTGTTATCCAGATGCACAGTTACTTGTGCTTTTCCCAGCACAGAATCAGTCCCAAGGAGTGCTGCAGCAGCACTGCGAGTATGTATATAGGAGGGAAGATGGATGGTGCTAGGGCAGGGCCGGATTAAGTCTTGGGGGGTCCGGGGCACTTTATACGGTAGAAGGGGGGAGGGGGGGCTGTGTATAACATTGTGCATACCTCCCAACATGACACATTCCAGGAGCAACAAAATGCTCTTTGCATCTGCTTCCCTCTTAATATATGAGCGTAGTCACCTCTGTTGAACTTTTTAATTGATGAGAAAGATGTCTCAACACAGGTGATTGCAATTATGACTTAAGAAGGTAGAGAGCATTTTGTACCTCCTGGAGTGGGTTATGGTGGGAGGTATAGATTGTGTATATTAACCCAGTGGTGTATATTAGATTTAAACTAAACACCTAATTGAAAGACAATTATTTTATCAAATCTTCTTGTAGTGGAACTTAACCTTACAATACACATAGAAAAATAAAATCTATAATTTATCTTGTTGCATGCAAAAAATAGCAGCAGCCTCTGTACTACTTACACACTGGCTCAGGACTCAGGAGGAGCGTGTGTGTGTGTGTGTGTGTGTGTGTGTGTCTAGAGTAGACCCTCATTAGATAACTTACACAGGACTCAGACACCCAGGTGTGGAGAGAGCTGTAAGTGACACAGGGATCCCACTCTGTGTCACAGCTCTCTCCACCCTCCTATCTCTCCTCTGGTTGGGAAGCTCCATCGATAGTTCATGTAACTTGATACTCCTGTGTCTCTGGCTGCACTTCCAGCTGTCTGGATCTGCTGCTGCATGAGAGGGAAAGCTAGTGATGCCAGGGTGCTCTGTCCAGGGGCCCCCGAACAGAGGGGGCCCAGGGTACAGTATGGTCTGCATCCCCCCCTTTCTGGCTAGGGGCCAGGGGGCATTTATCAAGCCCCTGTTCCCTAAAAACCATGGGGAAAGGCAAGATCCTGTATATCCTGCACTTCGGCTAATTAAGACTGCAAAGTTCCAATAAGTGTAGCTTTTCATAGCTTGTACCTGCTGGGGCTTTGAGGGAGATCTATCTTAGCTTGAGAGAGATAAAGTGCCAACCAATCAGCCCCTAACTGTCATTTTTCAAAAACAGCCTGTAACCTGGCAGTTAGGAGCTGATTGGTTAGGAGCTGATATTTTATAAACAGTGCCATCGAGTGTTGCAGGGCTTAGGTACCGGATCCCTCCAACAACCCTAGGAGAGTGGGGTGGCCTAGCGTGGACCGGTTGTGTGGTATGGGTGGTTTGGGGGGGTATCCGGTCTCTAGGTCGACCACACTTAAGTCGACAGCCATTAGGTCGACCACTATTGGTCGACATGCATTAGGTCGACAGGGTTTCTAGGTCAACGTGGTCACTAGGTCGACATGACAAAAGGTAGACATGAGTTTTTCACAATTTTTTTCACTTTTTTCACTTTTTCATAGTTTACGATCCACGTGGACTAAGATTGGAGTGGGTGTCGACTTAGTTACTGTCGACCAATAGTGGTCGGCCTAGACACTGTTGACCCAAGTGTGTTTGACCCTATGAACCACACCCGGTTTGGGGATGTTGGCTGCCAGGAATGTTGGGAAGTGTGGGACACATTGATGCGGACACCTTGTCGATGTCACCCTAATGAACTCTGATGGCAATCTATTCTATACATCTTATAAATGAGAATGTCTCTTTGTTTGTCTGATTGTGGTAAACTCTGAAACCACCGGACCGATTGCGATGCAGTTTTTACCACTGTTTAGGTAATTTTCCCAGGCAGGTTTTAGGCTAAGTATCATCACGATCAGTCATCAGGGGGCTGTGGGCGGGGCTCCGTGGGGAGGAGTCCCCTGACCTGCTCTCGGCAAGTCAACAGCAACAGGCGTATGCGCCTCAATAGTGACCAATGATAACATTGCGGCACCTGTGCACTGTGTATCGTTATAGACTTATTCAGGCCCGCCATCAAGGGAAGGGGGCGGTGGGGACTCCAATACTGGGCCCTGATTGAGAGGGGTCCCGGGTGGCAGCGATGAGGATGGCCGGGGCAGGCCAGCTACCTGTGCACCGGCAGGGCAGGCAGCCACGGAGGCACACAGAGCAGCAGTGTGTATTCTTTCTATTGGGCCAGCCGTAAGCCAATTGGAGCTCACGGACCGGCAGCCAGTCAGAAGCTGCCAGCTCCTGATTGGCTGCCGGTCCGTGAACTCCGATTGGCTCACGGCCGGCTCAATTGAAAGAATATTACAACCGCAGCTCTGCGTGGCTGCGTGCCCTGCCGATACACAGGCAGCTGGCCTATCCCCGCGATCCTCATCGCTGCCACCCAGGTCCCCTCTGGAAAGCTTTGGGGGAGCTATGGGAAGGGGGTAGGGGGGCCCTTCCAAATTTGTCAGTCCCGGGCCCCATCATTTCTGATGGCAGCCCTGGACTTATTAGTAGGTAACCGGTTCGTTTTCACCAACTTCCACCCGAGTGGAGCCGGGTACCGCCGCTAATTATAATATAAAGCATTTATTAGGTCAGTGTTTCCCAAACCTGGTGCTCAAGGCCCACTCACTGTCCAGACATTAGGGATAGCCCTGCTTTAGCACAGGTGGATAAACCAACCAGACAGCTAATAATAATAAGCCACTTGTGCTCGTGCATGTATGTCCGTAGTACCTGGACTGTGCCGGGTTTGGGAAACATAGGGGGTCATTCCGACCGGTTCGCTCGTTGCAGTTTGTCGCAACGATCCGATCGCCTCTGAGGCAGAGGCGGTCGCTGGGCGGGAAGTGGCTGGATGGCAGCATTAAGCTGCCGTTTCGGGGGAGCGGTCCGTCCAATGCAGGCGTGGCCGGACCGTTGGGGGGGGGGGGGCCGCGGCGGCTGCGTGACGTCAAACGCAGCTTTTGCGGGCCGGGGAGCGACGAGTAGCTCACGGCCAGCACGTTAAAGCTGCACTGGTCGGGAGCTACTCTTGAAGTGCAAAGGCATCGCTGCCGTGTGATGCCTTTGAACTTCTGTGGGGGGGGGGGGGGGGGGGCGGCACTGACATGCGGGGCGGGATAGCCCTGTGCTGGGCGTCCCCCCGCATGTCAGTGTGAATGATCGTAGCTGTGCTAAATTTAGCACAGCTACGATCGACTTAGAATGACCCCCATTGTGCGACGTAGACGTACAATCCAAATCACGTGTCCAGATCAGCACCGTGCATTTCTGTTGAGTATCTCTGAGCGCCTCTGATGTTATTTCAATTACAGGTGTGGATCCTGCCTTTGTAATTCTGCTGTTCATCCTCATCGCCAGCCTTCTGCTTACAGGAGCCTCTCTCACCTGCTACATAAGGTATGGTAAAAACGCAGCGTGCACAGGCCTTTCACTTGTGGCCACCCTGTGGCCACTGTGGGTAGTGCAGCTCGTGCATAAGTCCTAGTGTAAACTCCTAGGGGTAAATTTACTAAGGTGGGAGTTTTTTTGAACTAGTGATGTTGCCTATAGCAACCAATCAGATTCTACTTAACATTTATCAAGCTGCTTCTAGAAGATAATAGATAGAATCTGATTGGTTGCTATAGGCAACATCACCAGTTCTAAAAAAACTCCCACCTTAGTAAATTTACCCCCTAGTGTAATAAATAGTTTGGCCTTCTTGAGCACAATATGTTTATCTAAATGATTCCCAGAATCAGTCACCTCCGGAATGTTTTCTACTGACTACAGCTGCAGAAAACGCTTCTTTCATATTTAAATGATGTGTAAAAAATATAAATTTGCCTTCAGCGCTTTATGCGGTGACACAGATGACCCTTGCTCGCTGTAAGGTCTATGAAATGAAAAGTTTGACACGCAGAGAACTGTTGTTATTATCATTTACTTTTATAGCGACACCAATCGCGCAGCGCTAAGCAGAGAACATTCACATCATTTCCCGCACCCATTGGATCTTGCTATCTGAATTCCTTAACATACACAAGTTAGGGTACATTTTAGTCTGCAGCCAAATAACCTACTGGTATGTGGTGTAGTGTTCATTCTATCACCATGCACCTGTCACAAACCGTACAGTTGCTCTTTCCTGGCTGGGGTGTCGCTCTCTGCTTTGGTGCTTCTAGCACACTCTGGTCTGTCTCAGCACTTCCCTTCCTCCCCTCTCTCTCTTGCACTCTCTCTCCCTGACACTCTTTCTCTTCTCTCTCTCTCTCCCTGACTCTCTCTCCCCCCTCTTTCTCGCCCCGACACACCCTCTCTCCCACTCGCTCCCTCTCTGTCTCCCCCCCTCTCTCCCTATCTCTGTCACTCTCCTGCTCGTCCCCTCTCCCTGTCTCCCCTCTCTTCGACACGATATATCTCTCCCTCTCTTGCTCTTCTCTCTCCCTCTCTCTCGCTCCTGTCTCTCCCCCTGACACCCTTTCTCTCTCTCTCTGACACCCTCTATCACTCTCCTGCTTATTCCCCCTCCCTGACTCCCCTCTCTCTGACACCCTGTATCACTCCCTCTCTTGCTCCCCTCTCTCCCCTTTTCTTTCTCCCTGACACCCTTTCTCTCACTCTCATTCTCGCTCCTTTCTCTCTCTCTCTCCCTGACACCCGTTCTCTCTCTCTCTGATACCCTTTCTCTCTCTCTGATATCCTTTCTCTCTCTCTATCTCTCTCTGAGACTCTTTCTCGGGGTCACCTCACAATTGCACTGTATTATTACATAGCAAAGTAAATATTTACATAGTGAAGATTGACACACACACACAGCCCTCACTGTGGGCGAGGTGGCAAAGGAACCTTGGCATATGAGCAGTACGATCTCTGCACACGGGCAGTCTGCCAACAATCGCTCACTTGCGTGAACATCGGCCACAGCGTGTCATCATCAATTAGACCCATATAGCGCTATGGATTGAGTGATGAAGGGGGCCTTTCTTAGGGCCCCATGAGGTCTAAATCCGCCTCTGCATGGACGTACCCCATTGAAAGGGCTAAAGTCACAGACAGACGACCTCCAAAAGATGTTGTCACGTACGCAGCTGCGTCCGACTGCCCCAGGCAACCCACCCGCGCTGAAACTCTCACCTATTTTTGCCATAGGCAGTATGGCGGGGGTACCCCGGGAGCACAACGTCCTCCGGCTTCACTTACCTATTTCTAACAGTGCTGCTCGTTGTTATGGAACTACATTTCCCAGCATGCCCTGCCAGCCAGCTGTGAGCCAGATGACCTATCCCTTGCTAGATGCCGAGATAGGATATGGTGATACCTGTTGGCAGTGCGATGTTCTTGTAAAGTGCAGTTACCTCATTCATGAAGTGCATCGAATTCTCACCCCCCTGGGATTTGCCCCAATGCACTCAGATGGTCTTTTCACCGCTTATCAAGGAGCAAGTCTTCTCTCTAGTCTTGGGAGACACCTCTGCAAACTAGAAATGTGCCTAGGTGTGTGGATAGATGGAACGTGTCAATCTACACGTGGTACGGCCTCGTCTGGAATACTGTGTCCTGTTCTGGAGGCCATTTCTTCAGAAGGAAATTAATACACTACAGACTGTACAGAGAAGGACAACTAAAATGGTGCATGGCCTACATCACAAAACATACCCAGAAAGACTAAGAAATCTCAGTATGTATAGTGTGGAGCAGAGAAGGGAAAGGGGGGACATGATAGAGACTTTCACATATATATCAAGGGTTTTACCAAAGTCCAGGAGGGAAACATTCTTCAAATGAAGAGAAGCAATAGGACACGAGGACATACACTGAGACTGGAGGGGGGGAGGTTCAGGGGAAACTTGAGAAACAATGACTTCACAGAAAGGGTAGTAGAGAAGTGGAATAACCTCCAATCAGAGGTCGTAGAGGCTGAGACAGAAGAGCAATTTTAACATGCTTGTGACTAACATATGGATATCCTTACAAAGAACTGAGGATCTAATAGGGTTTGAAGGTTAAAAAGGGCAGTCTAGATGGGCCAAGTGGTTTTTATATGTTATTGTATGTTTTTATATGTTATTATGTTAGGCTAAGTCCAACCTCTGACAACCTTAGAAGAAGCTCTTTGATTGCTCTTTTATTATCTTCTCCTTATCTTGGGGGACGACAGAAGTCTAGATGCACAAAGCTTGGATCCAGGACTCCAGTGGTTCCAAATAAAATGGAAAAAAAAAAAAAAATTATGAATGGCTCTATATGTAAAAGAACAAAACCATTTTGTTTATTGTTTGCAGGAGAAAAATTCAGCATGCGAAGCTCACGAGAGGCCCTAACAAGATTATTCTCACCTTGGATGACTTAGTTTTCATTCACACCCAGAGCAGGAAGGTGAGAGCTGGGCATTAGGGGATGGGGGTGGAGGCTCTTGAGCAGACAATAGACAAATCCGATCCGTTTCTCTCTCAGAAACTGGGCGACGACAGCAGGTTGAGCATGTTGGGGAAGAGTGTCAGTGAAATCCGGACACCCCGGAACTCCCTATCTGGGAAGAGCATGGCGGCGGCCACACCGTACACAACAAATGTGGCAGTCTTCGAGGTAAGCCTTCTGGCCATAATACGTCACCCCTAGCTGTGGTGGATTTGTAAAATGTACACTCTATCCTTCACAGTCATTGCTTCTGTGAGATCAAAGGGAGCAGAGGTATCAAACCTTCTAAGGTGGAGGTGTTACCCATAGCAACCGATCAGATTCATTTCATAGAATGTGCTGGATAAATGACAGTTAGTCGCTTATTGGTTGCTTTGGGCAACTTCTCTACTTTATATCTCTCCAAGGCTTGATGCATCTCCAGTTCAGCCATGGGGGTTATGATGAGGTCTCCATTCCCGTTTGATGGTAGATCCCACAAGATGCATCCACTACCTCAACAGATTGGGCAGATCCATGAGTCAGGCCTTGCATACCATAATGGAAATAGTTTTCCTTCAACACTTGCGGACAAATGTACTAATGTTTTTGTTGCTCATAAGTTGAACTGTTTTGTTTATTATTGAAAGACCTATAGTAATGCTATCTTATCAAGAGATGTTTGTTGTCAAATTTTCCTTTTATTCTTAGGGGGACTGGGTATGGCTCAAAAGGTTTCCCGGTGAGAAGCATGGAGACATCCGCCCAGCTACAAAGAACATGTTCTGCACTGTAAGTGTCAGGATGAGCAAAAAAGTCTGGACTCATTGGGTGGAATTCACCACTACAGTATCACTAACCTATAGTGCAAGTTGCCTTACATTAGATAGTATTAATTTAGAAAAACAATGTATACATGTTGTTTTCCTTCACCCTCCGATTGATATTAATGCCATTTGCACATGATTGTTATTCATTTTTCCTCTGCCTTATGGTGGAAATAAGCATGTAATATATAGTTGCTTAACCTGTGGAAGTGAACCCCAGCCAGTTACTATATTTTTATGTTTCTCTACATTGTTTTCTTTCCCCCTTCCATTTATAATAATGTGATTTGCAAATGGTTGTTACTCGTCCTCCCTACACGTTTCTTTGCTTTATCTATCTGGCCAGCCACCATGTAAAGGCGAAACGGTTACATGATCTCTAATCTTTATGCTCTCATCCCTGCAGTCCTCCTCATTGTGTCCCATTTGGAAATCGATCATCTTCTGTAAGCTGACCAGATATTGTGCTGTTTACTCTTCAACACATTATTATAACCAATTACTTTCTCAGCTTCGTGACCTTCGCCACGAGAACGTGAACCTTTACTTGGGCATGTTCCATGACATGGGGGCCCTGGGTGTTGTGTCTGAACATTGCTCACGTGGCAGCCTGGAAGACCTCATCCAGAACCAAGACATGAAGCTAGACTGGATGTTCAAATCCTCACTTCTTCTAGACCTCATCAAGGTGGGCAGGGTCCTATAAAAGGACATTTCACTCGTATTATTTACTATTAGTGTTGTAAGGCACCACAGTGCTCTGCAGTTCCAGACAGTGAGGAAAACAGGACATATATAAAACAGAAACATACAAGGTAGTAGTAATGTGTGCTCTAAAGATATTGACTTTCAGAGATCACCTGTGGGAGAGTCTGACCGGGCCTGGTAGGGATTTCCATCAGTGGACTGCACCACATGAGATGTCTTGTTGGAAGTGAGAGGTGGTTGCCAGAGGTGAGGCAAGCCACAGTTCAGAGGCAGACCTAAGAGGATCAGCGAGAGAACATTTTGAAATCAGATTTGAGATGTATGATGGGGTAACCTTGAGGATTTTATAAGTGATCAGTTTGAATTGGATCCTGGAGGATGCGGAAAGCCAGTGTAGGGAATTGCGGGCATTGGGGGTAATTCCAAGTTGATTGCAGCAGGAATTTTTTTTAGCAGTTGGGCAAAACCATGTGCACTGCAGGTGAGGCAAATATAACATGTGCAGGGAGAGTTAGATTTGGGTGGGTTCTTTTGTTTCTGTGCAGGGTAAATACTGTCTGCTTTATTTTTACACTGCAATTTATATTGCAGATTGAACTCACCACACCCAAATCTATCTCTCTCTGAACATGTTATATCTGCCTCCCCTGCAGTGCACATGGTTTTGCCCAACTGCTCACAAAGTTCCTGCTGCGATCAACTCAGAATTACCCCCATTGCCTGATAGAAGGCAGCTGTGTAGTCAGGACGTGAGAGGGTAAGCGTTTTGGTAGTAATAGAGTGTATCCGGGAAATCTTCCAAAGATGGAGGACTTGGAGAAAGAATGTGAGGACTAAAGCAGAGACTAGAGTCTAGCTTGACACTGAAGCAGCGGGCTGGGGAGACGAGATATTATGATGTTATTGATGGTGAGCGAGATTTAAGGGGAGGTGGTCACTCTGGGAGAGGAGAGGTGGAGAGAACCAGAGATCCTGAAGGAGCGGTTGGATATGTAGGAAGTGAACTAGGTAAGACCTGTGTCATGAAGGACAATGGAGCTAAGGGTCTGCAGAAGAAGAGGGTGATCAACAGTGTTCAAAGCAGCAGAGTAGTCCAGTAGGATGAATACAGAGAAATGACCCTTAGACTTTGCTGTAGGTAGATAATCGATCACTTTTGTGAGTATAATCTCAGTGAAATGTTGTTGGTGGAAACCCTATTGCAGAAAGCCAAGAAGAAAGTGAGAGAAGATTAAGTGACATGTTTGATTGTTCACTTATCTTTCAAGTTGTTAGAGACAAAGAAGAGTAGATAGATAGGGTGATAGTTGGGGAGAGAGCTGGTCTCTTTAAAATTGGGAACTTTAGCCGTGATGGAAATTTTCCAGTGGAGAGGCAGATTGAAGAGGTGTACATACAGTGTGGGAGAGGAAAAGTTGGGCATGGGCAGGAATAAGGTTGAGTGGAAAGGATGTTGGGTAAGATGATGATATAAGTACAGAGGCTTCGCCATCAGCTCTTGCACAGAGTGATCTTAGGGTGGATTGTGGAGTGTAGGGGAAGGTGAATAAATTTATGGGAAATAGCTTGTTAAATGTTGTCATTTTGTCTATTGAAGTAGGTGGCAAAAGTTTGGGCTGTGAGGGAGGAAGGTGATGAGCTGAATGTGGCCAGAGACATAAAGAGGAATAGGGGTCAGAAGGCTGGGGAGATATCACAGAAGTGCAACATGTTTTCTCAGCAAGTTGAAAAATTTAATTTCAATTTATTGTGGTGGAAGATGGCTGTGGTATAATATTTCCTCCAGTGGAGCTCAGCCAAGTCAGGAGCACATTTAGGTGGTGGGTCTGTTTGGTGTGCCACGGCTGAGGTACAGATCATCAGAGCCTGGAGCTGCGTTGTCTCCTGTTGGAGAAATAGGCACCTCTGTGTTATGCAACTTGGCCTTCCTAGTCTCTCAGACCACCGCCTCCTTTACTTTAGCCTCACCATACTCTACCTCATACTTTTGCCTGCACCCCAATCCAGAAAGCACTTAAATACTCTCTACCTGGTCCACTACTTATTTCTACAGTGATATCTACCTTCTATAACTAACCATCCTACGCGAATCAGACTGCCCCTTTCTAAAAACAAAGGGGGTCATTCCGAGTTGTTCGCTCGTTATTTTTTTCTCGCAACGGAGCGATTAGTCGCTACTGCGCATGCGCAATGTCCGCACTGCGACTGCGCCAAGTAAATTTGCTTTGCAGTTAGGAATTTTACTCACGACATTACGAGGTTTTTTCTTCGTTATGGTGATCGTAATGTGATTGACAGGAAGTGGGTGTTTCTGGGCGGAAACTGGCCGTTTTATGGGAGTGTGTGAAAAAACGCTACCGTTTCTGGGAAAAACGCGGGAGTGGCTGGAGAAACGGAGGAGTGTCTGGGCGAACGCTGGGTGCGTTTGTGACGTCAAACCAGGAACGACAAGCACTGAACTGATTGCAGATGCCGAGTAAGTTTGGAGCTACTCAGAAACTGCTAAGAAGTGTCTATTCGCAATTCTGCTAATCTTTCGTTCGCAATTTTGATAAGCTAAGATTCACTCCCAGTAGGCGGCGGCTTAGCGTGTGCAAAGCTGCTAAAAGCAGCTTGCGAGCGAACAACTCGGAATGACCCCCAAAATGCTAACCTCAAACGCAGACAATGCAGTTTCATAAACGCATGTCATCTCCAACCCTCTCCCATGGCAAATCAAACTAACCCACTATGTAGTACTGTGAATCCAGAGCATGGATCTATCTGTCTGGTTTTGAGTCTCATAATAAGATTTGACTTCAGCGATTAAACACCTTAAATCCTATCAGGAGCTGGGCCCTCCTACAACCGACATACTCTGATCCTGGAATGATCCTGTGGAGCTAATATAGAATCTTCTCACCACTGCTGTTCACTGTGCATTGTTTCAGGGTTTGAAGTTCCTTCATCATCGTGAGATCGCTCATGGATGTCTCAAATCCAGGAACTGTGTGGTGGACGGGAGATTTGTCCTTAAAGTAACAGACCATGGAATGAATGAGTTGTATGAAGCTCAGAGACTGACTCCAGCCAAGTCCATGCCTGAAGGTAAGCTGGTTCTAACCATTAGATGTGAGTGTGATTAGTAATAGCAGCATAGACGTCACCGTAACCCTTGACATTCCGCCTCCCCCTTATTTCAGACCTGTTCTGGACAGCCCCAGAAATCTTGCGTGACTCCCTACCAAATACGAGAGGAAGCTACAAAGGAGACATATATGGTTTTGCCATTATAGTGCAGGAAGTTATTATACGAGGCACTCCTTACTGCATGCTGGAACTCACTGCTGAGGGTAAGTCGGGCACTACAAGACTAGCCAGTTCTCTCCCTCCCTCTCTATCACCCCCTTTCTCTCCCTCTCCTTCTCTTCCCTCCCCTCTCTCACCCTACCTCTCCCCCTCTCCATCTGCTTTTATAATTCCCAATTGATGATGTCCTTCCTCTCGGTACCACTGCCCGCTTCATCCACCCTAACTTCTGGCAGAAATCATCCGTAAGGTCCGTCGTCCTCCCCCTCTATGCCGACCCTCTGTGTCCCTGGACCAGGCTCCCCCCGAGTGTATCCATTTAATGAAGCAGTGCTGGAGTGAACACCCAGAGAGGAGACCGAATATAGACCAGATATTTGACCAGGTAAAGATTATTATTCTTTTCAAACGATAAATTTATCACTGGACAGTGGATGTCAATTTGAGCGTCAGAACATTCACATGACTAAACCAACCAGTGGCCAACCAGATAAGTAAATTAGGCATTTGACAACCTGTAGCCAATCAAAAGATTGATAATCATGGGTTAGCCAATCATGATGTTCACTACGGGTGAGCAATAAGATGTCCCAGGGCTAGACCGGCCTGTAGCCAAGAACATTCACCAGCCTCTACAAGATCACGGTCAATAATTACCCTGTTTTTTTCCTTTGGGACAGCATCCCATTCACTGTTGCTGGTACATAGCCAAATATTTTATATGTAGCTTTTGGACTATTTTTTTTTTGTTTTGTTTTTGTTTTGTTTTTACTTTCAAGCTGTTATTCTTTAATTTTTTCATTCAGTTTAAGAGTATAAACCGTGGACGCAAAACGAACATTATCGACTCAATGCTCCGAATGCTGGAGCAGTACTCTAGTAACCTGGAAGACCTGATCCGAGAGAGGACAGAAGAGCTGGAAATTGAGAAGCAGAAGACAGACAAACTCCTCACTCAGATGCTTCCACCGTAAGTGGAGCGAGGAGAATACAGGAGACGATTGGGGCTGGGAATATACTGATATGATGAGCGCTATAAGAGGTTTAGGTGGTACAGATGAGGGTAAATGTTGCCCATTGCCCTCCCTCCTCCCTTAAATTGTGAACATGTCTCCCTCAGATCTGTAGCCGAGGCTCTGAAGACAGGCGCCCCTGTGGAGCCGGAATATTTTGACCAGGTCACCATTTACTTTAGTGACATTGTAGGCTTCACGACCATCTCCTCCCTAAGTGACCCTATTGAAGTAGTTGACCTCCTCAATGACCTATATACACTCTTTGATGCCATCATTGGATCTCATGACGTCTACAAGGTAATTGACTACATCCCTTCATATTTATGGAGAGAATTCTTTCCTTTAGTTTTTCTCTTTTGGACATGAAATTATCCGATTTTTTATCTTAAAAAGGTGGAGACCATTGGAGATGCCTACATGGTGGCTTCAGGCCTTCCTAAAAGAAATGGGACCCGCCATGCAGCAGAGATTTCGAACATGTCTCTGGATATCCTAAGCTCCGTGGGATCATTTAAAATGAGACATATGCCGGATGTCCCGGTCAAGATACGCATTGGGCTCCACTCTGGTGAGTATGTGTGAGTATATTGGTCAAAAGGCAAATCCAGCCTCCACAACTTGATTCTACAGCTGTCACTTTGTAGTCCTTGTCCTAATATTCTTCACTCTTGGTGAATCACTTTCTGGCCATCTCAACCTTCCTCTTTTCACTCATCCGCCTTCTCCTTATGTTCTCATTTCTGCATGTGTCCCATAGGTCCATGTGTAGCAGGCGTGGTTGGACTCACAATGCCACGGTATTGCCTCTTTGGTGACACTGTCAACACAGCATCTCGTATGGAGTCCACGGGGCTTCGTAAGTGTTTGTCGCCACCGTGTACTGTAGCCTTTGTATACTGGCTGGTTTTGCATGTATTAGACTGTTGTATTGCCAGACAGCAACTCAGAGATGAGCCAGGCTGGGCCCTCACCCCCAAGCTCTAGTCCACATATTTTAGAATCTCCTGCTGTTTTTGGCAAAGTGTAAAATTGTACCTTCTAGCAGGATTTCTGTCTGACAGCAAATGAGGCCCAGATTGGCTACCAAAAATGGCATGCACCAACTGGTTCTTATCTGCCATCAAATTCTATGTGTCTATGGGGTGGGGGGGGGATGTGTGATACTGGCATGGATTGTGCCGGTATAAATCCTCTTGCTTTGCCTCTTTTCCGAGGCGTAGCAGAAATCACTAGCGACAGGATTTATGATCATCTTGTTTGCCGGAGCGGATTTAAATATTACTGTCTCATCACTTCTTGACTGGTCGTATCCTCCGCAGCTTATCGTGTCCACGTGAATGTCAGTACGGTGAACATCCTCATGTCTTTGCAAGAAGGATACTTAACGGAAGTCAGGGGTAAAACTGAACTCAAGGTAAATTGTCTCTATTCTGCTTGGGGACAAGAGACCTCCCATTCTCCACTTATGTTCAGCAGTGCCATCTGTGTTTCTTTAGGGTAAAGGAGTGGAGGACACGTTCTGGCTGGTAGGGAAAAAAGGATTCAATAAGCCCTTGCCGACACCGCCAGATGTATTACCAGGGTGAGTAATCTATCTATGTTCCCTCCCTCCCAAACTCGTTTTCTGCCATAATAGGTTTACTCTTCATTGGATTCCTTCTTGGAGTCAGAACTTTTCTTGATGGCCATTGTGTCAGTGTAGGGCATGTTCATGATTAATACATAGCACAGAACCATCATTACTGATCATCATCTCTCCGTCTAATCCTAACACTCCACCCCAAAAAAAAAGCTAACAGAAAATAATTCTGTGTTAATTTTTCAGTCACTTCATCCTTTCTGACGTATGGTCGCCCAACATTCTGCTACACCATGGTCACATTTTGTGCACATCTAATTCAGACCAGGATAGATTATAGATTTCTGTGGGTGCCATATATTTTGTTGACATTCATCATGCTGGCATGAATAGAAGTTAGAATGCGGACAAAACTGCCCTGGTGGTCTATTGGTGACTTACCTGGTCAAGCAGAATGACTTACCTGGCCATTACATCAGAATGACTTCTGATGGATCTTTTACAGCTTCTGGCAATAAGTATTCCTAACCCTACCCATAGTACTTAACCCATACCACCCCTCCAATAGCCTAACCCATACCACCCCTCCAATAGCCTAACCCATACCACCCCTCCAATAGCCTAACCCTATCCTCCAGTCCCATAGTATAACCCTATCCTCCCCTCCCATAGCCTAACCCAAATCTCCTTTCCCATAGACCAACCCTAGTCTCCTTTCCCGTAGCCTAACCCTAACCCCCTCCACCTAGTGCCTGACCCTAACCTCCCCTGCCATAGCCTAATCCTTAACCCTCCCCCTAGTGCCTAACCCTAACCTCCCCTCCCATAGCATGACCCTATCCCTCCCCCTAGTGCCTAAACCTAGCCTCCTCTTCCATATCCTAACCCTAACCCCCCCATGCCTAACCCTAACCTCCGCTCCCGCAGCCTAACCCTAACCCTCCCCCTAGTGTCTAACCCTAATCTCCGCTCCTGCAGCCTGACCATAACCCTCCCCCTAGTGCCTACCCCTTCCAACCGCAGTTTAACCCTAACCCTTTGCTGCCAGTCTGTGCAGAATTTTGACATTTCAGATGTTGGCATTTTGTAATGAACATGTCAACATACTGCACATGCCGACATGTTCAAACTCAACATTTCAACAATGTTGACATTATATAGGTTGACATTATGACTGCATCCCATTTCTGCATCATTTTGACAACCTCTCTGGTCAGTACGACGCTCAAGTCTGTACCAGGCGCTCTCTCTGTTCTGGACTCTCATCCGTGTCACCTATTACAGGAGCAGCAACCACGGCATCAGTCTCGATGAAATCCCGGAGAGGAGGAGGAAGAAGCTAGAGATGGAGAGGGACATAGTGAAGAAGCAGAAAATGAAGTGACCACCATGTCTCACATGCGTCTACCTCTGTTGGCGCTACTCAGACAGAAGCTTAGAACCTCCGGAGAGCTGCTCCAAAGTTTCACAGACTTTCTCTGTTTTCTGTGGAAACCTCGATCCTTCAGAGACACGTTTGGGTTCTCTCCAGTACTTTGAGGGCGACGTCTCCTAGAAGCAATGCAAGACACAAATCCAAAGATGACTTTGCCACCTCTGTGGCGCAGTTAGTACAATATAGTAGACCGTGTTCTTTCAGTGTTATTTTCCACACTCTCCAAGGCTTGGAGGTGTTTTGCCCAGTCAATAGCTACGTCTTCTACCTGGAAGATATTTCTGTTGTTTGAAGATCACATGATTGAAACATTGTGACTCCATCCTCGCAGAAATGGCTACATGGGATGGACTTCCGAGCTTGTGTGCACTGATATACTCGCCGATAATCAAAGCCAGATTGTTTGCAACATCATTGGTTGTTTGAGGATGGAAGTCTCACCTGATTGGTTGCTGGCTTCCCTGCACCCAAACTAAAATGATTACTCCTCTCATTTTTAACCTGTGTGAACCTTACTAAGCTTCCCCCGTTTAGCATGCTCTTAGTACAACGTACCCCCCAAGTGTGTAAAAAGATTGTAACTAAAATATTGTGTATGCATCATTGTAAATAAAGGTGAAAAGATAAAAAAAAAAATCCAGATAGTACAATACTTCCATATTCACTATCATGGAACATCTTGTTGGATGTCCTCTTTACATGTGTTTGCTAATGATCTTGATTTAGGGTTCTTGAGGAATTCCTACTAACCAACACATGGGGTGGAGGGGGGGGGGGGGGTGAAATAGTCACGAGTTTGTATCATAAAGGCAAAATAAGTATGGACATGGCTTAAAAAAGATTGCGGCTTTAATTCTGATGGCAACATCGCTGAATAATCTACATTTTTGCAAACTCATACCCTGTTACATTACCCCCTTGGCCTCTGTGAGAACTGCTTTACCCTTTTGCATTTAGTACTTACGTTTTTCTTGAGCTTAAAAAGGGCTGTCTGTTGTGAGCTGCATTTGCTGGTTATCATCAGGGCAGTAGAGTAGGGATGGCCATCGGTGGGTTATCCATCAATGGTTACCATAGATGGTACCATTGATTGATAACAGCGATGGTGGGAATCAATCTGCAAGGGAACCATCAATGGTTTTGCCCATCGATGGTCACCCTTACGTTAATATTAAGTGAGTTGTGGGCCAATCAGGTCCGGGGGCGTGGCTTCGTGGGTGTCAGGGGTGGAGCTATGCTCCATGTCCCTGACACCCTGAAAGAAAAAAATTATACAGTATATATATTTGATAGCTCTTTATCATTGATGGCGGGAAACCATCTGGTTCTCCCTTATAGATGGTAAAAGTAGTTATCATCGGTCATAGACCATCGATGATTTCGAATCATCGATGCTACAGCAAAGAGCCTGGCCGGGCCCAGGTACTATTCAGGTGGTGTGGCCTAATCATGAGAGGCGTGGCCCTGCACACTTGGGAAGAAAATACAGAAAAACTAGTACTTTAAATGCCTCTCTGGCTACACAGCAGCTGTGTCCTGGGCTGAGGAGAAGAGATGTAGCTACTGCTGCCAGGTAAGGGGGAGGGGACTTGGGCTTCCGCTGGGCCCCTCCATCAGACCTGGACCCAGGTAAATAGTACCCCTGACCCCCCTCCCCCCCCCCTTCTCAGCACCACTGGTTATCATCACGTGTGCTGTATAAGAGTGCGTTTCCAGTGTACCGCCAAATCAAACACTCAGATTCATGCAATTGATCTTGATTTGGTGTACCAGAAGAATCAGTACTGCTTACTCATTATTCCCTAGTGGCTAATATACTTTTTTGATGATCGTCTGTCATCTGCGACATTTTCTTTATTATCACTGTTTTGTATTTAATTGTGCAATATTGAACAGTCATTAAATATTTTAGTACCTCTACCAATATTGAGAGTTATAATATTTATAATAATAATACTAATAGCAGTAATACTAATAATAATTCATAATACTAATAGTTATAACAGAAGCACATAAAAAAATGAAGGTCACTAAATACAGAGAAATATAAAGAGAGACCAATCTCCAATAAATTAAGTATATATAGTAAGCAATCATTAAAACCCAGATAATATATAATAATGCTTGTAGTATCTGATGATATAATAATCACCTGATCATGCTTTCTGTAGTTCCTCATCTCTCTGTACCACAAGTAAATTGGCTGCATAAAGCATCACTGAGTTTCACCCCTACAGCGATGACAAATGAAAAATCCTGATTTTAGAATTTTCAATTTTTTATTTTTGGGGGGAAAATGTTCTCTCTAATCCACATTTTTTCTTATTTGACATATTATTATTATTATTATTATTATTATTATGAGTTTGTTCTGCCATATTTTTATACATTACATGGCTACTCAAAAGGAGCAATCAACTAAAATTTGAGCAAAAGAAATGCAGGAGCTTCACCAACACTGCAGCCATAACAGAAGTCCATCCAGCTGTGAAGAGATAAATCAGGAAGAAAATATTTTGGCTGAAATGCGCCACAATGCTGAAACGCGTCACACTGCTGAAACACGCCACATTGCTGAAACGGGCCACACTGCTGAAACGCACCCCAATGTGAAACGCGTCACACTGCTGAAACGCGTCACACTGCTGAAACGAGCCACACTGCTGAAACGAGCCACACTGCTGAAATGCGCCACAATGCTGAAACGCGCCACAATGCTGAAACGTGTCACACTGCTGAAACATGCCACGCTATTTCCAGGGAACAAGAGACTAACACGTTGATAGCATTAAACTATTGAAATACAATAGCAGTAACACTAGCATTATCATGAGTATCATTTTGAGAAGTAAGAATATAGACTATAGACGTATATATTAATTTGGATAAAGATACAGACGATGAAAGTGGGATGGTAATTATGATAATGATTCAGGCAGCCTGCAATGTTCTCACCTGCTGATGATATAGTGAATGCAGTGCTATTAATGTGCAAACCATTTTGTTACTGGCATGCGGACTGTTCCTTTACTTTAATTGTTCCTGCACAGCCTTAAATATATTAAATACACAGTACAGTACAGGCATCAAATCTATGGCGAAAACAAGAAAGAGTTCAGGTCAAACAAACAGCATGGCCGGGATGTAATGAATGCCTGAGTTTGGCGCCCGTGCGGGATGCCAGCCGAACTCAGAAATTATTTTAAAGGGGTAATCATGTACAAGACTTAACCATTGCCCCTTTAAAAAATGGCCGAGTTTGGCCAGCAACCAGCACGGACGCCGTACACAGACTGTTAATGGAGGTATAACTGCAGTCTCTTCCTTCAGTTCTGAGACCAATTTCCAACAGTGCAGAATTTTAGCAATGTGAAAAATGAAAATATGCTAACGCGTTTCATCGCTGCTGCTGCATCATCATTATCATCAGCTGTTGATTGTGACATACAGGTTTACAAATACTGTAGATGTTAGGTTGATAAAATAAAAAACAGTCATCCGTCAATAATCCTAACAAGCCAAACAACCTCTGTTTCAATCTTATAGGCTTTCTCGATTCACTGAATTTATGAATTTAAATTTTATTTAAAAAAAAAAAATCATGCTGTATTGGCCTGGTGTCAAATCCAGTCCTCCTAAATATCAGACATTTTTTTAAAGCGGCAAACACTTACAAGGCAAAACCATGCCTTGTAAGTGATTGCCCCTTTAAAACAACATCTGTGATAGGGCGGTATCCTGCACCTCCGGAAATCTTGAATGCCATTACATCCCGCCGGTCATGTCCAGTTTTAAACCATTTCCTTCTGGTATGTTAGGACACTAGGAGACCCTCTAATTGTGAGATGGTCTATCACTTCATTAAGCCAGAGTTTCGCAAACTCTGCCATTGCAGTTCAGGTTTTTAGGATATCCATGCTTAAGTCCAGATGGCTAAATCAAATTGACTGAGGTAGTAATTAAGTCAAGGATGGATATCCTTAAAACATGGACTGCAATGTCAGAGTTTGGGAATCTCTGGTTTAGACAGTACGGACGTCATTTTAATTATTCGTACATGATTACCATTTAGTGGGGGGGGGGGGGTTAAGGAATTGGCTGCAGTGGGATTTGAACCCACGCCTCCAAAAAGACTGAAGCCTAAATCCAGCACCTTAGACCACTTAGCCACACTACCTACTCAAAGTTTCTGCTTTCGTTTTCAAAGTCTCTATAAAAAAAAAGAGGTGCATCAATGATGACACAGAGGTGCATCAATGATGACACAGAGGTGCATCAATGATGACACAGAGGTGTGCATCAATGATGACACAGAGGTGTGCATCAATGATGACACAGAGGTGTGCATCAATGATGACACTGAGGTGCATCAATGATGACACTGAGGTGCATCAATGATGACACAGAGGTGCATCAATGATGACACAGAGGTGTGCATCAATGATGACACAGAGGTGCATCAATGATGACACAGAGGTGCATCAATGATGACACAGAGGTGCATCAATGATGACACTGAGGTGCATCAATGATGACACTGAGGTGCATCAATGATGACACTGAGGTGCATCAATGATGACACAGAGGTGCATCAATGATGACATAGAGGTGCATCAATGATGACACAGAGGTGCATCAATGATGACATAGAGGTGCATCAATGATGACACAGAGGTGCACAAACAAATATAACATTTAAGAAAAAAGTAAAACATTAAAAAAACCAAAAAGAAAAACTAGAGACCCAGAATCTCCGTACATGACTGGATCCCAAGAAGAGAAACAACCTCCTTTTAGGTCTCCAGGTAAGGGCTTCATTACATTCATGAAAATACATTTGACAAATGGAAATATATAAAAATAAACAGGAGGCATTTTCCACATCAATGTGCGCGAACCTTAAAGAATAAGTGGAAAATGTCATCAACGCTCAACCACTTTGCAAACAATAAGCATCAATGTTGTGGACAGTCTGTAAAACATTCTATCCACACAGTGTAATTATCCTTTATTAGACATCTTTATTAAATATAAACAACAGATGGTGCTAATGTTGTATTGGCACCATGGATATATTTCATGAACAACTTAATATTATTATTTTTTAATATCAGTTTACTTAATATTATATTTTATTTAAAAAAAAAATCACATTAAAAAGTCTGCCTAGTATTATTATTATTACCATTTTTTTTATTAGAATCCTTTATTTCTATAGCACCACAAGGGCTTGGTAGTGCTGTACTTTATCGCTAAGTATGTATGCAGGGCTGCCATCAAAAATTGTGGACCTGGGACTGACAACTAGGCAGCTTCCCCCCCCCCCCCCCCTCCCAAAAAAATAAAATTAATAATAATATATATATATATATATATATATATATATTTCTCTTACGTCCTAGAGGATGCTGGGGTCCACATTAGTACCATGGGGCATAGACGGGTCCACCAGGAGCCATTGGCACGTTAAGAATTTGAGAGTGTGGGCTGGCTCCTCCCTCTATGCCCCTCCTACCAGACTCAGTTTAGAAAATGTGCCCGGAGGAGTCGGTCACAGCTAGGGGAGCTCTACAGAGCTTCTTTAGTAAAAGGTTTTTTTAGAGATTATTATTTTACAGGGAGGCTGCTGGCAACAGCCTCCCTGCTTCGTGGGACTAAGGGGGGGAGTAGTGTCCACTCTGCGGGGTCTGAGCCACTATCTCCGCTGACAGGACACTGAGCTCCTGAGGGGATCGAACGTTCCCCACCACAGGGGATCGCTCACCCCAGCAGCATGCCGCCACCCCCTTACAGAGCCAGAAGATCAGTGGCGAGTGAGTCACCGTCCCCCCTATCAAGCGGGGGGCCGGTGTGAAGATGGCAGCAACAGGGTGGAAGTGCAGTACTAACTGCGCTCCAGAGGCTCAGCGGTACTTAGTGCGGCGCTGTGAGGGGCACCCTGAGCCAGCGCCTGAACCCTGCACTGGTTAGCAAGCCTGTCGGGCTCCGTGGATCTCAGCCAGCATTTACCTCAGGCCAGTATAATCCTTGTGAAGAGTGGGAAGACAGCGCCATTTTGGAGAGCGGACCCAGCAGCGTTCAGCACCATTTTCCTGCCTGCACAGCACTGTCCAGGAAGAGCAAGACCCTCCACAGCAACTCCAGTTATCTCTCACGGTACCAGGGGGTTGTAGAAGGGGGGGGGGGGGCTGCATAAAGACTGCGTAACCTATTAAGGTGCACAGTCAGCGCTGGTAGGGGGTCTCCCTTTACCTTAAAAGCGCTGTGTGGTGGTAGGCTCCAATCTCTGTGTCTCTCTTGCCATTCTTGGGGGTGAAACTCTGTCTGTCCTCCCCTGTGTGGAGTGTCTGTGGTCTCTGTTAAGCTATGTCCAGGGACCAGGGACGTTTCTAGCCAATTTGTCTCCCAGTGCGAGATTTAAAAATGCGCCCCCCCCCCCCCCCCATTCACATAAAAAAAATGTGCCCCCCATAGATATAAAGAGTAAAAGCATGTGTGCGCGCTCCTGGCAAGGGGGCGTGACCTCGTTAAAATGGGCGTGGTTTTGTTACGATGGGCGTGGCCTCATCTGATCTCATCATCACGGCCACCACAGGATTAAAAAAAAAAAAGTCCTCATTTTACACATTACAGCAGGCACGCGACCCCATTTTACACAGCACGGCAGGCAAGTGTCCCCATTTTACACAGCACGGTAGGCAAGTGTCCCCATTTTACACAGCACGGTAGGCAAGTGTCCCCATTTTACACAGCACGGTAGGCAAGTGTCCCCATTTTACACAGCACGGCAGGCAAGTGTCCCCATTTTACACAGCACGGTAGGCAAGTGTCCCCATTTTACACATTGCGGCAGGAAAGTGTCCGCATTTTGCACATTGCGGCAGGCACGTGCCCCCATTTTACACATTGCGGCAGGAAAGTGTTCCCATTTTACACATTGCGGCAGGAAAGTGTCCCCATTTTACACATTGCGGCAGGCACGTGCCTCCATTTTACACATTGCGGCAGGAAAGTGTCCCCATTTTACACAGTACGCAGTCACGTGCCCCCATTTTACACAGTACGCAGGCAGGTGTCCCCATTTTACACAGTACGCAGACAGGTGTCCCCATTTTACACATTGTGGCAGGCACGTGCCCCGATTTTACACAGTACGGCAGGCACGTGCCCCCATTTTACACAGTACGGCAGGCAAGAGTCCCCATTTTACACAGTACGCAGTCACGTGCCCCCATTTTACACAGTACGCAGGCAGGTGTCCCCATTTTACACAGTACGCAGACAGGTGTCCCCATTTTACACAGTACGCAGGCAGGTGTCCCCATTTTACACAGTACGCAGGCAGGTGTCCCCATTTTACACAGTACGCAGACAGGTGTCCCCATTTAACACATTATGGCAGGCAAGTGTCCCCATTTAACATATTATGGCAGGCAAGTGTCCCCTTTGTATACATGATGGCAGGTGGCAGAGGGGGGGTGGAGAGAGAGAGAGGGAGAAGCTCTCTCTACTCGGGAGGACGGAGGAGGTGGGAATGGATTTTAAAGTGTTCAAGAAGTGCCGCGGCGGGCGCCCCGTGCGGTTGCACGGTTCGCCCGCTGCAAGAAACGGCACTGCCAGGGACTCTGTGTCATATGCTGCAGAGGATATGTCCTCTCAGGATGATCCCATTCCATGTAATCAGGATTGCACTGGTTTAGCACAGATACCAGCAAGGGAGCCTGAGTGGTTATCCTCTATCAAAACTATGATTTCTCAGATTTCTAACAGGGTTACACAAAATTAATCTGCAACTCAGGCTTTACAGAACTTTATGGCAGTCTGGCCCAGTTCTGGTACCTCAGGGCCCCCCGCTGTATATTCCCAAAAAGTGCTCTTGCACAGATCATGCAAGACGGCACGGATACTGATTCTGACACTGCAGAAGGTGACGGGGATGTGTTGCAGGGGGCAGCATCTCTTGCAAAAGGGGTGCAGTTGATGATAGAGGCCATTAGGGATGTGTTGAATATTGCTGATACACCACCCGAGCAGGTTGAGGAGGCTTACTTCATGGAAAATAGTAAAATAAGCTAACGCGTTTCATTGCTAAGATTCCGTCTTAGCAGAGGCTGCACCTTTCCTCATAGGACATGTCTAATTTTAAGTAATCGGCTTCCAGTTTGTTATTTTATAATAATAATAATAATAATAATAATAATAATAATTAATAATAATTATGATGCATTCATACAGAATTGCCATTTAGGGTAAAAACATTAAAAAAAAAAAAAAACATACTGGCAGTGATGGGATTCGAACCCACGCCTCCAGAGAGACTGGAGCCTAAATCCAGCGCCTTAGACCGCTCGGCCACACTACCTGTGTTAAGCACAGGGAAATTTCCACTTCAATGTAGAAAACGTTACACTGGAAAGTAGTTTTCTACATGTACAGGATTCTCACCTGAGTACTTTTCCCAGATGCGCCTCTCTGCGATCAGAGATAGGTAATTGTCACTAACAATAGCTTGGAGGTCGCTCCCTTGTCCCAAACCTCTCTCTCTCACACAAACACACACTCACACATTAACATCACACACTTTATATTAATACTGCACACTCCCCTAACACATACAAAAATTATATTAACACCATCTCCCCATACACACATTATATTAACTCAATCTCACTCACTCACTCCCACACACACACACACACACACACACACACACACACACACACACACACACACACACACACACACACACACATTATATTAACTCAATTCCCCACACACACATACATTATATTAATATCAGTGCATACAGTATAGTAGCATTATCCCCCCTCACACATATTATAGTGAATCCATTCCCTCACACAAACACACACACACATCCTATTAATAGTATAGTCTCAATGGTGCTCAATGGTCCCCACCCCACACATAGCTACATCCTCAGCATGTGAGGTACTGTGGCATATAATGTGAACTGGGGCCACTACTGGGGGCAGATTAAGGATTCAGGCCGCCCCTAGGCACAGCATAACTGGCCACCACCCGACATTGGCTGCCCACCCCCAAATCATATCACTGAGAACTCCTCCCCCTTTATGTCAGGGTGTCCTTGGCAGCACCTACCTCACCCCACCTTCTGCACCACAATTTGCCATAGTGGAAAAGGAAATAAAAGGGAAACACACAGCCTCCAGGGGTCTTCATCAGGCCAGCAGTCTACTGGGGCTCTAATGCATGGGAGCCAGCAGTGCCACCCTCAGCAAGTGGTGACCCAAGGCATGTGCCTTATGTGAAATCCACCATTGGACACTGCAGTGTATTCAACACACTTGTGGTGCTGGGAGTATTTACACATTATACTTTTTAATAACATCTCCAGCATACATTACGGACCATTTGGCCCCAACAAACCTTAATCCGTCCCTGCTTCCCATGCTGGTATAACTGTGGATACAGGGTTGGCCTGCAAGTTTATCAGATCATTTTTCCTTACAAGACTCAATTGATCAGTCTGGTAAATTCATTTTACTAATCAATGTTTTCTCGCTTTGGACTGACCTTTTATTTAGTCCAAAATGAAATGTAGGCACTGCTGAGATTCAAACTCAGGATCTCCTGTTTACTAGACAGGCGCTTTAACCAACTAAGCCACAGCACCAGATAGCCAAGAGCTGCCCTTTTTGATTTTTTTTTAATTGTTGGCTGTTTCATTGTGGTCTGCTAGAACCATTGAGAAAACATTTGCAACTTTTTTTCAATACAATAAAATGACATCAAATTTAATTAAAATTGTAATGAAGACAATATTATTTATTAAGTGGAGAAAAAAAGATATTTGGCAGCGGTGGGATTTGAACCCACGCCTCCGAAGAGACTGGAGCCTTAATGCAGCGCCTTAGACCGCTCGGCCACGCTACCAGACGTGCACTGCGGGGCTGTTCTCACTCCATGTGTTGCAGCTCTGTGAGAGGGACATACCTACTTTTTGGCTGAGGGAGCAGCCATGTCACCCAAGAGGGGGTGTGGAGGAGGCGGTACGGGGGCATGGTGATGCAATTGCATCTTTGTAGACCCGCCCCCCGCTTTATAATGCCCACATTATTGGCATTGCAAAGTGGGGGTGGGGCTATGATGACGTGATTTAGTGCAAATTGCGTCATCACCCCGCCCCATTTTTCTATGTAATGGGATGCCATGGGCAGCAAAGGTCATGAGCTGGGAGTATGGCGGGAGGGGGCGAGCAGGATGCGGGAGACTTGCCCACTTCCCCCGAGGGGAAGCAGGAGTGCCATCTGATTTCCGGGAGCCTCCCGGCCTTTTCAGGAGAGTAGAAAAGTATGGATAGTGATGATAAACGTAACATTTATCAGGTTCTTGGGAATTCACTGACCACACATTGACATGGGCTAAAAATTATTATTGTACAGTACATTAACAAGCTGTTTATGTGGGTTGTGTACGGGATCCCAGCGATTAGAATACTGATGCCAGGATCCCAACCACAAGAATGCCGGCAAGGGGGGAGCGCAGCAAAGCCATAGCTATATGTTGTATAAATATCTGGGGAGCCACCGCCCACTGTGTGTATAAAAGTTGGTTAACAAAGATACATAGCAGCCTCAACTAGAACCAAGGAGACGTTGTATTGTCCAGCTTCAACTATCGGCAGGGGGTCTGATGACAATCATGGTTTCAATTTCAAAGTCTCTACAAAAAAAAAAAAAATCACCATATGCTGTTTTAATGGTATACATCACATGGCATTTTTCCTAATTTCATCCCTCTTGGGGCTTGTATTATTGCTGTGGTGAATAGCTTACACAGTAACTTATAGGTACTAAGCAGAATTGGCTAAGTGAAAAAATGAAAATATCTGAATTGGGCAGAAAATATGTAAAATTATAGTTCTCCAACTTTATGTCAAATAGTCTTAACACTCAATGATGACACAGAGGTGCATCAATGATGACACAGAGGTGCATCAATGATGACACGGAGGTGCATAGAGGTGCAACAATGATGACATAGAGGTGCATCAATGATGACATAGAGGTGCATCAATGATGACATAGAGGTGCATCAATGATGACATAGAGGTGCATCAATGATGACAGAGAGGAGCATCAATGATGACATAGAGGCACATCAATGACAGAGAGGTGCATCAATGATGACAGAGAGGTGCATCAATGATGACATAGAGGTACATCAATGATGACATGGAGGTGCATCAATGATGACAGACAGGTACATCAATGATGACAGAGAGGTGCATCAATGATGACAGAGAGGTGCATCAATGATGACAGAGAGGTACATCAATGATGACATAGAGGTGCATCAATGATGACAGAGAGGTGCATCAATGATGACAGAGAGGTGCATCGATGATGACAGAGAGGTACATCGATGATGACATGGAGGTGCATCAATGATGACAGAGAGGTGCATCAATGATGACATAGAGGTGCATCAATGATGACATGGAGGTGCATCAATGATGACACGGAGGTACATCAATGATGACATGGAGGTGCATCAATGATGACAGAGAGGTGCATCAATGATGACATAGAGGTACATCAATGATGACACGGAGGTGCATCAATGATGACAGGGAGGTGCATCAATGATGACATAAAGGTACATCAATGATGACACAGAGGTGCATCAATGATGACAAGAAGGTGCATCAATGATGACAGGAAGGTGCATCAATGATGACATAGAGGTGCATCAATGATGACAGGGAGGTGCATCAATGATGACATAGAGGTGCATTAATGATGACATAGAGGTGCATCAATGATGACATAGAGGTGCATCAATGATGACATAGAGGTGCATCAATGATGACAGGGAGGTGCATCAATGATGACATAGAGGTGCATCAATGATGACATAGAGGTGCATCAATGATGACATAGAGGTGCATCAATGATGACATAGAGGTGCATCAATGATGACAGGAAGGTGCATCAATGATGACAGGAAGGTGCATCAATGATGACATAGAGGTGCATCAATGATGACACAGAGGTGCATCAATGATGACAGAGAGGTGCATCAATGATGACACAGAGGTGCATCAATGATGACACAGAGGTGCATCAATGATGACACAGAGGTGCATCAATGATGACATAGAGGTGCACAAACAAATATAACATTTAAGAAAAAAAGTAAAACATGAAAAAAAGAAAGAAAAAAACTAGAGACCCAGAATCTCCGTACATGACTGGATCCCAAGAAGAGAAACAACCTCCTTTTAGGTCTCCAGGTAAGGGCTTCATTACATTCATGAAAATACATTTGACAAATGGAAAAATATAAAAACAAACAGGAGGCATTTTCCACATCAATGTGCGCGGACCTTAAAGAATAAGTGGAAAATGTCATCAACGCTCAACCACTTTGCAAACCATAAGCATCAATGTTGTGGACAGTCTGTAAAACATTCTATCCACAGTGTAATTATCCTTTATTAGACATCTTTATTAAATATAAACAACAGATGGCGCTAATGTTGTATCGGCACCATGGATATATTTGCTGAACAACTTAATATTATTATTTTTTAAATCAGTTTACTTCATATTATATTTTATTTAAAAAAAATCACATTAAAAAGTCTGCCTAGCATTATTATTATTATTATTATTATTATTAGTATTACCATTATTTTATTAGAATCCTTTATTTCTATAGCACCACAAGGGCATGTTAGTGCTGTACTTCATCGCTAAGTATGCATGCAGGGCTGCCATCAAAAATTGTGAACCTGGGACTGACAAACTAGGCAGCCCCCCCCCCTCCCCCCCAGGCATTCAGCGGGAGGCTCCCGATATTTCAATGAGCCTCCCGCTGCCCCGCACACATTGCCAGCCCTCCCGGTTTTTAAGAGCTCCTACCTGAAAATCCGGACTGCGCATGATCGAGCCCGGCAATGTGGGGTGTGATGTGATCTGCAAGGGAAAGGTCATGGCCGGCCAGCGGTGCGGGGTTGTTGTTGGTAGCGGTGGCCGTCTTGTGCAGTATGGAGCTGGGCAGTGTGAGCGGCAGCAGTGTCAGGGGAGTAATTATAGCAGGGCAGCTGCCTATTCACCGAAGCTCATACTGTAGCCCGGCAGCCAGGTCTCTGCACCGCCCATCCCACTCACCCACTGCATGTAACAGGCCGGCTTTCCTCTTCCTGGTTCCTGCATGTGCCTGCCCTGATCTGCCTCCCCAGATCTCACTGAGTGTCCATGGGCCGGATCCCTGCTCCTCACAGGAGGCCGCAACAACTACTGGGTGTGTAATATGGCATCTGTGTATAATGGAATCTGCTACTGGGTGTGTAATATGGCATCTGTGTATAATGGAATCTGCTACTGGGTGTAATATGGCATCTGTGTATAATGAAATCTGCTACTGGGTGTGTAATATGGCATCTGTGTATAATGGAATCTGCTACTGGGTGTGTAATATGGGATCTGTGTATAATGGAATCTGCTACTGGGTGTGTAATATGGCATCTGTGTATAATGGAATCTGCTACTGGGTGTGTAATATGGAATCTGTGTATAATGGAATCTGCTACTGGGTGTGTAATATGGCATCTGTGTATAATGGAATCTGCTACTGGGTGTGTAATATGGCATCTGTGTATAATGGAATCTGCTACTGGGTGTGTAATATGGCATCTGTGTATAATGGAATCTGCTACTGGGTGTGTAATATGGCATCTGTGTATAATGGAATCTGCTACTGGGTGTGTAATATGGCATCTGTGTATAATGGAATCTGCTACTGGGTGTGTAATATGGCATCTGTGTATAATGGAATCTGCTACTGGGTGTGTAATATGGCATCTGTGTATAATGGAATCTGCTACTGGGTGTAATATGGCATCTGTGTATAATGGAATCTGCTACTGGGTGTGTAATATGGCATCTGTGTATAATGGAATCTGCTACTGGGTGTGTAATATGGGATCTGTGTATAATGGAATCTGCTACTGGGTGTGTAATATGGCATCTGTGTATAATGGAATCTGCTACTGGGTGTGTAATATGGAATCTGTGTGTAATGGAATCTGCTACTGGGTGTGTAATGTGGCATCTGTGTATAATGGAATCTGCTACTGGGTGTGTAATATGGGATCTGTGTATAATGGAATCTGCTACTGGGTGTGTAATGTGGGATCTGTGTATAATGGAATCTGCTACTGGGTGTGTAATATGGGATCTGTGTATAATGGAATCTGCTACTGGGTGTGTAATGTGGGATCTGTGTATAATGGAATCTGCTACTGGGTGTGTAATATGGGATCTGTGTATAATGGAATCTGCTACTGGGTGTGTAATATGGGATCTGTGTATAATGGAATCTGCTACTGGGTGTGTAATATGGGATCTGTGTATAATGGAATCTGCTACTGGGTGTGTAATATGGGATCTGTGTATAATGGAATCTGCTACTGGGTGTGTAATATGGGATCTGTGTATAATGGAATCTGCTACTGGGTGTGTAATATGGGATCTGTGTATAATGGAATCTGCTACTGGTTGTGTAATATGGCATCTGTGTATAATGGAATCTGCTACTGGGTGTGTAATATGGGATCTGTGTATAATGGAATCTGCTACTGGGTGTGTAATATGGGATCTGTGTATAATGGAATCTGCTACTGGGTGTGTAATATGGGATCTGTGTATAATGGAATCTGCTACTGGGTGTGTAATATGGGATCTGTGTATAATGGAATCTGCTACTGGGTGTGTAATATGGCATCTGTGTATAATGGAATCTGCTACTGGGTGTGTAATATGGGATCTGTGTATAATGGAATCTGCTACTGGGTGTGTAATGTGGGATCTGTGTATAATGGAATCTGCTACTGGGTGTGTAATATGGGATCTGTGTATAATGGAATCTGCTACTGGGTGTGTAATATGGGATCTGTGTATAATGGAATCTGCTACTGGGCGTGTAATATGGGATCTGTGTATAATGTATATATTGTAATTTATTATGGTGCTGTGTGCAAGGCCGTTACTAGGGTGGAGCAGACGATGCCTTGCACACTTTTGATGCCGATCGTCTGCACTTACCCCTATTGTCCAGCTCTGTCTGCATAGTTGACAGTTGCAGCGCTGCCTCCTGTGTATATTAGTGTCAACCCTCGTGCGCTGCTTGGGGTTGCTGGAGTCGTGGAGCGGTGGGTCCCGGAGCTGCTCACAGAAAAGGGTGAGACGTGGAGCTGCGGGTTTCCATTGGTGTAAATGACACACAAACACACACACACACACACACACACACCTTTTTTTCCTCAGGTGTAGCTGCTCTACCTGACGTAATGTGTATAAGGTTCTACCTGGCATTATGCGTGTATTGGGCTCTGCCTGGCGTAATGTGTATAAGGGGCTACCTGGTGTAATGTGTATAAGGTTCTACCTGGCATTATGTGTGTAAGGGGCTCTACCTGGTGTAATGTGTATAAGAGGCTACCTGGCATAATGTGTATAAGGTTTTACGTGGTGTTCTGTGTGTAAGGGAATCTACCTGGTGTAATGTGTATAAGGGGTAGTACTGTGTAGGGTAATGTGACAAATGTACACTACTGTGCAGGGTAATGTAATGTGAATTCTGTGGCCACGTCACTTCCCCATGAAGCCATGTATATTTTTGGTGCCCACTGTCCCTATTTTAAATTTACGGGGAGGGAATGTACTGGGTGTACTATATATGTATATATCACACAATCGCACACCAGTGTATATGTGTAGGTTTTCTATTTGTCTGCCTCTTCTCACAAATGTACATGTACACCTATTATTACTCTAGTGTACCTATATTATTACTCTTTTTTTAAAAAAAATTTGCTGCTTTTAGTACTATAGTTTTCATCTGCCATTGCAGGACACACCCCTGAATGGCAATAAATACGCCCACAGGTGGGCCTAGACAAGCCCTTTGGGCGGAGCATGACACACCCCATCAACAGAAAGCGAGGCGTATTCTGCTGCCATCTGGAATCTCCCTGAAACTAGTTTTCAAAAGTAGGCAAGTATGCTCCCCCCCTCCCCCCCCTCCAAAATAAAATTATATATATACACTGTATATATATATATATATATATATATATATATATATATATATATATTTAAAAAATCCTATCCTCATACAGACGAGCCTCCTCTAGTATCTTTAAAAACTGTCTCCACTAAGGCGGCAGCATCTTGCAAGGTACATCTTCAATACAGCGGAGGCGGATGTACGGGGACGGACGGCGGCATGAGCAGTCATAAAAAGACTGTGCTGTTCAAAATGACTAATAAAAAACAAAATTCAAGTATATGGAAAAAATATGGACGTAAAGAAAAGTTGGTGGGAGCTAAGAGGGTATTCAGCTGGCGGTAATGTTCGGCCGTGCCCGTCACTGCTAATTACGGTAAGCCAACATGGGTTACCATATCCTGCGTACCTCTGTCTCTGATGTTGGTCATGAAGTGCCAGGGAAATGGTCAGAACATGGGCCCCTTGCAGCCATTGCCGCTAATTGAATACCCCACCACCACCAACAACAAAAAAACATTTTCCTATATACAATATCAAGAAAACATTTAATTAGGAACCATTTATCAGTACAAGGCAAAGTGTTTCCACAGCCAAGATGTGCTTGAAGGCAGGATACATACGCTGTGAGTAATCAAAGGCGTGCAGCCGAATCCCAGGGAGTAGGCCGTCTCTTTTTGAAACCAGGATGGCTGATGTGAAACTGCTGCATATGAACAGAGCAGCTTCCCATCGGCCATCTTGGAATGAAAGTGAGGCTGCCTCTTCCCTTGGAGCCAGCAACACTGAGGAGGAGGCAACAGCAGTAACCGCTATCAGGTCCTGGTGAGTAGGCCATGTATTGGGGGGTGGTAAATGGTAGTTTATGTCCCGGGGAAGGGGGGGGGGGGTTACCCTGTCATGGGAGGAGGGTCTCATACTTCTTAGTTTAGTCTGCATACTCCAATGCCTATAATAAAATAAATTGTTAATAAGAACTGTATGTAGCTGTTGGGTTCGGGTGACCGGCGGCTGGGAGACCACCCGTCACCATACCAACACTGAGATCCCGGCTTTTAGATGGCCGGTGGGGAGGTGGGGGTATGAGCGCAATGAAGCCCCTTGCGGGCCCGCTGTGTTCGCCACGCAGAAGGCTCGGTGGCTCGCTGCACTTGCCAAAAGTTCTATTCCCTCTCTATGGGTATCGTGAAAACCCCACGAGTGGGAATAGTCCCTGTTGGTCGGGATCCCGGTGTCGTTATTGTGACCAGCGGTCTCTGATCGCCAGTCACATTACCGCATCCTGTATGTAGTGCGCTGCTTCATTCATTTAGTGAGATCCTTTAGAACTGCAGTGTATATGTCCACACAGTCTGTTAGCTGAAGTGTAAGAACACATTATCACCTCTGCATACCAATCCCAATTTCTAACGCAGTAGTATTTCAACACAATGGCGCTGATTCTGAGTCGGACGCAAAGTGACTGTGTTTACAGGCAGCCCTAATTACTTCCTTATACTAATGCAAGATTCCGGTCACCTAATGTGAGGATCCGCGTGTCTGCAAACGGAAAGCCGCGCCACCCACTGATGTTACCCAAACAGCTGAAACTGGTATAGGTCATTAGGTTGACAGTACAAAGGATGACAGTGTCTAAATCGACCCAAAAAGGTCAACGCACAAGAAAAATTATCAAAATTACATTGTTTTTGTTAGAAAAACACATGTCGACCACATACTGTGTCGACCACTGACATGTCGACCTTTTGAGCACGTCAACCAAATGCATGTCTACCAATAGTGGTCGGTTGGCCTATTGACTTGTCGACCTAAAGACCGGATACACCCGTCATTAGTATGTGCATTTGCACCAACTCCTTGCTAGTGGCAAGAGGTGTGTCACAAACAGACGTATCCTCGCCGTGCGTGGGACTCAATCGCACAAAGCTTTAGATGCATGCCCACAACATACCTATGACATCGGGGTAGTTCCGTGCGATCGCATTCTCGCACAGTTCCCGATATGAAACGTCCAATTTCATGAGTAGTGCAAACATATGCAAAATTGCGTAATTTCGCATCTGCGCATGGGCTGTATGTTAAAACGCACCATTTGTATCCGTGCGCAGAGATCTGTCCAACCAAGAATCCGCTCTTATGTGTAGCAATATCAAGTTAATATGCAAAATAGTAAAATAGGCTAACGCATTTCACTGCTAAGATTCCGTCTTAGTAGAGGCTGCACCTTTCCTCATAGGACATGTCTAATTTTAAGCAATTGGCTTCCAGTTTGTTATTTCATAATAATAATGATAATGTATTCATACAGATTTGACATTTAGGGGTAGGAAAAAAAACACACTGGCAGTGATGGGATTCGAACCCACGCCTCCAGAGAGACTGGAGCCTAAATCCAGCGCCTTAGACCGCTCGGCCACACTACCTGCTCCTAGCTCAGGGAAATTTCCACTTCTATGTAGAAAATTTTACACTGGAAAGTAGTTTTCTACATGTACAGGATTCTCACCTGAGTACTTTTCCAAGGTGCCCCTCTGCGATCAGAGATAGGTAATTGTCACTAACAATTAATAGCTTGGAGGTCGCTCCCTTGTCCCAAACCTCTCTCTCTCTCTCTCTCTCTCACACATACACACACGCATTACGTTAATATCACACACTTTATATTAAAACCACACAATCCCTTAACACATGCAAAAATTATGTTAAGACCATCTCCCCATACACACAAAATATTAACTCAGTTCCCCCCCCCACACATACATTATATTAATATCAGTGCAAACAGTATAGTAGCATTATCCCCCAATCACACATATTATAGTGAATCTATTCCCTTACACAAACACACATATCCTATTAATACTATAGTCTCAATGGTGCTCAATGGCCCCCACCCCACACATAGCTACATCCTCAGCATAAGTGGTACTGTGGCATATAATGTGAACTGGGGGCACCACCAGGGGCAGATTTAGGAATCAGGCCGCCCCTAGGCACAGCATTACTGGCCACCACGCGACATTGGCTGCCCACCCTAAAATCACTTCACTGAGAACTCCTCCCCCTTTATGTCAGGGTGTCTTTGGACAGCCAAGGCAGCACCTACCTCACCCCACCTTCTGCACCACAATTTGCCATAGTGGAAAAGGAAATAAAAGGGAAACACATGGCCTCCAGGGGTCTTCATCAGGCCAGCAGTCTACTGGGGCTCTAATGCATGGAAGCCAGCAGTGCCACCCTCAGTAAGTAGTGACCATAGGCATGCGCCTTATATGCCTAATGGGAAATCCGCCATTGGACACTGCAGTGTATTCAACACACTTGTGGTGCTGGGAGTATTTACATATTATACTTTTTATAACATCTCCAGTATACATTACGGACCATTTGGCCCCAACAAACCTTAATCTGGCCCTGCTTCCCATGCCAATACAACTGTGGTTACAGGGTTGGCCTGCAAGTTTCTTATCAGCTAATTTTTCCTTACAAGACTCAATTGATCAGTCTGGCAAATTTCTTTTACTAATCAATGTTTTCACACTCCGGACTGACCTTTTATTTAGCCCAAATAAAAATGTAGGCACTGCTGAGATTTGAACTCAGGATCTCCTGTTTACTAGACAGGCGCTTTAACCAACTAAGCCACAGCACCAGATAGCCAAGGGATGCCCTTTTTGATTTTTTTTTTAATTGTTGTCCGTTTCATTGTGGTCTGCTAGAACCATTGAGAAAACATTTGGAACTTTTTTTCAATACAATAAAATGACATCAAATTTAATTAAAATTGTAATGTAGACAATATCATTTATTAAGTGGAGAAAAAAAGATATTTGGCAGCGGTGGGATTTGAACCCACGCCTCCGAAGAGACTGGAGCCTTAATCCAGCGCCTTAGACCGCTCGGCCACGCTACCAGCTGTGCACTGTGTGGCTGTTCTCACTCCATGTGTTGCAGCTCTGTGAGAGGGACATACCTACTTTTTGGCTGAGGAAGCAGCCATGTCACCCAAGAGAGGGCATGGAAGAGGTGGTGCAGGGGCATGGTGATGCAATTGCATCTTTGTAGACCCGCCTCTCCACTTTATAATGCCGTCATTATTGGTATTGCAAAGTGGGGGTGGGGCTATGATGACGCGATTTAGTGCAAATTGCGTCATCACCCCGGCCCATTTTTCTATGTAATGGGATGCCGCGGGCAGCAAAGGTCGTGAGCTGTGAGTACGGTGAGGGGGGGGGGAGCGAGCGGGATGACTTGCCCACTTCCCCGAGGGGAAGCAGGAGTGCCATCCGATTTCTGGGAGCCTCCCGGCCTTTTCAGGAGAGTAGTCAAGTATCGATAGTGACGATAAACGTAACATTTATCAGGCACTTGACAATTCACTGACCACACATTGACATGCGCTAAAAATTATTATTGTACAGTACATTAACAAGCTGTTTATGTGGGTTGTGTACGGGATCCCAGCGATTAGAATACTGATGCCAGGATCCCGACCGCAAGAATGCCGGCAGGGGGGAGCGCAGCAAAGCCATAGCTATATGTTGTATAAATATCTGGGGAGCCACCGCCCACTGTGTGTATAAAAATTGGTTAACAAAGATGCTTAAACTAGAACCAAGAAGACGTTGTGTTGTCCAGCTTCAACTATCGGCAGAGGGGTCTGACGACAATCATGGTTTCATTTTCAAAGTCTCTACAAAAACAAATCACCATATGCTGTTTTAATGGTATACATCACATGGCATTTTTCCTAATTTCATCCCTCTTGGGGCTTGTATTATTGCTGTGGTGAATAGCTTACACAGTAACTTATAGGTACAAAGCAGAATTGGCTAAGTGAAAAAAATGAAAATGTCTGAATTGGACAGAAAGGATGTAAAATGATAGTTCTCCAACTTTATGTCAAATAGTCTTAACACTGTCAATGATGACACAGAGGTGCATCAATGATGACACAGAGGTGCATCAATCAGTGCCGTAACTAGGCATTTTAGCGCTGTGTGCAAGAAATGACATTGGCGCGCGCCAAAAATATATAGGGGCGTGGCTTCATGGGGAAGGGGCGTGGTCACAAAATAATAGCAATTCATACAACGGTGCACAGTAGTCTCCATTATTCAAATTATGCTGCACAGTAGCGCCACTACACCAGGTAGAGCCCCTTTTATACATTACAGCAGACAGCATCCCCCTTTTTACCCATTACAGCAGACAGTCCCCATTTTTACACATTGCGGCAGCCAGTCCCCCTTTTTACACATTGCAGCAGCCAGTCCCCCTTTTTACACATTGCGGCAGCCAGTCCCCCTTTTTACACATTACGGCAGCCAGTCCCCCTTTTTACACATTGCGGCAGGCAGTCTCCCTTTTTACACATTACGGCAGGCAGATTCCCCCTTTTTACACATTGCGGCAGGCAGTCTCCCTTTTTACACATTACGGCAGGCAGATTCCCCCTTTTTACACAATGCGGAAAGCAGTCCCCCTTTTTACACATTGCGGCAGCCAGTCCCCCTTTTTACACATTGCGGCAGCCAGTCCCCCTTTTTACACATTGTGGCAGCCAGTCCCCCTTTTTACATATTGCGACAGCCAGTCCCCCTTTTTACACATTGCGGCAAGCAGTCCCCCTTTTTACACATTGCGGCAGCCAGTCCCCCTTTTTACACATTGCGGCAGCCAGGCCCCCTTTTTACACATTATGGCAGACGGTGTCCCCGAGAGAGAGAGAGAGAGAGAGAGAGAGAGGGAGAGAGAAAGAAAGATACTTACCATCTGGCAGTCAGGCTCCTCGTGCAGCTCCCTCGGTGCAGGCAGGTGAGAAGGAGGAGGAGGGAGGGGGACTGGAGCCGCAGCAGCGCTATTTCATTGGTAGTAAGCGCCGCTGCAGCTGTCCCCTCTTCTTCCGTATTGGCTACCTGGCGCTGCTGTGGATGCTGGGATGGAGGAACCGCATCCCAGCATCCACAGCAGCGCCAGGCAGCCAATACGGAAGAAGAGGGGACAGCTGCAGCGGCGCTTACTACCAATGAAATAGCGCTGCTGCGGCTCCAGTCCCCCTCCCTCCTCCTCCTTCATCGCTGCCCAGCGCTGCTCTCCTCCCCAGTGCGGCGGCGGCGCACGGCGCAGACTTCAGAGGCGGCATGTAATGAGTCAATTTGACTCATTACATGCCGCTGGCCGTGCGCCCTCAGGGCAACTGCGCTGTGTGCCAAGCCCACTTGGCACACACGTAGTTACGGCCCTGGCATCAATGATGATATAGAGGGAGGTGCATCAATGATGACACAGAGGTGCATCAATGATGACACAGAGGTGCATCAATGATGACACAGAGGTGCATCAATGTTGACACAGAGGTGCATCAATGATGACACGGAGGTGCATCAATGATGACATAGAGGTGCATCAATGATGACATAGAGGTGCATCAATGATGACATAGAGGTGCATCAATGATGACACAGAGGTGCATCAATGTTGACATAGAGGTGCATCAATGATGACACGGAGGTGCATCAATGATGACACGGAGGTGCATCAATGATGACACGGAGGTGCATCAATGATGACACGGAGGTGCATAAATGATGACATAGAGGTGCATCAATGATGACATAGAGGTGCATCAATGATGACATAGAGGTGCATCAATGATGACATAGAGGTGCATCAATGATGACATAGAGGTGCATCAATGATGACACAGAGGTGCATCAATGTTGACACAGAGGTGCATCAATGATGACATAGAGGTGCATCAATGATGACATGGAGGTGCATCAATGATGACATAGAGGTGCATCAATGATGACACAGAGGTGCATCAATGTTGACATAGAGGTGCATCAATGTTGACATAGAGGTGCATCAATGATGACATAGAGGTGCATCAATGATGACACAGAGGTGCATCAATGATGACACAGAGGTGCATCAATGATGACACAGAGGTGCACAAACAAATATAACATTTAAGAAAAAAAGTAAAACATGAAAAAAAGAAAGAAAAAAACTAGAGACCCAGAATCTCCGTACATGACTGGATCCCAAGAAGAGAAACAACCTCCTTTTAGGTCTCCAGGTAAGGGCTTCATTACATTCATGAAAATACATTTGACAAATGGAAAAATATAAAAACAAACAGGAGGCATTTTCCACATCAATGTGCGCGAACCTTAAAGAATAAGTGGAAAATGTCATCAACGCTCAACCACTTTGCAAACCATAAGCATCAATGTTGTGGACAGTCTGTAAAACATTCTATCCACAGTGTAATTATCCTTTATTAGACATCTTTATTAAATATAAACAACAGATGGCGCTAATGTTGTATCTGCACCATGGATATATTTAATGATTATGATAATTATTTTTTTTTTAAATCAGTTTACTTCATATTATATTTTATTTAAAAATAAATCACATTAAAAAGTCTGCCTAGCATTATTATTATTATTATTATTATTATTACCATTATTTTATTAGAATCCTTTATTTCTATAGCACCACAAGGGCTTGGTAGTGCTGTACTTTATTGCTAAGTATGTATGCAGGGCTGCCATCAAAAATTGTGGGCCTGGGACTGACATAATAGGCTGCCCCCTTCCCCCAAAATTTATATATATATATATATATACTGTATCTGTATATATATATATATATATATATATATATATAATGCATATATATTTAAAAAAAATAATCCTATACACATACAGAGGAACCTCCTCTAGTATTTTAGAAACTATCTCCTCTAAGGCGGCAGCCATCTTGGAAGGTACATTTTCAATGGAGTGATGCGGATGGCGATGAATATACGGGGACGGACGGCGGCATGAGCAGCCATAAAAAGACTGTGCTGTTCAAAATGACTAATAAAAAACAAAATTCAAGTATATGGAAAAAATAAGAATTTACTTACCGATAATTCTATTTCTCGTAGTCCGTAGTGGATGCTGGGGACTCCGTCAGGACCATGGGGAATAGCGGCTCCGCAGGAGACAGGGCACAAAAATAAAGCTTTAGGATTAGGTGGTGTGTACTGGCTCCTCCCCCTATGACCCTCCTCCAAGCCTCAGTTAGGATACTGTGCCCGGACGAGCGTACACAATAAGGAAGGATATTGAATCCCGGGTAAGACTCATACCAGCCACACCAATCACATCGTATAACTTGTGATATGAACCCAGTTAACAGTATGACAAACGTAGGAGCCTCTGAACAGACGGCTCACAACAATAACAACCCGAATTTGTTTTTAACAATAACTATGTACAAGTATTGCAGACAATCCGCACTTGGGATGGGCGCCCAGCATCCACTACGGACTACGAGAAATAGAATTATCGGTAAGTAAATTCTTATTTTCTCTAACGTCCTAAGTGGATGCTGGGGACTCCGTCAGGACCATGGGGATTATACCAAAGCTCCCAAACGGGCGGGAGAGTGCGGATGACTCTGCAGCACCGAATGAGAGAACTCCAGGTCCTCCTCAGCCAGGGTATCAAATTTGTAGAATTTTGCAAATGTGTTTGCCCCTGACCAAGTAGCAGCTCGGCAGAGTTGTAATGCCGAGACCCCCCGGGCAGCCGCCCAGGATGAGCCCACTTTCCTTGTGGAATGGGCCTTGACAGATTTAGGTTGTGGCAAGCCTGCCACAGAATGTGCAAGTTGAATTGTGCTACAAATCCAACGAGCAATCGTCTGCTTAGAAGCAGGAGCACCCATCTTGTTGGGTGCATACAATATAAACAGTGAGTCAGACTTTCTGACTCCCGCCGTTCTTGAAATATATATTTTCAATGCCCGGACCACGTCCAACAACTTGGAATCCTCCAAATCGTTAGTAGCCGCAGGCACCACAATAGGCTGGTTCAGGTGAAACGCTGACACCACCTTAGGCAGAAAATGAGGACGTGTCCGCAGTTCTGCCCTGTCCGTATGGAAAATCAGATATGGGCTCTTATATGATAAAGCCGCCAATTCTGATACTCTCCTGGCTGAAGCCAGGGCCAGTAGCATGGTTACTTTCCATGTAAGATACTTCAACTCCACCGATTTGAGCGGCTCAAACCAATGGGATTTCAGAAAATCCAAGACTACATTAAGATCCCACGGTGCCACTGGGGGCACAACCGGGGGCTGTATATGTAGTACTCCTTTTACAAAAGTCTGGACTTCAGGAACTGAAGCCAATTCTTTCTGGAAGAAAATCGACAGGGCCGAAATTTGAACCTTAATGGACCCCAATTTGAGGCCCATAGACAATCCTGTTTGCAGGAAATGTAGGAATCGACCCAGTTGAAATTCCTACGTGGGGGCCTTCCTGGCCTCACACCACGCAACATATTTTCTCCAAATGCGGTGATAATGTTGTGCAGTCACCTCCTTCCTGGCTTTTACCAGTGTAGGAATGACCTCTTCCGGAATGCCTTTTTCCCTTAGAATTCGGCGTTCAACCGCCATGCCGTCAAACGCAGCCGCGGTAAGTCTTGGAATAAACACGGTCCCTGCTGAAGCAGGTCCGGTCTTAGAGGTAGAGGCCACGGATCCTCCGTGAGCATCTCTTGAAGTTCCGGGTACCAAGTTCTTCTTGGCCAATCCGGAGCCACTAGTATCGTTCTTACTCCCTTTTGCCGTATAATTCTCAGTACCTTTGGTATGAGAGGCAGAGGAGGGAACACATACACTGACTGGAACACCCACGGTGTTACCAGAGCGTCCACAGCTATTGCCTGAGGGTCTCTTGACCTGGCGCAATACCTGTCCAGTTTTTTGTTGAGGCGGGACGCCATCATATCCACCATTGGTTTTTCCCAACGGTTCACAATCATGTGGAAGACTTCTGGATGAAGTCCCCACTCTCCCGGGTGTAGATCGTGTCTGCTGAGGAAGTCTGCTTCCCAGTTGTCCACTCCCGGAATGAATACTGCTGACAGTGCTATCACATGATCTTCCGCCCAACGAAGAATCCTTGCAGCTTCTGCCATTGCTGTCCTGCTTCTTGTGCTGCCCTGTCTGTTTACGTGGGCGACTGCCGTGATGTTGTCCGACTGGATCAACACCGGCTGACCCTGAAGCAGGGGTTTTGCCAGACTTAGAGCATTGTAAATCGCTCTTAGCTCCAGTATATTTATGTGAAGAGACATCTCCAGGCTTGACCATACTCCCTGGAAGTTTCTTCCCTGTGTGACCTCAGACTGGCATCCGTGGTCACCAGGACCCAGTCCTGTATGCCGAATCTGCGGCCCTCTAACAGATGAGCACTCTGCAACCACCACAGAAGAGACACCCTTGTCCGTGGCGATAAGGTTATCCGCTGATGCATCTGCAGATGCGATCCGGACCATTTGTCCAGCAGATCCCACTGAAAAGTTTGTGCGTGGAATCTGCCGAATGGAATCGCTTCGTAAGAAGCCACCATCTTTCCCAGGACTCTTGTGCATTGATGCACAGACACTTTCCCTGGTTTTAGGAGGTTCCTGACAAGTTCGGATAACTCCCTGGCTTTCTCCTCCGGAAGAAACACCTTTTTCTGAACCGTGTCCAGAATCATTCCCAGGAACAGCAGACGTGTCGTCGGGGTCAACTGAGATTTTGGAAAATTCAGAATCCACCCGTGTTGTTGCAGCACTACTTGGGTTAGTGCTACTCCGTCCTCCAGCTGTTCTCTGGACCTTGCCCTTATCAGGAGATCGTCCAAGTAAGGGATAATTAATACGCCTCTTCTTCGCAGAAGAATCATCATTTCGGCCATTACCTTGGTAAAGACCCGAGGTGCCGTGGACAATCCAAACGGCAGCGTCTGAAACTGATAATGACAGTTTTGCACCACGAACCTGAGGTACCCTTGATGTGAAGGGCAAATTGGGACATGTAGGTAAGCATCCTTTATGTCCAGGGACACCATAAAGTCCCCTTCTTCCAGATTCGCTATCACTGCTCTGAGTGACTCCATCTTGAACTTGAATTTTTGTATGTACAGGTTCAAAGATTTCAGATTTAGAATAGGTCTTACCGAGCCGTCCGGCTTCGGTACCACAAATAGCGTGGAGTAATACCCCTTTCCCTGTTGTAGGAGGGGTACCTTGACTATCACCTGCTGAGAAAACAGCTTGTGAATGGCTTCCAATACCGTCGCCCTGTCTGAGGGAGACGTTGGCAAAGCAGACTTTAGGAACCGGCGAGGGGGAGACTTCTCGAATTCCAACCTGTAACCCTGAGATACTACCTGCACAATCCAGGGGTCCACCTGTGAGCAAGCCCACTGTGCGCTGAAATTCTTGAGTCGACCCCCCACCGCTCCTGAGTCCGCTTGTAAGGCCCCAGCGTCATGCTGAGGGCTTTGCAGAACCCTGGGAGGGCTTCTGTTCCTGGGCAGGGGCTGCTTGCTGCCCTCTCTTACCCCTTCCTCTGCCCCGAGGCAGATATGACTGTCCTTTTGTCCGTTTGTTCTTATAGGACCGAAAGGACTGCGGCTGAAAAGACGGTGTCTTTTTCTGTTGGGAGGGGGTCTGAGGTAAAAAGGTGGATTTTCCGGCAGTTGCCGTGGCCACCAGATCCGATAGACCGACGCCAAATAATTCCTCCCCTTTATACGGCAATAGTTCCATATGTCGTTTGGAATCCGCATCACCTGACCACTGTCGCGTCCATAAACTCCTTCTGGCAGATATGGACATCGCATTTACTCTCGATGCCAGAGTGCAAATATCTCTCTGAGCATCTCGCATATAAAGGAAAGCATCCTTTAATTGCTCTATAGTCAATAAAATACTGTCCCTATCCAGGGTATCAATATTTTCAGTCAGGGAATCCAACCAGACGACCCCAGCACTGCACATCCAGGCTGAGGCGATGGCTGGTCGCAGTATAACACCAGTATGTGTGTATATACTTTTTAGGGTAGTTTCCAGTCTCCTATCAGCTGGATCCCTGAGGGCGGCCGTATCAGGAGACGGTAACGCCACTTGTTTTGATAAGCGTGTGAGCGCCTTATCCACCCTAGGGGGTGTTTCCCAGCGCACCCTAACCTCTGGCGGGAAAGGGTATAATGCTAATAACTTTTTTGAAATTAGCATTTTTCTATCTGGGTTAACCCACGCTTCATCACATACATCATTTAATTCCTCTGATTCAGGAAAAACTACAGGTAGTTTTTTCACCCCCCACATAATACCCCTTTTTGTGGTACTTGCAGTATCAGAGATATGCAAAGCCTCCTTCATTGCCGTGATCATATAACGTGTGGCCCTACTTGAAAATACGTTTGTTTCATCACCGTCGACACTAGATTCAGTGTCTGTGTCTGTGTCGACCGACTGAGGTAAAGGGCGCTTTACAGCCCCTGACGGTGTCTGAGACGCCTGGGCAGGTACTAACTGGTTTGCCGGCCGTCTCATGTCGTCAACTGATTTTTGTAATATGCTGACATTATCACGTAATTCCATAAACAAAGCCATCCATTCCGGTGTCGACTCCCTGGGGGGTGACATCACCATTATCGGCAATTGCTCTGCCTCCACACCAACATCGTCCTCATACATGTCGACACACACGTACCGACACACAGCAGACACACAGGGAATGCTCTTATCGAAGACAGGACCCCACTAGCCCTTTGGGGAGACAGAGGGAGAGTTTGCCAGCACACACACAAGCGCTATAATATATATGGGAACAACCTTATATAAGTGTTGTTCTTTATAGCAGCTTAAATATATCAAAATATCGCCAAAAAAGTGCCCCCCCTCTCTGTTTTACCCTGTTTCTGTAGTGCAGTGCAGGGGAGAGTCCTGGGAGCCTTCCTCACAGCGGAGCTGAGCAGGAAAATGGCGCTGTGTGCTGAGGAGAATAAGCCCCGCCCCCTATTTCGGCGGGCTTTTCTCCCGTAGTTTTAGATAACTGGCATGGGTTAAATACATACATATAGCCTCAATGGCTATATGTGATGTATTCTTTTGCCATAAGGTATTAAATATTGCTGCCCAGGGCGCCCCCAGCAGCGCCCTGCACCCTCCGTGACCGCTTGGTGTGAAGTGTGTGACAACAATGGCGCACAGCTGCAGTGCTGTGCGCTACCTTCATGAAGACTGAAGAGCCTTCTGCCGCCTGTTTCCGGACCTTCAATCTTCAGCATCTGTAAGGGGGGTCGGCGGCGCGGCTCCGGGACGAACCCCAGGGTGAGACCTGTGTTCCGACTCCCTCTGGAGCTAATGGTGTCCAGTAGCCTAAGAATCCAATCCATCCTGCACGCAGGTGAGTTGAAATTCTCTCCCCTAAGTCCCTCGATGCAGTGAGCCTGTTGCCAGCAGGACTCACTGAAAATAAAAAACCTAAAAACTTTTTCTAAGCAGCTCTTTAGGAGAGCCACCTAGATTGCACCCTGCTCGGACGGGCACAAAAACCTAACTGAGGCTTGGAGGAGGGTCATAGGGGGAGGAGCCAGTACACACCACCTAATCCTAAAGCTTTATTTTTGTGCCCTGTCTCCTGCGGAGCCGCTATTCCCCATGGTCCTGACGGAGTCCCCAGCATCCACTTAGGACGTTAGAGAAATATGGAAGTAAAGAAAAGTTGGTGGGAGCTAAGAGGGTATTCAGCTGGCGGTAATGTTCGGCCGTGCACGTCACTGCTGATTACGGTAAGCCATCATGGCAGTGCTTAAAGTGGTCCTGGACTGGTGGTGGAACTCATTTACGCCACCACTTATCACCAGCCACCCCCCCTACACACACACATTAAGCGGAGCCTGGGCCAGTGCTAATGTTTTCGGCACCCCCCCTGCAAACTGTACATTAGTGCCATACTTCCCATACTTTATAAAGGCACATTGATCTCACAAAGAAGCAGCATGGTCACATAATCCCCCAATTCAAATCACACCACACTAGAAGCACAATCTTATTCACATTACACCACATATAGTGCCCCTTATTCATATTACACCACATAGTAATGCCCCTTATTCAGGTTATGTCACTTAGTAGTGCCTTTTATTCACATTGCACTACACAATGGTACCCTCTATACATGTTATGCCACACAGTAGTGCCGATTATATACACCCCTTATACACCATTCCCACAGTACAGTAGTAGTGCCCCTTACACATAATGCCCACAGTTGTATTGCTCCTTACACATAATGCCCACAATCAGTGCCGTTTCTTGCGGCGGGCGAGCCGTGCAACCTCACGGGGCGCCTGCCGCGGCACTTCTTCAGCACTTTGAATCCCCCCTCCCCTCTTCTCCCGAGTGCCCAGCTCGGGGGGCGGGGTTTCGCGGAATGACGCGTTTGCGTCGTGACTTCACGACGCAATAGCGTCATTCCGCGAAACCCCGCCCCCCCGAGCTGGGCACTCGGGAGGAGGGAGAAAGGGGAGCCGCGCAAACGAGGGAGAGGCAGCTGAAGAGCGGGAAGAACCGCTTCAAATGTAAGTTAGCCCCTCTCCCTCTCTCTCCCTCCCTCCCCCCCACCACCACCTGCCGTACTGAGTAAAATGGGGACACCTGTCTGCCGGAATGTGTAAAATGGGGACTCTTGCCTGCCGGAATGTGTGAAATGGGGACACTTGCATGTTGTACTGTGTAAAATGGGGGCACGTGCCTGCCGCAATATGTAAAATGGGGACACTTGCCTGCCGTACTGTGTAAAATGGGGGCATGTGCCTGCCGCAATGTGTAAAATGGGGACACTTTCCTGCCGCAATGCGTAAAATGGGGGCACGTGCCTGCCGCAATGTGTAAAATGGGGACACTTTCCTGCTGCAATGTGTAAAATGGGGGCACGCAGGGCCGTAACTAGGTGTGTGCCGATGGTGCCTTGCCCACAGCGCATATTCACTGTAGGCGCACCATCCGGCATCACCACCCGCACGGCCGCTCAATAAGAATTAATCTACCAGGACCCAGGAGGCGCCCACCGCACCGCAGCTCCGCACGAGTGAAGAAACAGGAAATAAACTACAGCTCCCAGCAGCCCTTGCTGCAGGAAGCTGTAGTTTATTTCCTGTTTCATCACTCAGTCAGCGTGGGTTCGGCATGTGATGCTGCCCCCGCGCTCTTACTATGGTAGATGCTAGAATCAAGTGGGCTAAGGGACCTTTTCCGTAAGGGGGAGGAGTTACGACGCAAGGGGGAGGAGCTAGGCTAGCGGGATAGTTCGTTTTCTATTATCCACGCCACCAACTATTACCTTTAGTAATTAGGTGGTGAGCGAAGCGGAGCGGAGCGAGCCACCGTGCCCGAAGCGTGGCGAGCGAACTTTTCGGGTACCCTGTTCGTCCGTAGCTCCTCCCCCTGGTGACGTAGCCCCTCCCCTCAATACGTCACAAGGTCCCTTCAGCCACTCCGATATAGAACCAACTGCCGGCCCCACAGCGCAGCACTGCAGGAGAGGAGACAGAGAGACAGCCCTCACTGCTGGGAGCTGAGCTCTCCGGCTGTCAGGGGGCGGAGCCAAGCTCAGGCAGACGTTACAGACAGAAGGCCCACACTCCGGAGGAGCAGAGGTGACAGGAAGTGTGTAAGTCTGTCACTCTCTTCCAGCTCTCTCCTTCATCTCTACCTCTGTATAACACTCTCTCCTCTCTCTTATCTTTCTTATCTCTCCCCCTGTGTAACACTCTCGCCTCTACCTTATCTCTCCCCCTGTGTAACTCTCCCCCCTACCTTATCTCTCCCCCTGTGTAACTCTCCCCCTACCTTATCTCTCCCCCTGTGTAACTCCCCCCCCCTACCTTATCTCTCCCCCTGTGTAACTCTCGCCCCTATCTTATCTCTCCCCCTGTGTAACACTTCCCCTACCTTATCTCTCCCCAAGTGTAACCCTCTCCCCCTATATAACTCTCCCCCCTACCTTATCTCTCCCCCTGTGTAACACTTCCCCTACCTTATCTCTCCCCAAGTGTAACCCTCTCCCCCTGTATAACTCTCCCCCCTACCTTATCTCTCCCCCTGTATAACACTTCCCCTACCTTATCTCTCCCCCTGTGTAACTCTGCCCCCTACCTTATCTCTCCCCATGTGTAACCCTCCCCCCACCTTATCTCTCCCCCTGTGTAACACCCCCCCTGTGTAATTCTCACCCTTACCTTATCTCTCACCCTGTGTAACTCTCCCCCTACCTTATCTCTCACCCTGTGTAACTCTCCCCCTACCTTATCTCTCCCCCTGTGTAACTCTCCCCCTACCTTATCTCTCCCCCTGTTTAACTCTCCCCCTACCTTATCTCTCCCCCTGTGTAACACTTCCCCTACCTTATCTCTCCCCCTGTGTAATTCTCCCCCTACCTTATCTCCCCCCTGTGTAATTCTCACCCCTACCTTATCACTCCACCTGTGTAACTCACCCCTACCTTCTTTCTCCCCCTGTATAACACGCTCCCCTACCTTATCTCTCACCCTATATAACACTATCCCCTACCTTATCTCTCACCTTCTTGTATAACACGCTCCGCTATCTTATCTCCCCCCTGTATAATCTCCCCTATCGTATATCTCCGCCTGTATAACACTCTCCCCATAAAATCTCTCCCGCCATATTACACTCTCCCCCACCTTATCTCTCACCCTGTATAACTCTCCCCTACCTTATCTCTTACCCTGTATAACACTTCCCCTATCTTATCTCTCCCCCTGTATAACACCCTCTCCTTCCTCCTCGTTCCATCTGTATAACACCCTCTCCTTCCTTCTCTCTCCCTCTGTATAACACTCTCTCCTTCCTCTTCTTTCCCTCTGTATAACACCCTCTCCGCGCTCCCTCCGTATAACACTCTCTCCTTCCTCCGTGCTCCCTCCGTATAACACCCTCTTCCTCGTCTCTGCCTCTGTATAACACTCTCTCTCCTTCATCTTCTCTCCCTCTTTATAACACCCTCTTCTTCCTCTTCTCTCCCTCTGTATAACTCTCTACTTCCTCCCCTCTCTCTCTCTGTATAACACTCTCTCCTTCCTCCATGCTCTCTTCGTATAACACTCTCTCCTTTCTCGTCTCCTTCTCTGTATAACACCTCTTCTTCCGCCTCTCTCTCCTTCCTCCTCTCTGCCTCTGTATAACACCCTCTCCGCGCTCCCTCCGTATAACACTCTTCCTCGTCTCTCCCTCTGTATAACACTCTCTCTCCTTCATCTTCTCTCCCTCTGTATAACTCTCTCTGTTTAACACTCTCTCCATCCTCCGCGCTCCCTCCATATAACACTCTTTCCTTCCTCCATGCTCCCTTCGTATAACACTCTCTCCTTTCTCGTCTCCTTCTCTGTATACCACCTCTTCTTCCGCCTCTCTGCGTCTGTATAACACTCTCTCATTCCTTCTTGCTCCCTCTGTATAACAGCGCCACCTTTCTCCTGGATCTGATGCTCCGCCCCCCTGCAGTGTCTCTAGGGAGAGACATGATGACATGGGGGTTGAGGAGGAGGCATTCCAGCTCACAGTGCAGCAGCAGCCCAGTGAGTCCGGAGTCAGACCTCCGGTGACCTTTTCCCCACCTGCCGTCAGTCACAGAGCTTGGGGTGGTGAGTGATGTATAAAACAAGAATGTTATTTTATATTTCTCTACCTGGAGTAATGTGTAAAATGGGACTCTATCTGGTGTAAAGTGTGTAGTGACGCTACTGTGCGGTGTAATTTGAGTACTGGAGACTACTGTGCAGCGTAATATGAATTGGTAATATTTTGTGGTCACACCTCTTCCCCTAGAAACCATGCCCCTATAGTTTTGGCGCGTGCCTACGATGCGCGCTGGCCCTGTTTTAAATATTGGGGGGGGGCGCCGATGCTATTTCTTGCACACAGCACTAAAATGTGTAGCTACGGCACTGGGGGCACGTGCCTGCCGCAATGTGTAAAATGGGGACACTTGCCTGCCGTGCTGTGTAAAATGGGGACACTTGCCTACCGTGCTGTGTAAAATGGGGTCGCGTGTCTGCTGTAATGTGTAAAATGAGGACTTTTTTTTTTTTTCCTGTGGTGGCCGTGATGATGAGATCATATGAGGCCACGCCCATCTTAACAAAACCACGCCCATTTTAACGAGGCCACGCCTCCTTGCCGGGAGAGGCGCGTGCATGCTTTTCCTCTTTCTATCTATGGGGGGGGGGGGGGGGGGGGGGGGGGGCACATTTTTTCTTATGTGAATGGGGGGGGGGGCGCATTTTTAAATCTGGCACTGGGAGCCAAATTGGCTAGAAACGGCCCTGCCCACAATAGTAGTGCCCCTTAAACATAATGACCACAGTAGTGCTGCTTATACATATATTGCCCACAGTAGTGCCCCTTATACACATTTCGCCTCTGTCACTCCCTGCAGCTCACCACCTGTGTCCTCACACCTCTCTTGTTCCTCCAGCCTGCTCTCATCTTGTCTTCAAGATGCACAGATTCTTCTTCACTTCAACAGCGGTGACAGCATAATATAACATACGCCGTGCTGGAAAATGAAGCCACTTGGACCTAAGGAGGGGATGAATGCTATCCAACAGACACAGCATGTGTCAGGAGAGGTGGACTGTAAATGGAGGAGGACCATGAAGCCACCAGGACCTGAGGAAGAAGGAGGTGGCTGCAACGCGTCAGTAAAACTAGCGCCACCTGCATCATCTAGGTGATGGGGCAGGTTTTACTGTGCAGGGCAATGGAGGTAGTGGAACTAGTTCCTCCTACCACTACAGGTGGTGGAACTCAGTTCCAACTCGTTCCCTTCCACTTTAACCCCTGCAACATGGGCAACCATATCCTGCGTACCTCTGTCTCTGATGTTGGTCATGAAGTGACAGGAAAACAGTCCGAACATGGGCCCCTTGCAGCCATTGTTGCTAATTGAATAGCCCCCCCACCACCACCACACAAAAAAAATTTGTTCCTATATACAATATCGAGAAAACATTTAATTAGGAACCATTTATCAGTACAAGGCAGTGTTTCCACCACCAAGATGTGCTTTAAGGCAGGATACATAACCTGTGAGTAATCAAAGGGTGTAGCCGAATCCCAGGGAGGAGGCCGTCTCTTTTTGAAACCAGGATGGCTGATGTGAAACTGCTGCATATGAACAGAGCAGCTTCACATCGGCCATCTTGGAATGAAAGCGAGGCTGCCTCTTCCCTTGGAGCCAGCAACACTGAGGAGGAGACAACAGCAGTGGCCGCTACCAGGTCCTGGTGAGTAGTGTATGTATTGGGGGGTGGTAAATGGTAGTTTATGTCCCGGGGAAGGGGTGGGGGGTTACCCTGTCATGGGAAGAGGGTCTCATACCTCTTACTTTAGTCTGCATACTCCAATGCCTATAATAAAATAAATTGTTAATAAGAACTGTATGTAGGTGTTGGGTTCGGGTGACCGACTGTTGGGAGACCACCAGTCACCATACCGACACTGAGATTCCAGCTTTTAGATGGCCGGCGGGGAGGGGGGAGTGTGAGCGCCACGAAGCCACCTGCGGTCCCGATGCGTTCGCCACGCAGAAGACTCGGTGGCTCACTGCACTTGCCAAAGGTTCTATTCCCACTCTATGGGTATCGTGGACACCCCATGAGTGGGAATGGTCCCTGTTGGTCGGCATTCCGTCTTAGCAGAGGCTGCACCTTTCCTCATAGGACATGTCTAATTTTAAGTAATTGGCTTCCAGTTTGTTATTTTATAATAATAATAATAATAATAATGATGATGCATTCATACAGAATTGCCATTTAGGGTAAAAAAATTTTACAAAAAACAAACATACTGGCAGTGATGGGATTCGAACCCACACCTCCAGAGAGACTGGAGCCTAAATCCAGCACCTTAGACTGCTCAGCCACACTACCTGCTTTGTGCATGGGGAAATCTCCACTTCTATGTAGAAAACTTTACACTGGAAAGTAGTTTCCTACATGTATAGTATTCTTACCTTAGTACTTTTCCCAGGTGCACCTCTCTGCGATCAGAGATAAGTAATTGCCACTAACAATAGCTTGGAGGTCGTTCCCTTGTCCCAACCCTCTCTCTCTCACACACAAACACACACACACTCACACATTAATATCACACACTTTATATTAATACTGCACACTCCCCTAACACATGCAAAAATTATATTAACCATTTCTCTCTCTCTCTCTCTCTCTCTCTCTCTCTCTCTCTCACACACACACACACACTTTATTAATATCAGTGCATACAGTATAGTAGCATTACCCCCCCCCCTCACACATATTATAGTGAATCCATTCCCTCACACAAACACACACATCCTATTAATAGTATAGTCTCAATGGTGTTCAGTGGCCCCCACCACACACATAGCTACATCCTCATCATGGGTGGTACTGTGACATATAATGTGAACTGGGGCCACTACTGGGGGCAGATTAAGGATTCAGGCTGCCCCTGGGCACAGCATAACTGTCCACCACCCGACATTGGCTGCCCACCTAAAATCACATCACTGAGAACTCCTCCTCCTTTATGTCAGGATGTCTTTGGACAACCAAGGCAGCACCTACCTCACCCCACCTTCTGCACCACAATTTGCCATAGTGGAAAAGGAAATAAAAGGGAAACACACAGCCTCCAGGGGTCTTCATCAGGCCATTAGTCTACTGGGGTTCTAATGCATGGGAGCCAGCAGTGCCACCGTCAGCAAGTGGTGACCATAGGCATGTGCCTAATGGGAAATCCACCATTGGACACTGCAGTGTATTCAACACACTTGTGGTGCTGGGAGTATTTACACAATATACTTTTTAATAACATCTCCAGCATACATTACTGACCATTTGGCCCCAACAAACCTTAATCCGTCCCTGCTTCCCATGCCGGTATAACTGTGGATACAGGGTTGGCCTGCAAGTTTATTATCAGCTAATTTTTCCTTACAAGACTCAATTGATCAGTCTGGTAAATTCATTTTACTTATCAATATTTTCACGCTCCAGACTGACCTTTTAATTACTATGTATAAAATGTAGGCACTGCTGAGATTCGAACTCAGGATCTCCTGTTTACTAGACAGGCGCTTTAACCAACTATGGAAACAAAGTGTGTCGGGGTGGTCTTAACTGGCGCTGAGCTGCTTAGGTGTAACAGATTTCTAAATAAATGTCACCACATTTAAAACAAGAAATAGAAAACCAGCAATTTGAAATACTGTCAAACACCACTAGCGCTAAGGTAAAATATCACCATAACATCCCTTTAGGGCTGAGTGACAGATCCTTTTCCTCTCAGGTGTGTCTCCCGTTCAAGTAGACAGTCTCGGATTCTCAAATATGGATGTCATAGAAAAGATAAAATGAACAACCAATGTGTAGTATGTAATATCACAGCCTAATGGTATACATGTGATGTCCTAAGATAAATGAAGTGGATTCAGAGCGTACCCCACTCACACTGGGAGTGGAGATTTCAAGCGTATCAAGGTTTCTTTTATGGCAATATCCTTCATTAATTCATATAGCCCCCAGAGGTATCAAGGAATAGGGTCACACTTAGACTTAATACTGGTAAAACTCTTGTAGCAGACAGTCGATGCGTACCCCAACACTCACACTTTGCAGGTGTGTTGTAAACATATAAAGGTATCTTTCTCTCTTTCAAGGGTAAGTTGAAACAAATGCGTACCGCCACTCACAATCTGAGACACTGTATGACTCCTATAAAGGTATCTTTCAATTTTCGTGTGAAGGTAACCACTGGGAAGTTCTAGTGTAGTATCCCGACGTCGGTCATAAAGAAATGGAAACAAACCAATGTGTGACCAATTGTATCTATCAGGAGTATTCAGCAATTTCCTCCTAGTATGATATCCACTGATTTCAAACACCCTTCAGCACATATGAGTTAATGCGTACCCAAACACTCACACTCTGAAGTTAGGTGGTAACCATATAAAGGTATCTTTTGTGCCTCACTGCGTAATTAGCGGTAGTTAATATTGCGTACCCTGACTCACAATTTAATGTGTTTGGAGGACTCCTATCAAGGTATCTTTAGACTTCAGGTGGCCCATGCAGCTTAAATATTCAGATCATGTATTTTTCCGTTAACCCCAAAAAAAAAGAAAAAATGGATGCTCTTACCACAATGAGTAAAAGAAAAGGGGTTACAGATTTTATTTAACAATACATGCCATGAAATATAAGTGGGGACAACCATGCACAAAGATGCACTGGGTGAATACAACTGGATAAAAACAGCAAAGAGAGATGGCACACTCTTGCAAAAAAACTTAACATAAAGAATAAAACAACAAAGTACAAGATAAAAAAATCCGGATAAAACAGCTACTCACACTCCTGTAAATCAACGCGTTTCAGCCCACATCTGGGCCTTTATCAAGATATATTGGAGTGTGTGAGTAGCCTGGTATTTAAAGGACACAGCGCCAATAAGGAGTGAGCAGGAAGTGACATCATAATTGCAGAAGGAATTTTTTTCCTATCTGCAGTTACATTCCCCTTGCTGTTTTTAATAAGCTATATGTTCTAAAGATCAATTTTTTTATATGTATAAAGATTCTCCTCACATAGTGTGAAAAATCTAACTAGAAACGTTAGAAACTGTGGTGTAACATCGCATGTTTCCACTTCCGGCGGAAGTGACATTACGGCATCACTGTGTTCATGGGAAATGTAGTAAACACTCTCAAGTCCGGCCACTCGTCGTTCATGGTTCAATCTGGACGGGAAATGACGTTGCGGCACCAAGCTGTTCATGGGAGATGTAGTTGTGTCTCACAAGTCCTGCCGTTCGTCACTCATGATCCGGTCTGGACAGGAAGTAATCTTGATGCCTCTTGGGAAATGTAGTATTTTTCCCTTACGGATTTAGATCGTTACCGGAAGTGGAGTTTTTTCACCCATTCAGCTGTTTAGGTGTCTTGGGAAATGTAGTTCTTTGCATGCCACACTTTGAGGATTTTGTATCGTGGAGTTCCCTGATTTGACTAGATAGTCAGATTCAACATATCTTCCATTGAATAATGTCATGATGTATTTAGTGCAATAGGTTCTAAAAAACAAGATCGCAGTCAGCATGTAACAGTGTAACAGTACACTTTCCATATTTTTGACATATATATGTAATAATCATAATAAAAAAATTTTTATATTAAAAGTGACATATAAAGTGCATTCAGTGTCTAATTTTTTTAAAATAGTGATGAACACATTCCCGTTATTAGGGTTATGTAGTTAAATAACCAAGTGTCCATATAATACATAAGTGCTCAATTCCTAACTAGATATTGGTAGAGTGTTCCTCTGTGAATACAAACTTTTATAAAGTTTATATTGGTTATTTGTTATAGTGATAAATGTGCAAAAATGGTGACCAATACCCCATTATTTAGATATTTAAATATATTATTTTATAGGTGTCTAGCTTCATATCTACCATTAAGTGCTTCCTATAACTGGCAATTTGTGAGTGAGTCCCTAATCAGGGTCTATATTTCATAAATTCTGTGTGCGGACACTTCAAATAGAGGCAACATGATAGAAGATTACATAAACTATTTGATCTCGAAGTCGCTGTTAAGGCCTGTGGGATCTAATGTGTTATAATTGAAGATCAGACTCATCTCAGTTTTCGCTAGTAGGGTTGCGGTGTTACTAGTACGTATGTTCCCCTTAATGTGTCTTAATCCATAAAACCCAGAGACTTCGGAAACACGGCAGCCATGTTTAAGCTTAAAATGGGCTGATAGAGAATGGGTTTCGAGACCTTTTTTGATATTACGGACGTGTTCACCCAGTCTGGTTTTTAATGGGCGCGATGTTCGTCCGATATAAGTCAAATTACAATTACAGGTGACAGCATAAATCACATTACTAGTGTCGCATGTAATGAAATCTCTTATTTCCACTATTTTTTCATTGATGGTTACTTTTTCAATTTTACTGGATCCCCCACTTTTAATGCTTCTACAGCCCATGCAGTTGCCGCACCTGAAAAAGCCCTTAGATCTTATTCTGGATGGTGGTAGTTGGGTGTGCAGAGTGCTGGAAACTAGTTTTGATTTGAGATTAGGGGCCCTGCGGTAAATATGGACCGGTCTATCTGGTGCCAAGGGGCCAATGACCGGGTCATTTTTAACCAGGTTCCAGTGTTTTTTTATAATTTTTTCAATCGATCTATGCTGGGAGGTAAAGTCTGTAATGAAGGCCCATTCATATTTTTTGTCTTTTATTTTTTTCCTATTGTCTGTGTGGAGAAGATCCCTGCGATCTATTCTGTTAACCTCTTCCAGGACATTGTTGATGGTATCACGATTGTATCCACAGGCCTCAAACTTTCGTGATAATGTGGATGCCTGTTGTTGAAAAGTAGTATTTCTCTATCGTCCTAAGTGGATGCTGGGGTTCCTGAAAGGACCATGGGGGATAGCGGCTCCGCAGGAGACAGGGCACAAAAGTAAAGCTTTTACAGGTCAGGTGGTGTGTACTGGCTCCTCCCCCTATGACCCTCCTCCAGACTCCAGTTAGATTTTTGTGCCCGGCCGAGAAGGGTGCAATTCTAGGTGGCTCTCATAAAGAGCTGCTTAGAGAGTTTAGCTTAGGTTTTTTATTTTACAGTGATTCCTGCTGGCAACAGGATCACTGCAACGAGGGACAGAGGGGAGAAGAAGTGAACTCACCTGCGTGCAGGATGGATTGGCTTCTTGGCTACTGGACATGAAGCTCCAGAGGGACGATCACAGGTACAGCCTGGATGGTCACCGGAGCCACGCCGCCGGCCCCCTCACAGATGCTGAAGCAAGAAGAGGTCCAGAATCGGCGGCTGAAGACTCCTGCAGTCTTCTTAAGGTAGCGCACAGCACTGCAGCTGTGCGCCATTTTCCTCTCAGCACACTTCACACGGCAGTCACTGAGGGTGCAGGGCGCTGGGGGGGGGCGCCCTGGGAGGCAAATGAAAACCTTTAAAAAGGCTAAAAATACCTCACATATAGCCCCAGAGGCTATATGGAGATATTTACCCCTGCCTAAATGTACTAAATAGCGGGAGACGAGCCCGCCGGAAAAGGGGCGGGGCCTATCTCCTCAGCACACGGCGCCATTTTCTGTCACAGCTCCGCTGGTCAGGAAGGCTCCCAGGTCTCTCCCCTGCACTGCACTACAGAAACAGGGTATAACAGAGAGGGGGGGCAAAATAAATGGCAATATATTAATATAAAAGCAGCTATAAGGGAGCACTTAATCATAAGGCTATCCCTGTCATATATAGCGCTTTTTGGTGTGTGCTGGCAGACTCTCCCTCTGTCTCCCCAAAGGGCTAGTGGGTCCTGTCTTCGTATAGAGCATTCCCTGTGTGTCTGCTGTGTGTCGGTACGTGTGTGTCGACATGTATGAGGACGTTATTGGTGTGGAGGCGGAGCAATTGCCAAATAAGAGGATGTCACCTTCTAGGGGGTCGACACCAGAATGGATGCCTTTATTTGTGGAATTACGGGATAGCGTCAACTCGCTTAAGCAGTCGTTTGCCGACATGAGGCGGCCGGACACTCAATTAGTGCCTGTCCAGGCGCCTCAAACACCGTCAGGGGCTGTAAAACGCCCCTTGCCTCAGTCGGTCGACACAGACCCAGACACAGGCACTGATTCCGGTGGTGAAGGTGACGAATCAACCGTATTTTCCAGTAGGGCCACACGTTATATGATTTTGGCAATAAAGGAGATGTTACATTTAGCTGATACTACAGGTACCACTAAACAGGGTATTATGTGGGGTGTGAAAAAACTACCAGTAGTTTTTACCGAATCAGAAGAATTAAATGACGTGTGTGATGAAGCGTGGGGTGCCTCGATAAAAAACTGCTAATTTCAAAGAAGTTATTGGCTTTATACCCTTTCCCGCCAGAGGTTAGGGAGCGCTGGGAAACACCTCCTAGGGTGGACAAAGCGCTAACACGCTCATCAAAACAAGTGGCGTTACCCTCTCCTGAGACGGCCGCACTTAAAGATCCATCAGATAGGAGGATGGAAAATATCCAAAAAGGTATATACACACATGCAGGTGTTATACTACGACCAGCTATTGCGACTGCCTGGATGTGCAGTGCTGGGGTAGTTTGGTCAGAGTCCCTGATCGAAAATATTGATACCCTGGACAGGGACAATATTTTACTGTCGTTAGAACAAATAAAGGATGCATTTCTTTATATGCGTGATGCACAGAGAGATATCTGCACACTGGCATCACGGGTAAGTGCTATGTCCATTTCGGCCAGAAGAGCTTTATGGACACGACAGTGGACAGGCGATGCGTAGAGGAGTTATTTGGGGTCGGTCTATCGGATTTGGTGGCCACGGCTACGGCCGGGAAATCCACCTTTCTACCTCAAGTCACTCCCCAACTGAAAAAGGCACCGACCTTTCAACCGCAGCCCTTTCGTTCCTTTAAAAATAAGAGAGCAAAGGGCTATTCATATCTGCCACGAGGCAGAGGACGAGGGAAGAGACAGCAACAGGCAGCTCCTTCCCAGGAACAGAAGCCCTCCCCGGCTTCTACAAAAGCCTCAGCATGACGCTGGGGCTTCGCAAGCGGACTCGGGGGCGGTAGGCGGTCGTCTCAAGAATTACAGCGCGCAGTGGGCTCACTCGCAGGTAAATCCCTGGATCCTGCAGATAATATCTCAGGGGTACAGGTTGAAATTAGAGACAGAGCCACCTCGCCGTTTCCTGAAGTCTGCTTTACCAACGTCCCCCTCAGAAAGGGAGACGGTTTTGGAAGCCATTCACAAGCTGTATTCTCAGCAGGTGATAGTCAAGGTACCTCTTCTACAACAAGGGAAGGGGTATTATTCCACTCTTTTTGTGGTACCGAAGCCGGATGGCTCGGTAAGGCCTATTCTAAATCTGAAGTCCTTGAACCTGTACATAAAGAAGTTCAAGTTCAAGATGGAGTCACTCAGAGCAGTGATAGCGAACCTGGAAGAAGGGGACTTTATGGTATCCTTGGACATCAAGGATGCGTATTGCCACGTTCCAATTACCCCTCACACCAGGGGTACCTCAGGTTCGTTGTACAAAACTGTCACTATCAGTTTCAGACGCTGCCGTTTGGTTTGTCCACGGCACCTCGGGTCTTTACAAAGGTAATGGCCGAGATAATATTTCTTCTTCGAAGAAAAGGCGTATTAATTATCCCATACTTGGACGATCTCCTAATAAGGGCAAGGTCCAGAGAACAGCTAGAGATGGGTTTAGCACTATCTCAAGAGGTGCTAAAGCAGCACGGATGGATTCTGAATATTCCAAAATCCCAATTAATGCCGACAACTCGTCTGCTGTTCCTGGGGATGATTCTGGACACAGTTCAGAAAAAGGTTTTTCTTCCCGAAGAAAAAGCCAAGGAGTTATCTGACCTGGTCAGGAACCTCCTAAAACCAGGAAAGGTGTCTGTACATCAATGCACAAGAGTCCTGGGAAAAAATGGTAGCTTCTTACGAAGCAATCCCTTTCGGCAGATTCCATGCAAAGGGATCTGTTGGACAAATGGTCAGGGTCGCATCTTCAGATGCACCTGCGGATAACCCTGTCGCCGAGGACAAGGGTATCCCTTCTGTGGTGGTTGCAGGAGGCTCATCTATTGGAGGGCCGCAGATTCGGCATGCAGGATTGGATCCTGGTGACCACGGAGGCCAGCCTGAGAGGCTGGGGAGCAGTCACACAGGGAAGAAATTTCCAGGGAGTGTGGTCGAGCCTGAAAAAGTCTCTTCACATAAGCATTCTGGAACTAAGAGCAATCTACAATGCTCTAAGCCAGGCGGAACCTCTGCTTCAAGGAAGACCGGTGTTGATCCAGTCGGACAACATCACGGCAGTCGCCCATGTAAACAGACAGGGCGGCACAAGAAGCAGGAGGGCAATGGCAGAAGCTGCCAGGATCCTTCGCTGGGCGGAGAATCACGTGATAGCACTGTCAGCAGTATTCATCCCGGGCGTGGACAACTGGGAAGCAGACTTCCTCAGCAGACACGACCTTCACCCGGGAGAGTGGGGACTTCATCCAGAAGTTTTCCACATGCTATTAAACCGTTGGGTAAAACCAATGGTGGACATGATGGCGTCTCGCCTCAACAAAACACTGGACAGGTATTGCGCCAGGTCAAGAGATCCGCAGGCAATAGCTGTGGACGCGCTGGTAACACCTTGGGTGTACCAGTCGGTATATGTGTTTCCTCCTCTGCCTCTCATACCAAAGGTATTGAGGATTATACGGCAAAGAGGAGTAAGACTAGTGGCTCCGGATTGGCCAAGAAGGACTTGGTACCCGGAACTTCAAGAGATGGTCACGGACGATCCGTGGCCTCTACTTCTGAGAAGGGACCTGCTTCAGCAGGGTACTTGTCTTTTTCAAGACTTACCGCGGCTGCGTTTGACGGCATGGCGTTTGAATGCCAGATCCTAAAAGGAAAAGGCATTCCAGAAGAAGTCATTCCTACCTTGATAAAGGCAAGGAAGGAAGTCACCGCGAAGCATTATCGCCGTATTTGGCGAAAATATGTTGCGTGGTGCGAGCAGCGGAGTGCTCCGATGGAGGAATTTCAACTGGGTCGTTTTCCTACATTTCCTGCAATCAGGATTGTCTATGGGTCTCAAATTGGGATCTATTAAGGTTCAAATTTCGGCCCTATCAATATTCTTCCAAAAAGAATTGGCCTCAGTCCCTGAGGTCCAGATTTTTATCAAAGGAATACTGCATATACAGCCTCCTGTGGTGCCTAAGGTGGCACCGTGGGATCTAAATGTAGTTTTAGATTTCCTCAAATCCAATTGGTTTGAACCACTAAAGAATGTGGATTTGAAATATCTCACATGGAAAGTGACTATGTTACTGGCCCTGGCTTCGGCCGGGAGAGTATCTGAACTGGCGGCTTTGTTTTATAAAAGCCCTTATTTAATTTTCCATTCGACATAGGGCAGAGCTGCGGACGCGTCCGCATTTTCTCCCTAAGGTGGTATCAGCGTTTCACCTGAACCAGCCTATTGTAGTGCCTGCGGCTACAGACGACTTGAAGGACTCCAAGTTGTTGGACGTTGTCAGAGCCTTAAAAATATACATTTAAAGGACGGCTGGAGTCAGAAAATCTGACTCGCTGTTTATACTGTATGCACCCAACAAGTTGGGTGCACCTGCTTCTAAGCAGTCGATTGCTCGTTGGATTTGTAACAAAATTCAACTTGTACATTCTGTGGCAGGCCTGCCACAGCCTAAATCTGTTAAGGCCCATTCCGCAAGGAAGGTGGGCTCATCTTGGGCGGCTGCCCGAGGGGTCTCGGCATTACAACTCTGCCGAGCAGCTACGTGGTCAGGGGAGAACACGTTTGTAAATTTTTACAAATTTGATACCCTGGCAAAGGAGGACCTGGAGTTCTCTCATTCGGTGCTGCAGAGTCATCCGCACTCTCCCGCCCGTTTGGGAGCTTTGGTATAATCCCCATGGTCCTTTCAGGAACCCCAGCATCCACTTAGGACGATAGAGAAAATAAGAATTTACTTACCGATAATTCTATTTCTCGGAGTCCGTAGTGGATGCTGGGCGCCCATCCCAAGTGCGGATTATCTGCAATACTTGTACATAGTTATTGTTAACTAATTCGGGTTATTGTTTAGGAAGCCATCTTTCAGAGGCTCCTCTGTTATCATACTGTTAACTGGGTTTAGATCACAAGTTGTACGGTGTGATTGGTGTGGCTGGTATGAGTCTTACCCGGGATTCAAAATCCTCCCTTATTGTGTACGCTCGTCCGGGCACAGTACCTAACTGGAGTCTGGAGGAGGGTCATAGGGGGAGGAGCCAGTACACACCACCTGACCTGTAAAAGCTTTACTTTTGTGCCCTGTCTCCTGCGGAGCCGCTATCCCCCATGGTCCTTTCAGGAACCCCAGCATCCACTACGGACTCCGAGAAATAGAATTATCGGTAAGTAAATTCTTATTTTTCACTACAATTTCTTTTGAGTCTTTTTAATTGCCCAACTGGGATCGAGTTAAGCCAGCTTTCATGATGGCAACTGTTTGTGGAAATATATGTCCCAGAGTCTGTAGGTTTTGAAAATGTTTTGGTGTTGATTATGCCATCCTTGATATATACTGTTATATCGAGGAAGTTAACTGAATTTTGATCAATTTGAAAAGTCAAATTGATATTCTTATCATTAGAATTAAGATAATGGCAGAAGGCGTTCAGGGTGTCGATATTGCCCCGCCAAATGAAAAAAACGTCATCTATGTATCGGACATAGGACACCAGGCTCGACCCGAGCACGTCGGAGGACCAGATGGTTGTGGCCTCCCACAGCCCCAAAAAGAGGTTGGCGTAACTCGGGGCGAACCTGGTGCCCATCGCCGTGCCAGTCTTTTGGAGATAATACTGATCTTTGAAAAGAAAAAAATTATTTTCAAGAATGAATTGAACCCCTTCAATGATAAATTCCTTGATGTCCTCTGAGAGATCTGAAGCATCAAGGAAATGTTTCACTGCCTCTATACCAAAATCATGTTTTATGATGGTATAGAGTGAGGTGACGTCAGCCGTCACCAAAAAACTGCCCTCCTCCCATTTGATGGTTGCCAAGGTTCCCAAGAAATCCTTGGTGTCCCTCAAGTGGGATTTATTAGATAGGACCAACGGTTGGAGAAAACATAAAAAGAATAAAAGAAAGAATAAAAAGAGCCCCACTGAAGTTCTAGCTACCAGCGAGACACAGATACCAGAGTCCGATACAAACACTATGGAATTCAATGATTCTTTAAAAAAGGTGAAAATATTTAATCTAAGTTCACATACTTTAACTGCAAATGAAATTTCAGTGCTTGAAAAGGGCCTGAAATACGCCCCAAGCAATTACATCCACCCATTTGATCTTTATGTGGATGTTCAAAAATACGTGAGGAAGCTAACTGTTAAAAAATTCTTTGCCAGCCATGATAACAGCAGTGAACCAATAGATCCCCCACCACTTACCCCTTATAGACCCAAGTCAATCTTTTTTCCAAAACACGTGCAAGGGCCCCTTTTGGAATCCTTCTCTAAATTAGTTATAAGTGATTTAGCTAAATTACAGTGTCGCCCAAAAAAAACATCCAATTTAACAACAAAAGAAAGAAAGGCACTGGGCGATTTAAAGAAGTCAGGGTCCTTCATCATTAAACCTGCAGACAAGGGGGGGGGGATCGTCTTGTTGGACACTATAAAATACGAGAACGAAGTGTTCAGACAACTTAACGATTCATCTGTTTATAAAAAACTTAGGAACAACCCCACTGAACAGGTCAAAACCAAATTAAAGCTCATGATCGAGAAATATGAAAAAATGGGGACTTTGAGTAATAAAGAATCCTGTTTCATTCTAGTGGAGAACCCAATTACTCCAGTATTGTACATCCTCCCAAAGGTCCACAAAAGCTTGGTGGACCCACCGGGTAGGCCGATAATTTCGGGAGTAGATTCCCTGACTGCAAATCTATCGCAAGTAATAGATCATGTTCTCCAACCGTTGGTCCTATCTAATAAATCCCACTTGAGGGACACCAAGGATTTCTTGGGAACCTTGGCAACCATCAAATGGGAGGAGGGCAGTTTTTTGGTGACGGCTGACGTCACCTCACTCTATACCATCATAAAACATGATTTTGGTATAGAGGCAGTGAAACATTTCCTTGATGCTTCAGATCTCTCAGAGGACATCAAGGAATTTATCATTGAAGGGGTTCAATTCATTCTTGAAAATAATTTTTTTCTTTTCAAAGATCAGTATTATCTCCAAAAGACTGGCACGGCGATGGGCACCAGGTTCGCCCCGAGTTACGCCAACCTCTTTTTGGGGCTGTGGGAGGCCACAACCATCTGGTCCTCCGACGTGCTCGGGTCGAGCCTGGTGTCCTATGTCCGATACATAGATGACGTTTTTTTCATTTGGCGGGGCAATATCGACACCCTGAACGCCTTCTGCCATTATCTTAATTCTAATGATAAGAATATCAATTTGACTTTTCAAATTGATCAAAATTCAGTTAACTTCCTCGATATAACAGTATATATCAAGGATGGCATAATCAACACCAAAACATTTTCAAAACCTACAGACTCTGGGACATATATTTCCACAAACAGTTGCCATCATGAAAGCTGGCTTAACTCGATCCCAGTTGGGCAATTAAAAAGACTCAAAAGAAATTGTAGTGAAAATACTACTTTTCAACAACAGGCATCCACATTATCACGAAAGTTTGAGGCCTGTGGATACAATCGTGATACCATCAACAATGTCCTGGAAGAGGTTAACAGAATAGATCGCAGGGATCTTCTCCACACAGACAATAGGAAAAAAATAAAAGACAAAAAATATGAATGGGCCTTCATTACAGACTTTACCTCCCAGCATAGATCGATTGAAAAAATTATAAAAAAACACTGGAACCTGGTTAAAAATGACCCGGTCATTGGCCCCTTGGCACCAGATAGACCGGTCCATATTTACCGCAGGGCCCCTAATCTCAAATCAAAACTAGTTTCCAGCACTCTGCACACCCAACTACCACCATCCAGAATAAGATCTAAGGGCTTTTTCAGGTGCGGCAACTGCATGGGCTGTAGAAGCATTAAAAGTGGGGGATCCAGTAAAATTGAAAAAGTAACCATCAATGAAAAAATAGTGGAAATAAGAGATTTCATTACATGCGACACTAGTAATGTGATTTATGCTGTCACCTGTAATTGTAATTTGACTTATATCGGACGAACATCGCGCCCATTAAAAACCAGACTGGGTGAACACGTCCGTAATATCAAAAAAGGTCTCGAAACCCATTCTCTATCAGCCCATTTTAAGCTTAAACATGGCTGCCGTGTTTCCGAAGTCTCTGGGTTTTATGGATTAAGACACATTAAGGGGAACATACGTACTAGTAACACCGCAACCCTACTAGCGAAAACTGAGATGAGTCTGATCTTCAATTATAACACATTAGATCCCACAGGCCTTAACAGCGACTTCGAGATCAAATGGTTTATGTAATCTTCTATCATGTTGCCTCTATTTGAAGTGTCCGCACACAGAATTTATGAAATATAGACCCTGATTAGGGACTCACTCACAAATTGCCAGTTATAGGAAGCACTTAATGGTAGATATGAAGCTAGACACCTATAAAATAATATATTTAAATATCTAAATAATGGGGTATTGGTCACCATTTTTGCACATTTATCACTATAACAAATAACCAATATAAACTTTATAAAAGTTTGTATTCACAGAGGAACACTCTACCAATATCTAGTTAGGAATTGAGCACTTATGTATTATATGGACACTTGGTTATTTAACTACATAACCCTAATAACGGGAATGTGTTCATCACTATTTTAAAAAAATTAGACACTGAATGCACTTTATATGTCACTTTTAATATAAAAAAAATTTTATTATGATTATTACATATATATGTCAAAAATATGGAAAGTGTACTGTTACACTGTTACATGCTGACTGCGATCTTGTTTTTTAGAACCTATTGCACTAAATACATCATGACATTATTCAATGGAAGATATGTTGAATCTGACTATCTAGTCAAATCAGGGAACTCCACGATACAAAATCCTCAAAGTGTGGCATGCAAAGAACTACATTTCCCAAGACACCTAAACAGCTGAATGGGTGAAAAAACTCCACTTCCGGTAACGATCTAAATCCGTAAGGGAAAAATACTACATTTCCCAAGAGGCATCAAGATTACTTCCTGTCCAGACCGGATCATGAGTGACGAACGGCAGGACTTGTGAGACACAACTACATCTCCCATGAACAGCTTGGTGCCGCAACGTCATTTCCCGTCCAGATTGAACCATGAACGACGAGTGGCCGGACTTGAGAGTGTTTACTACATTTCCCATGAACACAGTGATGCCGTAATGTCACTTCCGCCGGAAGTGGAAACATGCGATGTTACACCACAGTTTCTAACGTTTCTAGTTAGATTTTTCACACTATGTGAGGAGAATCTTTATACATATAAAAAAATTGATCTTTAGAACATATAGCTTATTAAAAACAGCAAGGGGAATGTAACTGCAGATAGGAAAAAAATTCCTTCTGCAATTATGATGTCACTTCCTGCTCACTCCTTATTGGCGCTGTGTCCTTTAAATACCAGGCTACTCACACACTCCAATATATCTTGATAAAGGCCCAGATGTGGGCTGAAACGCGTTGATTTACAGGAGTGTGAGTAGCTGTTTTATCCGGATTTTTTTATCTTGTACTTTGTTGTTTTATTCTTTATGTTAAGTTTTTTTGCAAGAGTGTGCCATCTCTCTTTGCTGTTTTTATCCAGTTGTATTCACCCAGTGCATCTTTGTGCATGGTTGTCCCCACTTATATTTCATGGCATGTATTGTTAAATAAAATCTGTAACCCCTTTTCTTTTACTCATTGTGGTAAGAGCATCCATTTTTTCTTTTTTTTGGGGTTAACGGAAAAATACATGATCTGAATATTTAAGCTGCATGGGCCACCTGAAGTCTAAAGATACCTTGATAGGAGTCCTCCAAACACATCAAATTGTGAGTCAGGGTACGCAATATTAACTACCGCTAATTACGCAATGAGGCACAAAAGATACCTTTATATGGTTACCACCTAACTTCAGAGTGTGAGTGTTTGGGTACGCATTAACTCATATGTGCTGAAGGGTGTTTGAAATCAGTGGATATCATACTAGGAGGAAATTGCTGAATACTCCTGATAGATACAATTGGTCACACATTGGTTTGTTTCCATTTCTTTATGACCGACGTCGGGAGACTACACTAGAACTTCCCAGTGGTTACCTTCACACGAAAATTGAAAGATACCTTTATAGGAGTCATACAGTGTCTCAGATTGTGAGTGGCGGTACGCATTTGTTTCAACTTACCCTTGAAAGAGAGAAAGATACCTTTATATGTTTACAACACACCTGCAAAGTGTGAGTGTTGGGGTACGCATCGACTGTCTGCTACAAGAGTTTTACCAGTATTAAGTCTAAGTGTGACCCTATTCCTTGATACCTCTGGGGGCTATATGAATTAATGAAGGATATTGCAATAAAAGAAACCTTGATACGCTTGAAATCTCCACTCCCAGTGTGAGTGGGGTACGCTCTGAATCCACTTCATTTATCTTAGGACATCACATGTATACCATTAGGCTGTGATATTACATACTACACATTGGTTGTTCATTTTATCTTTTCTATGACATCCATATTTGAGAATCCGAGACTGTCTACTTGAACGGGAGACACACCTGAGAGGAAAAGGATCTGTCACTCAGCCCCAAAGGGATGTTATGGTGATATTTTACCTTAGCGCTAGTGGTGTTTGACAGTATTTCAAATTGCTGCTTTAACCAACTAAGCCACAGCACCAGACAGTCAAGAGCTGCTCTTTTTGATTTTTTTTAATCATTTGTTGTCTATTTCATTCTGGTCTGCTAGAACCATTGAAAAAACATTTGCAACTTTTTTTCAATACAATAAAAAGACATCAAATTTAATTAAAATTGTACTGAAGACAATATTATTTATTAAGTGGAGAAAAAAAATATTTGGCAGCGGTGGGATTTGAACCCACGCCTCCGAAGAGACTGGAGCCTTAATCCAGCGCCTTAGACCGCTCGGCCACGCTACCAGCTGTGGGTCTGTGTGCTGGTCTCACTCCATGTGTTGCAGCTCTGTGAGAGGGACATACCTACTTTTTGGCTGAAGGAATAGCTATGTCACCCAAGAAGGGGCATGGGAGGCGGTACGGGGGCATGGTGATGCAATTGCATCTTCGTAGACCCGCCCCCGCTTTTACCCACATTATTGGCACTGCAAAGTGGGGGTGGGGCTATGATGACGCAATTTAGTGAAAATAGTGTCATCACCCCGCCCCATTTTTCTATGTAATGGGATGCCATGGGCAGAAAAGGTCATGAGCTGGGAGTACAGCGGGGGGGTGAGCGTGATGCGGGTGACTTCCCCACTTCCCCGGGGGAAGCAGGAGTGCCATCTGATTTTTGGGAGCCTCCCGGCCTTTTCGGGAGAGTAGGAAAGTATGGATAGGGACGATAAACGTAACATTTATCAGGCTCTTGGCAATTCACTAACCACACATTGACATGCACTAAAGATTATTATTGTACATTAACAAGCTGTTTATGTGGGTTGTGTACGGGATCCCAGCGGTCAGAATACCGATGCCAGGATCCCGACCGCCAGAATGCTCGCAAGGGGGGAGCGCAGCAAAGCCATAGCTATATGTTGTATAAATATCTGGGGAGCCACCGCCCACTGTGTGTATAAAAGCTGGTTAACAAAGATACACAGTAGCCTCAACTAGAACCAAGGAGACGTTGTGTTGTCCAGCTTCAACTATCGGCAGAGGGGTCTGACGACAACCATGATCTGCTTAACTGCTGTCACTGAAAATCAAAGCCGATAAATAACAATTTGCTTTCACTGATGCTGATGTCTGTCCATTTCTTTTCATATATGATGAGGCCCAATTATCAAGAATTGCATTTGCAATGTGATCTGGGCGCAGGCTGTGATTCTTACAGACAGATGTGTGACCGAGCACTTGTATTGTGCTCAGTGTGGTGCAGGGGCTCCTGCACATTCACAGTCCCGCTGACCACACATGCGCGCCGTCCGTTGCAGGGGAGGATCTTCTGGCTTATTATGAAATCTGTGTCCCATAGGCTTAGAACACAAGGAGAATGTTCCAAGGAGATTGTCCAGCCCTTGATCTATTTAAAAGTTTACAAAACCCAGCCAAATCTCATCCTAACCCTCTGTCCAATGCTCGGTCTACCCCATCTGTGTCACCCCTGTCTGTCTGCCCCTCCCCTTTGGAATGTAAGCTCTCACGAGCAGGGCCCTCTTCCCTCATGTGCTTATCCTTTTCTTACTTTAATAATCCGCAACTGCCCAAATCCCGCAGTTTTTTGGCAACCTTGAAATGTCGTCTACTGGTGTAGTTCTGCTTAGTTACCCTGTACTTGTCCTACATTGTCTTCAACTGTAAGTCACAGTTTTCCTGTTTTGATTATGTGCATATGTACTCTGTAATTGGGCGCTGCTGAACCCTTGTGGCGCCATATAAATAAAGGATAATAATAATATATGTTGCTAAAATGTATTATTACAGGTTGAGTATCCCATATGCAGAATGCTGGGGACCAGGAGCATTTCGGATATGGGATTTTTCCGGATAATGGAATATCTAGTCCGGGGGTCGTCACTGGTGGTTGGTGGGGATCCGGAGGTCGGTGTGGTAGGTCCGGCAGTCATTGTGGGTGGTCCAGGGGTTATTGTGGGGATCTGGGAGGGTCCGTGGCAAGGTCAGTGGGGGTCCGGCATGCACTATGCGGCGAAGGAATGGCTGCATAGCCACTCCCCTGCCGCCAGCCATTGGTCACTGTAGTAGTGACATCATGATGTCGAGGCATGTCATGACATCACTACAGGTCCGCTATATCCCAGTTTTCTGAATTTTCCAGATAACGGGTTTCCAGATAGATACACCGAGACCCAACCTATACATTTATTTTAGTAGTTTTGAACACTGATTTTGTGCATGTGTTCTCTTTGGTGATACAGATTATATGTTTCTTAGGCAAATCAGAGTTGCCTTTTAGGAGCAGCATCAATCTGCTTATACTTAGGGGATTATCAGTTCTAATTAACTATATTATACTGTTTTGTATTTATAGAACTTGCGCCTGATTTTATTTTATATTTTAATTTTAAACTGTTAAACCCTCTGCCTACAAGGAGGTCAGAGGTGAGGAACCAATTTGCAGAGACCAAGTGATTACACCTAACGGTTCACTGACAGGTCACCATACAATTAGTACATACAAAGGTTTACATGAGGTCTAATATCTTGTGACTGATCCATATGATACTACCACCACCCCCGTGTTTCACATATGGCATAAGGGTTTAATGCTGGAATGCAGTGTTCTCCTTTCTCCAAACATAACACTTCTCATTTAAACCAAAAAGCTCTACTTTGGACTCTTCTGTCCACAAAATATTGTCCCAATAGTCTTCTGGCTTGTCCAAGTGATCTTTAGCAAACTGGCGACGGGCAGCAATGTTCTTTTTGGAGAGCAGTGGCTTTCTCCTCGCAATCCTGTCATGCACCATTGTTGTTCAGTGCCCTCCTGATGGTGGACTCATGAACATTAACATTAGCTAATGTGAGAAAGGCCTTCAGTTGCTTAGAGGTTACCTTGGGGTCCTTTGTAATCTTGGGAACTTTTAGACGCCTTGCTCTTGGCATGGTCTTTGTTGGTTGACCACTCCTGGGAGGCTAATAAAGGTCTGGAATTTCCTCCATTTGTACACAATCTGTCTGACTGTTGATTGGTGGAGTCCAAACTCTTTACAGATGGTTTGTAACCTTTTCCAGCCTGATGAGCATCAAGAACTTTTCTTCTGAGGTCCTCAGAAATCTCCTTTGTTCGTGGCATGATACACTTCCACAAACATGTGTTGTGAACATCAGACTTTGATAGATCCCTGTGCTTTCAAAAAGACAGGTTGTCCGCTCACACCTGATTGTCATCCCATAGATTGAAAATACCTGACTCTAATTTCACCTTCAAAATATCTGCTAACCCTAAAGGTTCACATATTTTCTCTAACGTCCTAAGTGGATGCTGGGGACTCCGTAAGGACCATGGGGAGTAGCGGCTCCGCAGGAGACTGGGCACATCTAAAGAAAGCTTTAGGACTATCTGGTGTGCACTGGCTCCTCCCCCTATGACCCTCCTCCAAGCCTCAGTTAGATCTCTGTGCCCGAACGAGAAGGGTGCACACTAGGGGCTCTCCAGAGCTTCTTAGTGAAAGTTTTAGTTTAGGTTTTTTATTTTCAGTGAGACCTGCTGGCAACAGGCTCACTGCATCGAGGGACTAAGGGGAGAAGAAGCGAACTCCCCTGCGTGCAGAGTGGATTGGGCTTCTTAGGCTACTGGACATTAGCTCCAGAGGGACGATCACAGGCCCAGCTTGGATGGGTCCCAGAGCCGCGCCGCCGGCCCCCTTACAGAGCCAGAAGGCAGAAGAGGTCCGGAAAATCGGCGGCAGAAGACGTCCTGTCTTCAACAAGGTAGCGCACAGCACTGCAGCTGTGCGCCATTGCTCTCAGCACACTTCACACTTCGGTCACTGAGGGTGCAGGGCGCTGGGGGGGAGCGCCCTGAGACGCAATAAAAACACCTTAGATGGCAAAAAAATGCATCACATATAGCTCCTGGGCTATATGGATGCATTTAACCCCTGCCAGAATACATAGAAAAACAGGAGATAAGGCCGCCGATAAGGGGGCGGAGCCTATCTCCTCAGCACACTGGCGCCATTTTCCCTCACAGCTCCGTTGGAGGGAAGCTCCCTGGCTCTCCCCTGCAGTCACTACACTACAGAAAGGGTTAAAAAAGAGAGGGGGGCACTAATTAGGCGCAGTATTAACTATACAGCAGCTATAAGGGGAAAAACACTTATATAAGGTTATCCCTGTATATATATAGCGCTCTGGTGTGTGCTGGCAAACTCTCCCTCTGTCTCCCCAAAGGGCTAGTGGGGTCCTGTCCTCTATCAGAGCATTCCCTGTGTGTGTGCTGTATGTCGGTACTTTTGTGTCGACATGTATGAGGAGAAAAATAATGTGGAGACGGAGCAGATTGCCTGTAATAGTGATGTCACCCCCTAGGGGGTCGACACCTGAGTGGATGAACTGTTGGAAGAAATTACGTGACAGTGTCAGCTCTGTATAAAAGACAGTGGTTGACATGAGACAGCCGGCTACTCAGCTTGTGCCTGTCCAGACGTCTCATAGGCCGTCAGGGGCTCTAAAGCGCCCGTTACCTCAGATGGCAGATATAGACGCCGACACGGATACTGACTCCAGGGTCGACGGTGAAGAGATAAATGTGACTTCCAGTAGGGCCACAAGTTACATGATTGAGGCAATGAAAAATGTTTTACACATTTCTGATAATACAAGTACCACCAAAAAGGGGTATTATGTTCGGTGAGGAAAAACTACCTGTAGTTTTCCTGAATCTGAGAAATCAAATGAGGTGTGTGATGATGCGTGGGTTTCCCCCGATAACAACTGATAATTTCTAAAATGTTATTGGCATTATATCCTTTCCCGCCAGAGGTTAGGGTGCGTTGGGAAACACCCCCTAGGGTGGATAAAGCGCTCACACGCTTGTAAGGGCTCTACCCTCGCCTGAGATGGCCGCCCTTAAGGATCCTGCTGATAGAAAACAGGAGGGTATCCTAAAAGGTATTTACACACATACTGGTGTTATACTGCGACCAGCAATCGCCTCAGCCTGGATGTGCAGTGCTGGGTTGGCGTGGTCGGATTCCCTGACTGAAAATATTGATACCCTAGATAGGGACAGTATATTTTTGCCTATAGAGCATTTAAAAGATGCATTTCTATATATGCGTGATGCACAGCGGAATATTTGCCGACTGGCATCAAGTCTAAGTGCGTTGTCCATTTCTACCAGTAGAGGGTTATGGACACGTCAGTGGTCAGGTGATGCGTATTCCAAACGGCATTTGGAAGTATTGCTTTATTAAGGGGAGGAGTTATTTGGGGTCGGTCTTTCAGACCTGGTGGCCACGGCAACAGCTGGGAAATCCACGTTTGTACCCCAGGTCGCCTTTCAACATGAGAAGACGCCGTATTATCAGGCGCAGTCTTTTCGTGGACAAGCGGGCAAAAGGTTCCTCATTTCTGCCCCGTGACAGAGGGAGAGGAAAAAGGCTGCAGAAATCAGCCAGTTCCCAGGAACAGAAACCCTCTCCCGCCTCTGCCAAGCCCTCAGTATACGCGGGGGCTTTACAAGCAAAATCAGGCACGGTGGGGGGCCCGTCTCAATGAATTTTAGCGCGCAGTGGGCTCACTCGCAAGTAGACCCCTGGATCCTTCAGCTGATATCTCAGGGGTACAAATTAGAATTTGAGACGTCTCCCCCTCGCCGTTTCCTAAAGTCGGCTTTACCGATGTCTCCTTCTGACAGGGAGACAGTTTTGGAAGCCATTCACAAGCTGTATTCCCAGCAGTTGATAATCAAGATACCCCTCCTGCAACAGGGAACGGGGTATTATTCCACACTGTTGTGGTACCGAAGCCGGACGGCTCGGTGAGACCGATTCTAAATCTAAAATCTTTGAACACTTACATACAGAGGTTCAAATTCAAGATTGAGTCACTCAGAGCAGTGATTGCGAACCTGGAAGAAGGGGACTACATGATGTCTCGGGACATCAAGGATGCTTACCTTCTGTCACAACTGAGGGCCTGAGCTGACGGGAGGCAGCCTCAGTTGTAGGGGCTGAGATGTACCGGAACCTGGGAGGTTGTATCAGACCCCTGGACATGTAAGTAACATGAATAATAACTGCCCGAAGGCGTGACCACGACAACTTGGATAAAAGTCAATGATGTTTATTATGACAACTCCGCAACACAGCAGCAGTAAAAGAAAACGTAAAAGTCAGCAAAGAATAAATACAGTTCCTGGGTACTACAGGATGGCAGGAGCCACAGGGCACTGGTAGTGTGAGATAGTTCTTATGATCTTCTAGATGGAAAGTCCTTACCAGGCCCGACTGCAGCAATGGAGATAACCCAGGATTGTGCCAGCTGGTGTTCCAGGAAAAGCTGGGTTGCTGAAGATAAAACAGCTGCTGTGGATACTGGCTGGAACCAGACTGTTGTTAGCACGGAGTGGATACTGGCTGGAACCAGTTAAATAATAAATGAACTTGGGAGCGATGAAATATGAACTGAAATGTAGAACTTGAGAGCGGAGAAATAATAATACCGGTGGAGAGTGGTAAAGTGTAGAAAGGACACCGGCCCTTTAAGGGAAGCTGTACTCTGCTGGAAGCTGAGCTGGAAGCAGGTAATGTTGTAGCTGGAAACAGATGAATCCACAATGGATTGGAGAGTCAGGCTACACCGCAGGTGGAATGCTGGTGCGGGTCTCTATGGTGGAAGTCTTGAGACAGGAGCTGGAACCTGGAAGACAATCACAGGAGAGAGACAAACAGGAACTAGGTTTGACAACCAAAGCACTGACGCCTTCCTTGCTCAGGCACAGTGTATTTATACCTGCAGCAAGGAAGGGATTGGCTAGGCAATTATGCAGATTATCAATACTGAGAACAGATTGGTGGAAATGATCAGCTGACAGAATCCAAGATGGCTGCGCCCATGCAGACACTTGGAGGGAAGTTTGGTTTGTAATCCATGTGGTAATGAAAACAGTAATGGCGGCGCTGGCCACCGGAGACAGGAGGCGCCAGGCTGACAGATGCACATCCAACCACGCGGACACAGCGGAGGCCGCGGCTGACGTAATCGCCACTCAGACACTCTGCATGCAGAAGTTCAGGGACGGCGGCGGAGGCCGCGGGAGACGCCATGCCAGGTGTAATATGGCGTTTACTGTGACAGCGTCCCAGAGTGACAGGAGAGGATACAGGAATGTACACATTAGGATAACAGATGGGATCCGGTCCTGGAGCGCTGAGCCAGCCTTAGGAGGCATCTGATGGGTAAGAAATGGCGTCCAGATACCCGGATCGTGACAGCACCCCCCCCCCCCCTTTAGGAGTGGCCCCAGGACACTTCTTTGGCTTTTGAGGAAACTTGGAATGGAATCTCCGGACCAAGGCAGGAGCATGGACATCAGAAGCATTGGTCCATGAACGTTCCTCAGGACCATAACCCTTCCAGTCAATAAGATATTGTAGTTGACCGTAACGGTGACGTGAGTCCAGGATCTTGGCCACTTCATACTCAACGCCTCGTTGAGTTTGGACTTTCGGAGTTGGAGGAAGTGAGGAATGAAACCGATTCAAGATCAGCGGTTTCAACAGGGAAACATGGAATGTCCTGGGTATTTTTAAGAAGGGAGGCAACTGGAGTCTGTAAGCAACAGGATTGATGACTTGTTCAATCTTGAAAGGACCGATATAGCGAGGTGCAAACTTCATACTGGGAACTCTTAACCTCAAATTCTTCGTGGATAACCATACCCGATCACCCACCTTGAGAGCAGGAACTGCTCGACGCTTCTTATCCGCAAACTTCTTGTACCTGAACGATGCCTTGAGCAGAGCTGATCGTACGCTCTTCCAGATATTGGCAAACTGATGCAAGGTGATATCCACTGCGGGAACAGAAGTTGCTGGAAGCGGTTGGAACTCAGGGACGTTAGGGTGGAATCCAAAGTTAGTGAAGAATGGTGTTGAAGCAGATGAAGAATGATACTGGTTGTTATGACAGAACTCGGCCCAGGGAAGTAATTGAACCCAGTCATCTTGAGAGGAGGACACATAGATGCGGAGGAAGGCCTCCAAGTCCTGATTCACCCTCTCGGTTTGACCATTGGTCTGAGGATGGTAAGCCGTGGAAAACTTTAGCTTGACTTGGAGGACTTGACATAAACTTCGCCAGAATTTGGCTGTGAATTGAACTCCTCGATCTGAGATAATTTCTTCAGGAAGACCGTGGAGTCGGAAGATCTCTTGTATGAATACTTGAGCCAACTTGGAAGCTGACGGAAGACCGGTGAGAGGAATGAAGTGTGCCATCTTGGTGAACCGGTCAACTACCACCCAGATGGTATTGAACTTGTTGCACATGGGTAAATCTGTAATAAAATCCATCGACAAATGGGTCCAAGGTCGACGGGGAACAGATAGTGGAACCAGTTGCCCCGCAGGCGACTGGCGGGATACCTTATGTTGAGCACACTTTGGGCAAGATGCAATAAACTCCAAGACGTCCTTTTTCAGAGTTGGCCACCAATAGGACCTAGAGATAAACTCCAGGGTTTTTTGGATACCTGTATGTCCGGCAAAACGGGAAGCATGGGCCCAATGCATGAGCTTCTTCCTTAGCATCGGTTTCACAAAACTTTTCCCTGATGGGGGCGTAGAGTCCATCCCTACCGTGGAGAATGCCAACGGATTTATAATAGGATGCTTGTCTGAAGACTCTGACTCATTTTCTTGCTCCCATGAGCGGGAAAGGGCATCGGCCTTGCGATTCTGAGAGCCCGGACAGAACTGGAGTTTAAAGTCGAACCTGGAAAAGAAAAGTGCCCATCTGGCCTGACGAGGGTTGAGACATTGTGCGCCTTTCAGATATAAAAGGTTCTTGTGGTCTGTAAGTATGGTGATTGAATGAGAAGCTCCCTCCAACAGATACCTCCACTCTTCTAGAGCGAGCTTGATGGCTAGCAACTCCTGGTCGCCAATGGCATAGTTGCGCTCAGCTGGGGAGAACTTCCGGGAGAAGAAACTGCAAGGGTGTAAATGGCCATCTTTAGCCCTCTGAGATAACACCGCTCCTACTCCAACGGAGGAGGCATCCACCTCTAAGATGAAAGGAGAGTCGATGTCAGGCTGTTTCAGAACAGGCGCAGAGATGAACCTTTGTTTTAAAAGATGAAATGCTTGCATGGCTTCTTCAGACCACTTGGACGGGTTAGCACCCTTCTTAGTGAAAGCAGTAATAGGCGCCACAATGGTGGAAAAGTCTCGTATAAACTTTCGGTAATAGTTGGCGAACCCTAAGAACCTCTGGACCCCTTTGAGGGTTAAGGGTACCGGCCAATTTTGGATTGCTTGTAGTTTCTCAGGATCCATCTGTAGTCCGGAACCGGACACAATGTACCCTAGAAACGGAATGGACTTGACTTCAAAGACGCATTTTTCTAATTTGCAATAGAGATGATTGACACGGAGACGGGACAGAACCTCTTTAACCCAAAAACGATGTTCCTCTAAATCGTTGGCAAAAATGAGGATATCGTCTAGATAGACCACGACATGACGGTATAGAATGTCTCTGAAGATCTCATTGACAAAATGCTGGGAGACAGCTGGAGCATTGCTCAATCCGAAGGGCATGATGAGGTACTCATAATGTCCGTCACGGGTGTTAAAGGCGGTCTTCCACTCGTCACCCTCACGGATCCGGATGAGATTGTATGCACCTCTCAAGTCCAGCTTTGTAAAGATGGTAGCTCCGCTAACTCTGTCAAAGAGCTCAGTAATCAGGGGTAAAGGATAACGGTTCTTGATGGTAATGTCGTTCAAACCTCTGTAGTCGATGCACGGCCGCAGACCACCATCTTTCTTTTTTACAAAAAAGAAGCCTGCGCCGGCTGGAGAAGAAGAAGGTCGAATGAACCCCTTTGCTAGGTTCTCTTTAATATATTCCTCCATAGAATGCGTCTCAGGCAGAGACAACGGATAAGTTCGGCCTCGAGGTGGAACCTTCCCTGGAACGAGATCAATCGGGCAGTCCCATTCTCTATGAGGAGGAAGGATATCAGCAGAAGCTTTACTGAACACATCCGTGAAATCTTGATATGGAGGAGGTGGAACATCAGACGACCTGGGGGAGGAAGAACAGACAGGCAATACTTTAAACAAACATGTCTCAGCACAGGAGGAACCCCATGCCAGGATTTGCGTAGTCGTCCAATCAATTGTAGGATTGTGAAGACGGAGCCATGGAAGGCCCAGGACCACAGGATGTGTGGCTCTTGGAATCACTAAAAAAGAAATAAGTTCGGAATGAAGAACTCCCACTCTCAGACGAACTGGTAGAGTCCTTAAAGAAATAACTGCATCAAAAATTTTGCCGCCATCCACGGCAGTTAAAGAAAGAAAGTTAAAGAAAGGAAGTCTCTCGGTGGGTAGGGACCACCGTTTAACATAGGCTTCGGTAATAAAGTTCCCAGCTGCTCCGAAATCAAGGAGGGCAATGACGTTCCGATAACGTTGAGCAACTTGAAGCGAGACTGGGAGATTACAATCTTGAGGAGATGGAGAGGAGATCATTACTCCTAGCCGGCCCTCTCCTTGGCGAGCTAGGATTTGGAGTTTCCCGGACGTTTGGGACAGGCATTAATGGTGTGAGACGGAGCTGCACAATAGAGACAGAGAGACTCGGAGAGACGTCTTCGGCGCTCAGCAGGAGTTAAACGGGAACGGCCAAGTTGCATGGGCTCATCTTTAGATGGTGACAGTTGACGAGGAGGAGGAGCAGAAGATTTTGGAGCAGATGATCTTCCACGCTCAGTTGCTCTCTCTCTCTGAAACGTAAATCAACTTTCGTGCAGAGTGAGATTAGCTCATCTAACTTAGAAGGTAAGTCTCTGGTAGCTAACTCATCTTTAATACGCTCAGACAAGCCATGCCAGAATGCAGCATACAGGGCCTCGTCGTTCCATGCCAGTTCGGATGCCAGGATCTGGAACTGTATCAGATATTGTTCCACAGTACGTGACCCCTGGCGTAAACGGAAAATCTCGGATGAAGCTGAGGTTACCCGGCCTGGCTCGTCGAAGATGCGCCTGAATGTTGACACGAAGGCAGTGTAGGAAGATAGCAGGGTGTCGGACCTCTCCCATAACGGTGATGCCCAATCAAGGGCTGAGCCACTGAGAAGAGAAATAATGTAGGCAATTTTTGTACGGTCACTGGGAAAATTGCCAGGTTGTAGCTCAAACTGAATCTCACACTGGTTGAGAAATCCCCTGCAGAATCTTGGAGATCCGTCAAATTTTGCTGGCGTTGGAAGATGAAGACATGGAGCAGAAATGGGTAAGGTGGGTGGGGTTATAGCTGGAGTCACTGTGGTTGACGCACCAGACGCGCCTGATCCACGGAGAGTTGTCTGAATCCCATCCAGCCGAGTAGAGAGATCCTGGAGACAGCGGATGATGTGGCCCTGTGCAGCCTCCTGATGTTCTAGTCGGGCTGCCAGTTCTTGCATCGGCCTGGCCGCTTGATCCTGGTCTCCGGCTGGATTCATTAGGTCAGTGCTTACTGTCACAACTGAGGGCCTGAGCTGACGGGAGGCAGCCTCAGTTGTAAAGGCTGAGATGTACCGGAACCTGGGAGGTTGTATCAGACCCCTGGACATGTAAGTAACATGAATAATAACTGCCCGAAGGCGTGACCACGACAACTTGGATAAAAGTCAATGATGTTTATTATGACAACTCCGCAACACAGCAGCAGTAAAAGAAAACGTAAAAGTCAGCAAAGAATAAATACAGTTCCTGGGTACTACAGGATGGCAGGAGCCACAGGGCACTGGTAGTGTGAGATAGTTCTTATGATCTTCTAGATGGAAAGTCCTTACCAGGCCCGACTGTAGCAATGGAGATAACCCAGGATTGTGCCAGCTGGTGTTCCAGGAAAAGCTGGGTTGCTGAAGATAAAACAGCTGCTGTGGATACTGGCTGGAACCAGACTGTTGTTAGCACGGAGTGGATACTGGCTGGAACCAGTTAAATAATAAATGAACTTGGGAGCGATGAAATATGAACTGAAATGTAGAACTTGAGAGCGGAGAAATAATAATACCGGTGGAGAGTGGTAAAGTGTAGAAAGGACACCGGCCCTTTAAGGGAAGCTGTACTCTGCTGGAAGCTGAGCTGGAAGCAGGTAATGTTGTAGCTGGAAACAGATGAATCCACAATGGATTGGAGAGTCAGGCTACACCGCAGGTGGAATGCTGGTGCGGGTCTCTATGGTGGAAGTCTTGAGACAGGAGCTGGAACCTGGAAGACAATCACAGGAGAGAGACAAACAGGAACTAGGTTTGACAACCAAAGCACTGACGCCTTCCTTGCTCAGGCACAGTGTATTTATACCTGCAGCAAGGAAGGGATTGGCTAGGCAATTATGCAGATTATCAATACTGAGAACAGATTGGTGGAAATGATCAGCTGACAGAATCCAAGATGGCTGCGCCCATGCAGACACTTGGAGGGAAGTTTGGTTTGTAATCCATGTGGTAATGAAAACAGTAATGGCGGCGCCGGCCACCGGAGACAGGAGGCGCCAGGCTGACAGATGCACATCCAACCACGCGGACACAGCGGAGGCCGCGGCTGACGTAATCGCCACTCAGACACTCTGCATGCAGAAGTTCAGGGACGGCGGCGGAGGCCGCGGGAGACGCCATGCCAGGTGTAATATGGCGTTTACTGTGACAGCGTCCCAGAGTGACAGGAGAGGATACAGGAATGTACACATCAGGATAACAGATGGGATCCGGTCCTGGAGCGCTGAGCCAGCCTTAGGAGGCATCTGATGGGTAAGAAATGGCGTCCAGATACCCGGATCGTGACACCTTCATGTCAAATTTACCCTTCTCACCAAGGGTACCTCAGGTTTATGGTACAGAACTGTCACTATCAGTTCAGACGCTGCCGTATGGATGGTCCACGGCACCCCGGGTCTTTACCAAGGTAATGGCCGAAATGATGATATTCCTTCGAAGGAAGGGAATTTTAGTTATCCCTTACTTGGACAATTCCCTGATAAGGGTAAGATCCAGGGAACAGTTGGAGATCGGTGTAGCACTATCTCAGGTAGTGTTGCGGCAGCACGATTGGATTTTCAATATTCCAAAATCGCAGCTGGTTCCGACGACGTGTCTTCTGTTCCTAGGGATGATCCTGGACACAGTCCAGAAAAAGGTGTTTCTCCCGGAGGAGAAAGCCAGGGAGTTATCCGAGCTAGTCAGGAACCTCCTAAAACCGAGCCAAGTCTCAGTGCATCAGTGCACAAGGGTTCTGGGTAAAATGGTGGCTTCCTACGAAGCAATCCCATTCGACAGATTCCACGCAAGAACTTTCCAGTGGGACCTGCTGGACAAATGGTCCGGGTCGCATCTTCAGATGCATCAGCGGATAACCCTGTCACCAAGGACAAGGGTGTCCCTCCTGTGGTGGTTGCAGAGTGCTCATCTTCCAGAGGGCTGCAGATTAGGCATTCAGGACTGGGTCCTGGTGACCACGGATGCCAGCCTGCGAGGCTGGAGAGCAGTCACACAGGGAAGGAATATCCAGGGCTTATGGTCAAGCCTGGAGACATCACTTCACATAAATATCCTGAAGCTAAGGGACATTTACAATGCTCTAAGCTTAGCAAGACCTCTGCTTCAAGGTCAGCCGGTGTTGATCCAGTAGGACAACATCACGGCAGTCACCCACGTAAACAGACAGGGTGATACAAGAAGCAGGAGGGCAATGGCAGAAGCTGCAGGGATTCTTCGCTGGGCGGAAAATCATGTGATAGCACTGTCAGCAGTATTCATTCCGGGAGTGGACAACTGGGAAGCAGACTTCCTCAGCACGACCTCCGCCCGGGAGAGTGGGGACTTCACCCAGAAGTCTTCCACATGATTATAAACCATTGGGAAAAACTCGACAGGTATTGCGCCAGGTCAAGGGACCCTCAGGCAATAGCTGTAGACGCTCTGGTAACACCGTGGGTGTACCAGTCAGTGTATGTGTTCCCTCCTCTGCCTCTCATACCCAAGGTACTGAGATTGATAAGATGGAGAGGAGTAAGCACTATATTCGTGGCTCCGGATTGGCCAAGAAGGACTTGGTAACCGGAACTTCAAGAGATGCTCACGGAGGATCCGTGGCCTCTACCTCTAAGAAGGGACCTGCTCCAGCAAGGACCCTGTCTGTTCCAAGACTTACCGCGGCTGCGTTTGACGGCATGGCGGTTTTGAACGCCGGATCCTGAAGGAAAAAAGGCATTCCGGATGAAGTCATCCCTATCCTGATCAAAGCCAGGAAGGATGTAACTGCAAAACATTATCACCGCATTTGGCGAAAATATGTTGCGTGGTGCGAGGCCAGTAAGGCCCGACGGAGGAAATTCAACTGGGTCGATTCCTACATTTCCTGCAAACAGGAGTGTCTATGGGCCTGAAATTGGGGTCCATTAAGGTTCAAATTTCGGCCCTGTCAATTTTCTTCCAAAAAGAACTAGCTTCAGTCCCTGAAGTTCAGACGTTTGTAAAAGGGGTACTGCATATACAGCCTCCTTTTGTGCCTCCAGTGGCACTTTGGGATCTCAATGTAGTTTTTGGGTTCCAAAAGTCACATTGGTTTGAACCACTTAAATCTGTGGAGTTAAAATATCTCACATGGAAAGTGGTCATGCTGTTGGCCCTGGCCTGGGCCAGGCGCGTGTCAGAATTGGCGGCTTTATCCTGTAAAAGCCCTTATCTGATTTTCCATTCGGACAGGGCGGAATTGAGGACTCGTCCTCAGTTTCTCCCTAAGGTGGTTTCAGCGTTTTCACCTGAACCAACCTATTGTGGTGCCTGCGGCTACTAGGGACTTGGAGGACTCCAAGTTGCTAGACGTTGTCAGGGCCCTGAAAATATATGTTTCCAGGACGGCTGGAGTCAGGAAAACTGACTCGCTGTTTATCCTGTATGCACCCAACAAGCTGGGTGCTCCTGCTTCTAAGCAGACTATTGCTCGTTGGATTTGTAGTACAATTAAGCTTGCACATTCTGTGGCAGGCCTGCCACAGCCAAAAATCTGTAAATGCCCACTCCACAAGGAAGGGGGCTCATCTTGGGCGGCTGCCCGAGGGGTCTCGGCTTTACAACTTTGCCGAGCAGCTACTTGGTCAGGAGCAAATACGTTTGTAAAATTCTACAAAATTGATACTCTGGCTGAGGAGGACCTGGAGTTCTCTCATTTGGTGCTGCAGAGTCATCCGCACTCTCCCGCCCGTTTGGGAGCTTTGGTATAATCCCCATGGTCCTTACGGAGTCCCCAGCATCCACTTAGGACGTTAGAGAAAATAAGAATTTACTTACGGATAATTCTATTTCTCGTAGTCCGTAGTGGATGCTGGGCGCCCATCCCAAGTGCGGATTGTCTGCAATACTGGTACATAGTTATTGTTACCAAAAAATCGGGTTATTGTTGTAGTGAGCCATCTTTTCTAGAGGCTCCTCTGTTATCATGCTGTTAACTGGGTTCAGATCACAAGTAGTACGGTGTGATTGGTGTGGCTGGTATGAGTCTTACCCGGGATTCAAAATCCTTCCTTATTGTGTACGCTCGTCCGGGCACAGTATCCTAACTGAGGCTTGGAGGAGGGTCATAGGGGGAGGAGCCAGTGCACACCAGGTAGTCCTAAAGCTTTACTTTTGTGCCCAGTCTCCTGCGGAGCCGCTATTCCCCATGGTCCTTACGGAGTTCCCAGCATCCACTACGGACTACGAGAAATAGAATTATCGGTAAGTAAATTCTTATTTTTGTCATTCACAGATATTTGATATTGGATCATTTTCCTCAATAAAGAAATGAGCACGTCTATATGTATTGTCTCATTTGTTTGATTTGGTTCTTTATCTACTTTTAGGAATTGAGTAAAAATAGTTTTAGGCCAAATTTTAGTAGAAATATAGAAAATTCTGAAGGGTTCACAAACTTTCCAGCACCACTGCAAGTTCTGGAAAGTTACAGGCCTGTTTGTAGAAGAGATAAGTAATAAAAAGGCCAACAATGAATGAATATCCTAGCCCACACAGGTTTCTCTCATTATCCCCTCCCTCCATATGTGTCTTATGACCCCTTCCATATCTGTCACTGTCCGTCCATAGTTCTCTCATTGCTACCTCCATAACTTTACGCTGCCCCTACCTTCATACTGTATCTCTCCGCCTACCACCCCATAGCTGTCTCATCACCCGTGAGCAGCCCTTCCTGCACATCTCTCTTATGACGTCCTCTGTATCTCTCACTGTCCCTCAATATCTCTCTTATTACGTCCTCCATATCTCTTCATGACCCCTATATATCTCACTCATTGCCCCTCTATAGCTCTTTATTGACCTCTCTATAGCTCTCTCTCACTGTCCATGCCTGAGCCCTACTGTCTCCATATCTCCCTGCCTCCCCTCTCCAAAGTAGTCTCATCACTCCCTGAGCCGCCCTCTCTCCATATCTCTCTGTCCCCTCCATAGCAGTGTCATCACCCCCTCCCTTCTCATCTTACTGCCCCCTCTTTGTCTTGGTCATTAGGGTGTATGGGGGGAATGGTAGTGTATGTCTCAGGGAAGGGGAGGTTACCCTATCATGGGAGGAGGGTCTCATAGCTCTTGCTTTAGTCTGTGTACTCCGATGTCTATAATAAAATAAATTGCTAGTAAGAATGGTATGTACTGTGCTGCTTCATTCATTCAGAGAGTTCCTTTAGAACATGGGTGGGGAACCTTTTTACTGCCAAGGGCTATTTGGATTTTTTCAGCATCATTCGCGGGCCATTTTTTAAGTGCTCCCCCACCCATGCACGCGCTCTCTTACACATAATGGCCACAGTAATACCTGCTCACACATACTGCCCCCAGTAATGACAGACACACATAATGCCCCAGTATAGTGTCAGCAGGGCACTCACCACCACTGCAGGACTCCTGCACACATCTGGTCCAGGTCCTGAATCTGCTCCGCACCGCAACACAGCTATACCTCCCGCCCGCAGCCAGCAGAGCAGACCTCTCTCTCCAATGCTGTCTCTTCTCATCTCCCGGGGCTGTCTGCCATGCACTGCATCATGGGAGATGTAGTTTTCTCACACTGAATACAGTGCACAATGTGAGAAAACTACATTTCCCATGATGAATGTGCGGCGGACGGCTTTACACTCGGCGGCTTCCTTGACTCTGCCCATGGCCGGTCAAAATGCTTTTCCGGGCCAGATAAGGCTCGCGGGCCGGAGGTTCCCTACCCCTGCTTTAGAACTACAGTGTATATGTCCACACAGTCTGTTAGCTGAAGTGTAAGAACACATAACCTCTGCATACCAATCCCAATTTCTAACGCAGTAGTTTTTCAACCAAATGGTGCTGATTCTGAGTCAGACGCAAAGGGACTGTGTTTGCAGGCAGCCCTAATTACTTCCTTATACTAATGCAAGATTCCGGTCACCTAATGTGAGGATCCGCGTGTCTGCAAATGGAAAGCCGCGCCACCCACTGATGTTACCCCAACAGCTGAAACGGGTATCGGTCATTAGGGTGACAGTACAAAGGGTGACCGTGTCTCGGTCAACTTGCACAAGAAATGTTATAGAAGCGAAAAAAATTGTGGAAAAAACATGTCAACCAAATGCATGACTACCAATAGTGGTCGGTTGTCCTATTGCCTGTCGACCTAAACACCGGATACACCCGTCATTAGTATGTGCACTTGCACCAACTCTATGCTAGTGGCAAGAAGTGTGTCACAAACAGAAGTATCCTCGCCGTGCGTGGGACTCAATCGCACAAAGCTTTAGATGCATGCCCACAACATACCCATGACATCGGGGTAGTTCCGTGCGATTGCATTCTCGCACAATTCCCGATATGAAACGTCCAATTTCATGAGTAGTGTGGACATGCACCACTTGTATCCGTGCACAGAGATCTGTCCAACTAAGAATCTGCTCTTATATGTAGAAATATTAGGATAATATGCAAAATGATAAAGTAGGCTAACGCGTTTCATTGCTGCGATGCAATCTTAGGAGAGGCTGCACCTTTCCTCATATGGCATTTCTAATTTCAAGCAATTGACTTCCAGTTTGTTATTTTATAATAATAATGATGCATTCATACAGATTTACCATTTAGGGGAGAAAAAGAAATAAAAACACACTGGCAGTGATGGGATTCGAACCCACGCCTCCAGAGAGACTGGAGCCTAAATCCAGCGCCTTAGACCGCTCGGCCACACTACCAACTCACTGCTCAGGCAATTTTCTACTTCTATGTAGATAACTTTACAATGATTTACCATGTAATCCATGAACATTAAATCAGTGGATAGTTTATAAAATGTTCCACCCACAAGGTTAAATGATCATTTAAAGGACATGCTAAGTAAATACATACAACAATGGCACTAATAGTGTAACAGAACCCGGAAATAAAATAACGTTACACAGACTTACCTGGAGCGTCACTGCTGGTTTTCTACATGTAAAGGCTTCTCATCTGAGTACTTTTTGCAATATATTTACCATGTGCCCCTCTGTGAGATAGGTAAATGCAATTAACAAATGTCTGGAAGTCGCTCCCTTGCCCCAAACTCCTCACACACACACACTCACACATTATATTAATATTATCACACACTTTATATTGGCTGCCCACCCCCAAATCACATCACTGACAGCTCCACCCCCTTTATGTCAGATGTCTTTGGACAACCAAGGCAGCACCTACCTCTCCCCACCTTCTGCACTACAATTTGCCATATTGGCCTCCAGGGGTCTTCATCAGGCCAGCAGTCTACTGGGACTCTGATGTACGGGAGCCAGCAGTGCCACCCTCAGCAAGTGGTGACCCTAGGCATGTGCCTTATGTGCCTAATGGGAAATCCACCATTGGACCCTGCAGTGTATTCAACACACTTGTGGTGCTGGGAGTATTTACACATTATACCTTTTAATAACATCTCCAGCATACATTACTGACCATTTGGCCCCAACAAACCTTAATCCGGCCCTGCTTCCCATGCCGGTATAACTGTGGATACAGGATTGGCGTGCAAGTTTATTATCAGATAAATTTTTTCTCATAAGACTCAATTGATCAGTCTGGTAAATTAATTTTACTTATCAATGTTTTCACGCTCCGGACTGACCTTTTATTTAGTCCAAAATGAAATGTAGGCTCTGCTGAGATTCGAACTCAGGATCTCCTGTTTACTAGACAGGCGCTTTAACCAACTAAGCCACAGCGCCACATGGTGGTGCAACGCTATTTTGTAATTTTTGTTTATTGTTGCCTGTATCATTCTGGCCTGCTAGAACTTTTGATAAAACATTTGAAAACTTTTTTTTTTAAAGACAACAAAGTGACATCCAATTTAATTAAAATTGTAATGATGACAATATTATTTGTTAAGTGGGGGGGAAAAAAAGACATGTCAGCGGTGGGATTTGAACCCACACCTCCAAAGAAACCAGAGACTTTATCCAGCACCTTAGACTGCTCATCCACCGTAACAGTCATGACCCTTAGTTCTGATCTCATTCTATGATAATACTGCTGTCCATTTCTCTTAAAATATGATGAGGCCCAAGTTTCAAGAATTGCATTTGCAATGTGATCTGGGCGCAAGATGTGACTCTTACAGCCAGATGTGTGACCGAGCACTTGTGTTGTGCTCATTGTGGTGCAGGGGCTCCTGCTCATTCGCAGGTCCGCTGACCAGAAATGCGCGCCGACCGTTTCAGGGGAGGGTCTTCAGGCTAATTATGCAATCTGTGTCCCATAGGCTTTGAACATGAGGAGAATGTTCTGAGGAGATTGTCCAGCCCTTGATATATTTAAAAGTTTTCTATATATGTTGCTAATATTTATTATTACAGGTCGAGTATCCCATATCCAGAATGCTGGGGACCGGTAGTATTCCGGATATTGGATTTTTTTGGATAATGGAATCTCCAGTCCGGGGGTCGTCACTGGTGGTCGGTGGAGGTCCGGCGCTCAGTGTGGTGGGTCCAGCAGTCGTCACAGATGGTCCAGGTGTCATTGTGGGGGTCCGGGAGGGTCCATGGCAAAGTCAGCGGGGATCCAGCATGCACTATAGGGAATGGCTGCAAATAAAACTCCCCCGCCTCCAGCCATTGGTCACTGTAGTAGTGACATCATGACGTCGAGGCATGTCATGACATCACTAAAGGTCCGTAATATCCCGGTATTCTGAATATTCCGGATAACGGGTTTCCGTAAAACCGAGACCCGACTTATACATTTATTTTAGTAGTTTTAAACACTGATTTTGTGCATGCATTCTCTTTGGTGAAACAGATTATATGTTTCTTAGGCAAATCAGAGTTGCCTTTTAGGAGCAGCATCAATCTGCTTATACTTAGGGGATTATCAGTTCTAATTAACTATATTATACTATTTTGTATTTATAGAACTTGCGCCTGATTTTATTTTATTTTTTAATTTTAATCTGTCAAACCCTCTGTCCACAAGGAGGTCAGAGGAGAGGAACCAATTTGCAGAGACCAAGTGATTACACCTAACGATTCACTGACAGGTCACCATACAATTAGTACATACAAAGGTTTACATGAGGTCTAATATCTTGTAACTGATCCATATGATACCACCACCACCACCACCCCCGTGTTTCATAGATGGTATGAGGGTTTTATGCTGGGCAGTGTTCTCCTTTCTCCAAACATAACGCTTCTCATTTAAACCAAAAAGTTCTACTTTGGACTCTTCTGTCCACAAAATATTGTCCCAATAGTCTTCTGGCTTGTCCAGGTGATCTTTAGCCAACTGCAGAGGGGCAGCAATGTTCTTTTTGGAGAGCAGTGGCTTTCTCCTCGAAATCCTGTCATGCACACCATTGTTCAGTGCCCTCCTGATGGTGGACTCATGAGCTGATGTGAGAAAGGCCTTCAGTTGCTTAGAGGATACCTTGGGGTCCTTTGTAATCTTGGGAACTTTTAGACGCCTTGCTCTTGGCATGGTCTTTGTTGGTTGACCACTCCTGGGAGGCTAATAAAGGTCTGGAATTTCCTCCATTTGTACACAATCTGTCTGACTGTTGATTGGTGGAGTCCAAACTCTTTACAGATGGTTTGTAACCTTTTCCAGCCTGATGAGCATCAAGAACTCTTCTTCTGAGGTCCTCAGAAATCTCCTTTGTTCGTGGCATGATACACTTCCACAAACATGTGTTGTGAACATCAGACTTTGATAGATCCCTGTTCTTTCAAAAAGACAGGTTGTCCGCTCACACCTGATTGTCATCCCATAGATTGAAAATACCTGACTCTAATTTCACCTTCAAAATATCTGCTAACCCTAAAGGTTCACATATTTTTGCCATTCACAGATATTTGATATTGGATCATTTTCCTCAATAAAGAAATGAGCACGTCTATATTTTTTGTCTCATTTGTTTGATTTGGTTCCTTACCTACTTTTTGGACTTGTGTGAAAATAGTTTTAGCCCAAATTTCAGCAGAAATATAGAAAATTCTGAAGGATACACAAACTTTCCAGCACCATTGTAAGTTCTGGAAAGTTACAGGCCTGTTTGTAGAAGAGATAAGTAATAAAAAGACCAACAATGAATGAATATCCTAGCCCACACAGGTTTCTCTCATTATCCCCTCCCTCCATATGCGTCTTCTCACCCCTTCCATATCTGTAACTGTCCGTCCATAGTTCTCTCATTGCTACCTCCATAACTTTATCACTGCCCCCTACCTTCATACTGTATCTCTCCGCCTATCACCCCAATAGCTGTCTCATCACCCGTGAGCAGCCCTCCCTGCACATCTCTCTTATGACGTCTTCTGTATCTCTCACTGCCCCTCAATATCTCTCTTATTACATCCTCCATATCTCTTCATGACCCCTATATATCTCACTCATTGTACCCTCCATAGCTCTTTATTGTCCACTCTATAGCTCTTTATTACCCTCTCTATAGCTCTCTCACTGCCTGAGACCCACTTTCTCCATATCTCCCTGCCTCCCCCCTCCATAGTAGTCTCATCACCCCCTGAGCCCCTCTCTCCATATCTCTCTGTCCCCTCCATAGCAGTTTCATCACCCTCTGAGCTCCTCTCCCCATATCTCTGTCCCCTCCATAGCATTATCATCACCCCCTGTGCCCCCTCCCTTCTCATCTTACTGCCCCCTCTTTGTCTTGGTCATTAGGGTGTGTGGGGGGAATGGTAGTGTATGTCTCAGGGAAGGGGAGGTTACCCTATCATGGGAGGAGGGTCTCATACCTCTTGCTTTAGTCTGTCTACTCCGATGTCTATCATAAAATAAATTTCTAGTAAGAATGGTATGTATTGAGCTGCTTCATTCATTCAGAGAGATCCTTTAGAACATGGGTGGAAACCTTTTTACTGCCAAGGGCCATTTGAATTTTTTCAACATCATTCGCGGTCCAACTTATAAGTGCTCCCCCACCCATGCACGTGCTCTCTTACATATAATGGCCACAGTAATACCTGCTCACACACACTGCCCCCAATAACGACAGACACACATAATGCCCAAGTATAGTGTCAGCAGGGCACTCACCACCACTGCAGGACTCCAACCAACCAAATGCATGTCAGCCAATAGTGGTCGGTTGTCCTATTGCCTGTCGACCTACAGACCGGATACCACCATCATTACTATGTGCATTTGCACCAACTCTATGCTAGTGGCAAGAAATGTGTCACACACAGAAGTATCCTTGCCGTACGTGTGACTCAATGGCACAAAGCTTTAGATGCATGCCCACAACATATAGATGACATCGGGGTGCGATCGCATTCTCACCCAGTTCCCGATATGAAACTTCCAATTTCATGAATAGTACGGACATGCACCATTTGTATCCGTGCACAGAGATCTGTCCAACTAAGAATTAGCTCTTACTGTATGTGTAGCGAAATCAAGTTTATAAGCAAAATGATAAAATAGGCTAACGCGTTTCATTGCTGCCATGCAAACTTAGCAGAGGCTGTACCTTTCCTCACACGGCATGCCTAATTTCAAGTAAATGGCTTCCAGTTTGTTATTTTATAATAATGATGCATTCATACAGATTTACCATTTAGGGGAGAAAAAGAAATAAAAACACACTGGCAGTGATGGGATTCGAACCCACGCCTCCAGAGAGACTGGAGCCTAAATCCAGCGCCTTAGACCGCTCGGCCACACTACCAACCCACTGCTCAGGCAATTTTCTTCTTCTGTGTAGATAACTTTACAATGATTTACCATGTAATCCATGGACATTAAATTAGTGGATAGTTTATAAAATGTTCCACCCTCAAGATCGAATGATCATTTAAAGGACATGCTAAGTAAATACATACAACAATGGCACTAATAGTGTAACAGAACCCAGAAATAAAATAACATTACACAGACTTACCTGGAGCATCACTGCTGGTTTTCTACATGTAAAGGCTTCTCATCTGAGTACTTTTTGCAATACATTTACCATGTGCCCCTCTGTGAGATAGGTAAATGCAATTAACAAATGTCTGGAAGTCGCTCCCTTGCCCCAAACTCCTCACACACACACACACACATTATATTAATATTATCACACACTTTTATATTGGCTGCCCACCCCCAAATCACATCACTGACAGCTCCACCCCCTTTATGCCAGGGTGTCTTTGGACAACCAAGGCAGCACCTACCTCTCCCCACCTTCTGCACCACAATTTGCCATAGTGGAAAAGGAAATAAAAGGGAAACATACGGCCTCCAGGGATCTTCATCAGGCCAGCAGTCTCCTCGGGCTCTAATGCATGGGAGCCAGCAGTGCCACCCTCAGCTAGTAGTGACCCTAGGCATGTGCCTTGTGTGCCTAATGGGAAATCCACCATTGGACCCTGCAGTGTATTCAACACATTTGTGGTGCTGGGAGCATTTACACATTATACTTTTTAATAACATCTCCAGCATACATTTCTGACCATTTGGCCCCAACAAACCTTAATCCGCCCTGCTTCCCATGCCGGTATATCTGTGGTTACAGGGTAGGCCTGCAAGTTTATTATCAGATCATTTGTCCTTACAAGACTCAGTTGATCAGTCTGGTAAATTAATTTTACTAATCAATGTTTTCATGCTCCAGACTGATTTAGCCCAAAATAAAATGTAGGCACTGCTGAGATTTGAACTCAGGATCTCCTGTTTACTAGACAGGCGCTTTAACCAACTAAGCCACAGCACCTGCCGGCTGTTTGATCTTTGCAAAAAAAAAAAAATTAAATTGTTGTCTTTTTCATTCTGGTCTTCTAGAACCATTGAGAAAATATTTGCAGCTTTTTTTTTCAATGACAATAAAGTGACATCTTTATTTAATTCAAATTGTAATGAAGACAATATTATTTATTAAGTGGGGGAAAAAAAAAACCTTGGCAGCGGTGGGATTTGAACCCACGCCTCCGAAGAGACTGGAGCCTTAATCCAGCGCCTTAGACCGCTCGGCCACGCTACCAGCTGTGAATGTTGATCCTGGTCTCACTCCATGTGTTGTGGGTCTATGATAGGGCTGCTATCCATTTCTTAAAAAAAATGATGAGGCCCAAGTACAGGGTGATTCAAAAGTTGCAGTACACCCTTGTCTTTTGTTTCAAAAACTGTAATTGAATAGGGAAAACTGAATATTCCGGATAATGGGTCTCCGGACAACCGAAACCCGACCTATATATTTATTTTAATAGTTTTGAACACTGATTTTGTGCATATGTTCTCTTGAATTGGGAATGATTGACAGGCGGTCATGAGACCACTGGTCAGAATACCGACGGCGGGATCCCAGCTGTCGGATGGCTAGCAGGGGGGTGAGTGGAACAAAGCACCTTGCGGTCTCGGTGGCTCACTGCGCTCACCACAGGTTATATTCCCTCTCTATGGGTATCGTGGACTCCCACGAGCGGGAATAGTCCCTGCTGTTGGTCGACATGCCAGCCATCGAGATTTTTAGATGCTGAGATCCCAGTGTTGGGAGGAGTGGGGACCCCTTAAATCAAGGACCCTACGCATTTTTTTCTTGATTTTAACCCATTCCCACCCCTTCCCACTGAAAACCATGCTCTGATCTCTCCATATTATTTTAGTCAGTTAAAAAAAATATATTCTTTTAAAAAATATATAAATAATACTTGTGTCTCCTAATAGACAAACCAAGTACATAATCCCTTCTAATATAAATAGATATGTTATTAGCAATAAAAAAAACACCAAAAAAAAACATGTTTTTAAAAATTTTACGCAATTATGGTAAATTAGGGTTAGGTTGCAATAAGGGTTAGGGTAAACTCTAAAGAGGGGTACTCACTGAGCGATCGCTGCTTAAAATCTATGCAATCTGACTAGATTGCTTAGATTTTAAGCAGCGATCACTTCGTGTGTACCCCTCTCAGCGATAGCGATGAGCAGCCCCGCGCATCGCTATCGCTGGTGCTAGATTGGCCTGTCTAGCAGGTCGCTCACTTCACCCGCTGGGTGAAATGAGTGCCCCCCATCTCCCCCCGCACGCTCAGCACACATCGCGCTGTGCTGAGCGGGGGGAGAGATGTGTGCTGAGCGAACCGCTCAGCGCACATCTCTCCCCAAATCGGCCCGTGAATACGGCCCTTAAGCTAAAACAGTACTGTTTACATTCTGACAATCAGTATATCATGCAGTGCTTTAGGACACCACACCACTGTCTTCTCCTATTTGTTTCCCACCTATTTTTTAGTAGTCTCATGAATGACAGACCTCCATCCTATTTTACATAGATTATAGCAGTTTAAAAAGAGCATATTTACATATAACATTATTGCTTAATAAATACTAATCGATCAGTCTGGTTTATGAATTCTATTGTTGTTAACAATTATTATACGCTCAGCACTGACCACCATTGCTTTATCTGTAAAATGTAGGCACTGCTGAGATTCGAACTCAGGATCTCCTGTTTACTAGACAGGCGCTTTAACCAACTAAGCCACAGCGCCAGATGGCCACCTACAAAGCTGTGTTTTATTTTTATTTTTTATATTATTATCCTGCTTCGCGTCACTGTTATCATCTAGTTATGCTAAAGAACGAGAGGTAGAATCTGACTGGCCATCATGGACAGTGCCTGCAATTGGATTAGAGAAAATTGTCCTAGAAAAAATAAAATTGTACCAACCACGCTGTGAACAGGATTTGAACCTGTGCGGGAAAACCCCATTGGATTTCAAGTCCAACGCCTTAACCACTCGGCCATCACAGCTGACAGATAACTGACAGCAATAACTACCCAACAAGAGCAGGAAGAAAAAGAAGAAAAAGAGGGAGGTGGGGGGAGAAGAAAACAAAGAAGAAAAAGAAGAAGAAAAAAAAGAAGACGAAAAGAAAGAAGAAAAAAAGAAGAAAAAGAAGAAGGAGAGAAGGAGAAGGAGGAGGATCCAGGTGAGGCAGCCATTTTAGGCTCACTACTGTACATAGGATCACACTGAGCAGAATAGGAAATGCCTGGAACAGTTGACACATAATGGTTGGCAGGCACAGGCGTGCGCAGAGACTGACTGGCGGGTGCCGCTCCGGACTTCCCCCCCTCCACGGCATTATAGTGTTCTCTCACCTCCCCTGTCCTGGATATAGACTGCTCACCTGGTCCGCTCACCTGGGCCGCCCAGGTGGGCAGTTTATATCTAGGACAGGGGAGGTGAGAGAACACTATAATGCCGTGGAGGGGGGGGAAGTCCGGAGCGGCACCCGCCAGTCAGTCTCTGCGCACGCCTGTGTTGGCAGGGGCACATCTAGAAAGGAGGAGGCCCGTGTGCTGGCTTCATCTGGGTCCCCTTCTCTCTACCCAGCTGCGCCATAGCTCTGGGAACTAGGGTCCCTAGAGGACCCTAGTGCTGTACACAGATCTCTTGGAAAATGGTGCGGTGTCCATTTTCCCAGTGATTTTCCTACTGCACATGCGCGAAACACCGGGAAAATGGCGCTGCACCATTTTCTCAGTGATTTCAGCAGCACTGCTTCAGCGGACTCTGGATGGTGAGTATTAAAAATAAAGTGTGCAGGGTGTGCGGTGTGGGCCCCCCTGTACCCCGGGGGCCCGTGTGCAATGCACACTCTGCACCCATTATAAATATGCCAGTGATGGGGGGGGGATAACAATATTGGGTGAGATTTTTGCAAGATCATCAGAACTATGCATTATTCATTAAACTACACAAAGGAGTTGGACGCGCTATGTTGATAATTCCAATGGCTGCGACATTAGAGTATTCTCACAGTCACGCTGAGTACAAAGAGGTCTATTCATGAAGCAGTGAAAAGAGTGGAGAAGTGAGCCAGTGGAGAAGTTTCCCATGGCAACCAATCAGCTGCTCCGTACAATTGTACAGTATGCAAATTATGAATGTTACTTCAATGCTGATTGGTTGCCATGGGCAACTTCTCCACTGGCTCACTTCTCAACACTTTTCACTGCTTCATGAATAGACCCTAAAGACTGAATCTGGCATAATGTGCAATAGGAAAAACATGGAAACAAGACTGACAAGGATAAAACTAATAGTGACTAATAAGACACACACTGCATAAGTACATTCCTTGTGTAGCTATGTGCTATTGTAGACTCTACAAGTAGTATTATTCTCTCCTATCAGTAGCATTGTCACGAATAAGAGGAACGTCTCTCCGGGAAGGCTGAACAGAATGACCGGGCGGGGAGTGTCAGGCCCGGGCAGATGGTGCGGAGGACTTGATTGGAGGACTAGGTGCATATGTAAGGAAAATGCTGTAACTCCTGCCTTGCTGGAATGCACACCAGAGAAACTGCAGGAAGGGTTTGTCAGAGACTGTTCTCCACGTGCTGGCTGCTGTCCCCGGCTCCTGCAGTCGCACCTATACTGTACCTGGAGGAATACCGAAACCAGAGATCAAACACCTGTGCAGAAGCGTTGTTACATGAAGCTACTGGATTGCAGGGACGTGTGGTGCGGTAAATGGCTGTGGAGGCACTGGATAGCACCAGAGCCATATTTACACACAATACATGAGCCCGAGGGTACATGTGGGCATTATACACAGGTGCAGCAGTATATACATGTGGGCATTATACACAGGTGCAGCAGTATATATATGTGGGCATTATACACAGGTGCAGCAGTATATATATGTGGGCATTATACACAGGTGCAGCAGTATATACATGTGGGCATTATACACAGGTGCAGCAGTATATACATGGGCATTATACACAGGTGCAGCGGTATATATATGTGGGCATTATACACAGGTGCAGCAGTATATACATGTGGGCATTATACACAGGTGCAGCAGTATATACATGTGGGCACACAGGTGCAGCAGTATATACAGTACATGTGGGCATTATACACAGGTGCAGCGGTATATACATGCAGGCATACACAGGTACAGCGGTATATACATGCGGGCATTATACACAGGTACAGCGGTATATACATGCGGGCATTATACACAGGTACAGCGGTATATACATGCGGGCATTATACACAGGTGCAGCGGTATATACATGCGGGCATTATACACAGGTGCAGCGGTATATACATGCGGGCATTATACACAGGTGCAGCAGTATCTACATGTGGGCATTATACACAGGTGCAGCAGTATATACATGTGGGCATTATACACAGGTGCAGCAGTATATACAGTACATGTGGGCATTATACACAGGTGCAGCGGTATATACATGCGGGCATTATACACAGGTGCAGCAGTATATACATGCGGGAATTATACACAGGTGCAGCAGTATCTACATGTGGGCATTATACACAGGTGCAGCAGTATATACATGTGGGCATTATACACAGGTGCAGCAGTATATACAGTACATGTGGGCATTATACACAGGTGCAGCGGTATATACATGCGGGCATTATACACAGGTACAGCGGTATATACATGCGGGCATTATACACAGGTACAGCGGTATATACATGCGGACATTATACACAGGTGCAGCAGTATATACATGCAGGCATTATACACAGGTGCAGCAGTATGTACATGTGGGCATTATACACAGGTGCAGCAGTCTATACATGTCGGCATTATACACAGGCGCATCGGTATATACATGTGGGCATTATACACAGGTGCAACGGTATATACATGCGGGCATTATACACAGGTACAGCGGTGTATACATGCGGGCATTATACACAGGTACAGCGGTATATACATGCGGGCATTATACACAGGTTCAGCAGTATATACATGTGGACATTATACACAGGTGCAGCAGTATATACATGCGGGCATTATACACAGGTGCAGCAGTATATACATGTCGGCATTATACACAGGTGCACAGTGTATAGCTCCTAGGCCCTGGTTCTTCTTCTTAAAAGCCTGCAGTGTTTCCCCTGGGAGCCTCCCAGGGGAGGATGGATCCTCCTGGGGAGGAGGATGACGGAGAGTCCCAGGCTGCAAGGCCTGAGGGAGGCCCTGGGAATTCTGACCTACCGATTGCAGTGGAAGCCTGAGTGCTGGAGGATTTGGACAGTACAGCGTTTCCAGGGATTGTGGGTCCGGTGATGAAACAGGATCCCCAACTGGAGACCCCCAAACCACAGGATGCCGGCTCTCTGGGTGAGGTAACCCAGGGAGGTGATGAGGTGAATGAACTTGCCTGTGGTGGGGCGGGGGTTAGTGCTGCAGGTGGAGATGCTGAGGTTTCTGATTGCAGCCTGGAGGATTCAACATCCTCTAGTGATAAATACATGAATATGAGTCTAGAGGAATTAAGAATGGAGCAGAACATTATATACTCCCGCATTACTTATAAAAAAAGAAGGCGTAACTGTAGCAGCAGATGGGAGAGAGTTGCCCTGAAAGATGAACTTTGGGAGCTGAATGACACTTTGGCTGCAGTTAAAAAGAGGATTAAAATGTTGCAGGATCAGGCTCTATTGCAAAAGGAAAAAGCACTGCTAGAGTCCATACCAGGACAAGATGGCGGATGTGATGGCGGCCTGGTCCCGACGGGTTCTGTGGCGGCATCTGGGCTCATAGTTCCAGTGGAAGACATGGAAGTGGGCAGCCAGACTGCGGAAGAAGTGGTGGATATCGTGGGCCATGATGGAGGTGAAACCTCTGGGATTGCGTCTGGTGCCGTGGATACCGAGGGGAACCCTGCGATGACGTCATCCTGTGCTTTCCATGAGGGGGAGGCGTCTCTCCCAGAGAGAGTGCTGGGTGGTGGCAGTGCAGGGGGCATGGTGGCTGCCGGGGTGACGGCGGGTGCTGGAGCTCTGGTGGCTGCTACTGCTTCCTGTGGACTTGCTCCCGATGCACTTGTCTCTGAAGCTGCGGATATGGGGACGGCGCGGGCCGTGGTAGATGCTGAGGCTGGCTCTCCCTGTAAGCCAGCAGCGACTGGCTCTGGCTTAGTCGCTGTGGTGGCTGAGGGGGGCGGGGCCAAAGACGCATCATGTGTGACATCACGAGTGACATCATTAACTGCATCAATGGGAATTCCGGAGTATGAAGCCATATTAAAAACTGGGCAAAGATTGGCCCAAGGACTGCCGGCAGTTGATAAAAGCAGCTTAACCCCTGAGGAGACGACACTGGTAGAAACAGTTTACGGAGATATGGATATGCCTGTGAGGGCTTTAGCGGCCGTAGGCTTGATCCAGGCATACCAAACTAGGATGGCTGGTGGGGCTGGTAGTGCGGGTATAGAGGTCAGTAAGAAGGTAAATGTTCAAGCACCCACGGGTCTCCCTGTAATCTCTCCTGTGGTTAGACCAGGATCTGGTTCATATGCCAAAACTTTGGAGGGTTCTGGTTGGGCTAGTACTGGTCCTCAGCTTGGGGTAAGTGGGGGTCAGCCTATAAAAAGGCGTAATGTGGTTCAGTTTAGATGGGTAGGGGAAGGGGAGGCTCCTTCAAAGTCGGAGTTCTTGGATATAGTATTCTCGCTGGGTTTTAGGGCCGCAGACCTTTTTGCGTGCATCCATCCGGTGAGAACTCCTGACTTTGATCTGAGCTTCCTCTCCCTGAATGGCTTGCAAGCTTTTGGCTCCCAATGGGAGAAGAACAAGACCAAGGAGCCGTACTGCCATTTTAAAACCAACACCATCACCAGGCAGGATAGGGTAAAGTTTACTGTTCTGGTGCGCAATGAGTCACTACCGTCTGCGGATATCGTATATTGGTTGTCCAGGTCCTGCACAGTGTTGTCCCCACTTGAGAAATTTGATTACACTAAGGGGGTTTGGGGTGGTGCCTATTCGACCTTTGTGAGGTTGCACCAGGTAGGGGCTGAGACTAAGCACATACCATCTGCTGCTTATATTGGCCGTGACCGGCTTCAGTGCTTCTATCATGGGCAGCCCAGAACTTGTCACAAGTGTGGTGACTTTCGCCACCTTAGTAATGATTGTACGGTTGTTAAATGTGCTTTGTGTGGCCAGATGGGGCACGGGTCCCGTGAGTGTAATAAGGTGAGGTGCAATCTCTGCGGAGCGGATGGCCATCCCTATAGTCAGTGCCCTAAAGCATTGCATAATCATGATGCAGGGGTGGTTGAGGAGGCACTAGAAATCAGGCCCAGTCATGAGGATAACATGGTGGTTGCTTTACAGCATCAGGATATGTTGAGGAAACTAGAAACTGGTGGGGTAGGGAAAGTCCAGGTCGAAAGGGGGGAAGCATCTTTTCAGGCAGTGAGTAAAGGCAGGAGGAAGAAGCTGAAAAAGAAGGGGGTGGACGTTGTATGCTCTAATAGGTTTGACGTTTTGTCCTCTGCTGATGATGAGGATGAGGGGGAGGTAGTCATGGTTGGGGGGAAAAGAGCTAGTGTTTGTTAGGAATACTTCTAAAAGTAAAAGGCCAAAACAGGCCTCTAATCTGTCTGTTGATGGGGTGGCAGTTACGGTCAAAGCTAAACAGGAAAAGGGGGGATGTGGTAAAGTTCAGAGCAAAACCAAGCACTTCGATAGTTCTCAGGGGGATCTAGAGTGGGATCCTACAGGGACAGAGTTAAGCCAGGCCTTGGTACCGTTATTAAATAAGGTTGAGGTAGTGCAGAGTTCAGAGGGGAAGGCCCCTCAATCTCCGGGAGAGGTGATGGTGGTGGAGGAGACTCCTAGCCTTGAGGCGGGGAGCTTTATCTATTCTCCTTCGGCGTCCTCTGGTGGGGATGATCCTGGGGGCGGTTCTTGTATTATTGCCCCAAAAGTCCCTGATCCGGATCCTCCCCCAGACAGGGTTGCAAATGGGGAGGGGTGTGATATTAGGGAGGGTGTTGTTGTACAGGGATCTAAGGGTCTGTTCTGTGAGACTGCGGTCTCAGTTGTTGGTGGGGTGCAGGAGGGGGAGGTGGAAGAAATCTCTTTGTCCGATGAGGATGTTCTTCCCTTCGGGGTTACGTGTAAAAGAGTAGGATCCTCGGATGAGGATTCTAAAAGACAAGCAAAGAAAAAGTGAATGGGGTCCTACCTCTATAATCCAAGAAACATGGATCCCCAACCTATACGATGTGCCACCATTAATGTGGCTTCCGTGTTTTCTGAACGTGCTCGTTTCTTGGCCTTCGATTTTTTTCAACACGGTTGATGTTGACTTTTTATTTTTGCAGGAGACCAGGGTAGGTGACTTGGCCACACTCCATCGTGCCAAGTGTCAGTGGAAGCGGGGGCCTTCCTTCTGGTCTCTTGCGGCCGAGGCGTCCAGTGGGTTGGCAGTGCTTTTTACTGATATGGTAAACGTGCACAGGATTATAGATTTACAGGTAGGTAGGTGCATGGTTTTAGATGTCAACCTGAGAGGACATGACCTGAGGCTAATAAACATCTATGGGCCCCATTCAAAGTGGGACAGGAAATGTCTTTTCAGGGAGATAAAACCGTTTCTTTTTACGGCCCGGCAGATTGTCTTTGGAGGTGATTTTAACACCGTCATTAGGCCAAAAGACAGAGGGGACACAAAGGCGACCCTGGGCTATGATTCCAATTTTCTAGTTAGCATGGTTAGAGAGGCTGGTCTGGTGGATGTGCACGTTCGCCATTTCCCAGACCTCACAGGTTTCACCTATCATTGTGGTAGTCGTAGGTCTAGGATAGATAGGTTTTTTGTTAAGGAGTCCTCGAAAACTTTGCCTCCTGAGACAAAGCCAGTAGAGTTCTCCGATCACGTTTTTCTGTGTGTTGCTTTGAACGTCTCTGAAACCCCTCAGAAAGGGCGGGGCCTTTGGCGTTTGAATTCCGAGCTCCTAAAGGAGGAGGGAGTTAGACAGTCCTTTAGAGACTTTCTTCAACTACAGGAAACACTTCTGGAGGCTGGTTGGAGTAGGTCTGAGTGGTGGGAGGAGTGTAAAAGGCTGGTAGCCAGGAAAAACTTGACAAAAAGATGTATCTACCAGAGCCTGAGAAAGAAACTAGAGATGAGCGGGTTCGGTTTCTTTGAATCCGAACCCGCACGAACTTCACTTTTTTTTTCACGGGTCCGAGCGACTCGGATCTTCCCGCCTTGCTCGGTTAACCCGAGCGCGCCCGAACGTCATCATGACGCTGTCGGATTCTCGCGAGACTCGGATTCTATATAAGGAGCCGCGCGTCGCCGCCATTTTCACACGTGCATTGAGATTGATAGGGAGAGGACGTGGCTGGCGTCCTCTCCATTAGAATAGATTAGAAGAGAGAGAGATTGTGCAGACAGAGTTTACCACAGTGACCAGTGCAGTTGTTGTTAAGTTAACTTTTATTTAATATATCCGTTCTCTGCTATATCCGTTCTCTGCCTGAAAAAAACGATACACAGCAGTCACACAGTGTGACTCAGTCTGTGTGCACTCAGCTCAGCCCAGTGTGCTGCACATCAATGTATAAAAGCTTATAATAATTGTGGGGGAGACTGGGGAGCACTGCAGGTTGTTATAGCAGGAGCCAGGAGTACATAATATTATATTAATTTAAAATTAAACAGTGCACACTTTTGCTGCAGGAGTGCCACTGCCAGTGTGACTAGTGGTGACCAGTGCCTGACCACCAGTATAGTAGTATATTGTTGTATACTATCTCTTTATCAACCAGTCTATATTAGCAGCAGACACAGTACAGTGCGGTAGTTCACGGCTGTGGCTACCTCTGTGTCGGCAGTCGGCACTCGGCAGGCAGTCCGTCCATCCATAATTGTATAATTATATACCACCTAACCGTGGTATTTTTTTTTCTTTCTTTATACCGTCGTCATAGTCATACTAGTTGTTACGAGTATACTACTATCTCTTTATCAACCAGTGTACAGTGCGGTAGTTCACGGCTGTGGCTACCTCTGTGTCGGCAGTCGGCAGGCAGTCCGTCCATCCATAATTGTATTATTATAATATATACCACCTAACCGTGGTTTTTTTTTCATTCTTTATACCGTCATAGTGTCATACTAGTTGTTACGAGTATACTACTATCTCTTTATCAACCAGTGTACAGTGCGGTAGTTCACGGCTGTGGCTACCTCTGTGTCGGCAGTCGGCAGGCAGTCTGTCCATCCATAATTGTATTATAATATATACCACCTAACCGTGGTTTTTTTTTTCATTCTTTATACCGTCATAGTGTCATACTAGTTGTTACGAGTATACTACTATCTCTTTATCAACCAGTGTACAGTGCGGTAGTTCACGGCTGTGGCTACCTCTGTGTCGGCAGTCGGCAGGCAGTCCGTCCATCCATAATTGTATTATAATATATACCACCTAACCGTGGTTTTTTTTTCATTCTTTATACCGTCATAGTCAGTCATACTAGTTGTTACGAGTATACTACTATCTCTTTATCAACCAGTGTACAGTGCGGTAGTTCACGGCTGTGGCTACCTCTGTGTCGGCAGTCGGCAGGCAGTCCGTCCATCCATAATTGTATTATTATAATATATACCACCTAACCGTGGTTTTTTTTTCATTCTTTATACCGTCATAGTGTCATACTAGTTGTTACGAGTATACTACTATCTCTTTATCAACCAGTGTACAGTGCGGTAGTTCACGGCTGTGGCTACCTCTGTGTCGGCAGTCGGCAGGCAGTCCGTCCATCCATAATTGTATTATAATATATACCACCTAACCATGGTTTTTTTTTCATTCTTTATACCGTCATAGTGTCATACTAGTTGTTACGAGTATACTACTATCTCTTTATCAACCAGTGTACAGTGCGGTAGTTCACGGCTGTGGCTACCTCTGTGTCGGCAGTCGGCAGGCAGTCCGTCCATCCATAATTGTATTATAATATATACCACCTAACCGTGGTTTTTTTTTCATTCTTTATACCGTCATAGTCAGTCATACTAGTTGTTACGAGTATACTACTATCTCTTTATCAACCAGTGTACAGTGCGGTAGTTCACGGCTGTGGCTACCTCTGTGTCGGAACTCGGCAGGCAGTCCGTCCATCCATAATTGTATTACAATATATACCACCTAACCGTGGTTTTTTTTTCATTCTTTATACCGTCATAGTCAGTCATACTAGTTGTTACGAGTATACTACTATCTCTTTATCAACCAGTGTACAGTGCGGTAGTTCACGGCTGTGGCTACCTCTGTGTCGGAACTCGGCAGGCAGTCCGTCCATCCATAATTGTATTATTATAATATATACCACCTAACCGTGGTTTTTTTTTCATTCTTTATACCGTCATAGTGTCATACTAGTTGTTACGAGTATACTACTATCTCTTTATCAACCAGTGTACAGTGCGGTAGTTCACGGCTGTGGCTACCTCTGTGTCGGCAGTCGGCAGGCAGTCCGTCCATCCATAATTGTATTATAATATATACCACCTAACCGTGGTTTTTTTTTCATTCTTTATACCGTCATAGTCAGTCATACTAGTTGTTACGAGTATACTACTATCTCTTTATCAACCAGTGTACAGTGCGGTAGTTCACGGCTGTGGCTACCTCTGTGTCGGCAGTCGGCAGGCAGTCCGTCCATCCATAATTGTATTACAATATATACCACCTAACCGTGGTTTTTTTTTCATTCTTTATACCGTCATAGTCAGTCATACTAGTTGTTACGAGTATACTACTATCTCTTTATCAACCAGTGTACAGTGCGGTAGTTCACGGCTGTGGCTACCTCTGTGTCGGAACTCGGCAGGCAGTCCGTCCATCCATAATTGTATTATTATAATATATACCACCTAACCGTGGTTTTTTTTTCATTCTTTATACCGTCATAGTGTCATACTAGTTGTTACGAGTATACTACTATCTCTTTATCAACCAGTGTACAGTGCGGTAGTTCACGGCTGTGGCTACCTCTGTGTCGGCAGTCGGCAGGCAGTCCGTCCATCCATAATTGTATTACAATATATACCACCTAACCGTGGTTTTTTTTTCATTCTTTATACCGTCATAGTCAGTCATACTAGTTGTTACGAGTATACTACTATCTCTTTATCAACCAGTGTACAGTGCGGTAGTTCACGGCTGTGGCTACCTCTGTGTCGGCACTCGGCAGGCAGTCCGTCCATCCATAATTGTATTACAATATATACCACCTAACCGTGGTTTTTTTATACCACCTAACCGTGGCAGTCCGTCCATAATTGTATACTAGTATCCAATCCATCCATCTCCATTGTTTACCTGAGGTGCCTTTTAGTTCTGCCTATAAAATATGGAGAACAAAAAAGTTGAGGTTCCAAAATTAGGGAAAGATCAAGATCCACTTCCACCTCGTGCTGAAGCTGCTGCCACTAGTCATGGCCGAGACGATGAAATGCCAGCAACGTCGTCTGCCAAGGCCGATGCCCAATGTCATAGTACAGAGCATGTCAAATCCAAAACACCAAATATCAGAAAAAAAAGGACTCCAAAACCTAAAATAAAATTGTCGGAGGAGAAGCGTAAACTTGCCAATATGCCATTTACCACACGGAGTGGCAAGGAACGGCTGAGGCCCTGGCCTATGTTCATGGCTAGTGGTTCAGCTTCACATGAGGATGGAAGCACTCAGCCTCTCGCTAGAAAACTGAAAAGACTCAAGCTGGCAAAAGCACCGCAAAGAACTGTGCGTTCTTTGAAATCCCAAATCCACAAGGAGAGTCCAATTGTGTCGGTTGCGATGCCTGACCTTCCCAACACTGGACGTGAAGAGCATGCGCCTTCCACTATTTGCATGCCCCCTGCAAGTGCTGGAAGGAGCACCCGCAGTCCAGTTCCTGATAGTCAGATTGAAGATGTCAGTGTTGAAGTACACCAGGATGAGGAGGATATGGGTGTTGCTGGCGCTGGGGAGGAAATTGACCAGAAGGATTCTGATGTTGAGGTGGTTTGTTTAAGTCAGGCACCCGGGGAGACACCTGTTGTCCGTGGGAGGAATATGGCCGTTGACATGCCAGGTGAAAATACAAAAAAAATCAGCTCTTCGGTGTGGAGGTATTTCACCAGAAATGCGGACAACAGGTGTCAAGCCGTGTGTTCCCTTTGTCAAGCTGTACTAAGTAGGGGTAAGGACGTTAACCACCTCGGAACATCCTCCCTTATACGTCACCTGCAGCGCATTCATAATAAGTCAGTGACAAGTTCAAAAACTTTGGGTGACAGCGGAAGCAGTCCACTGACCAGTAAATCCCTTCCTCTTGTAACCAAGCTCACGCAAACCACCCCACCAACTCCCTCAGTGTCAATTTCCTCCTTCCCCAGGAATGCCAATAGTCCTGCAGGCCATGTCACTGGCAAGTCTGACGAGTCCTCTCCTGCCTGGGATTACTCCGATGCATCCTTGCGTGTAACGCCTACTGCTGCTGGCGCTGCTGTTGTTGCCGCTGGGAGTCGATGGTCATCCCAGAGGGGAAGTCGTAAGCCCACTTGTACTACTTCCAGTAAGCAATTGACTGTTCAACAGTCCTTTGCGAGGAAGATGAAATATCACAGCAGTCATCCTACTGCAAAGCGGATAACTGAGTCCTTGACAACTATGTTGGTGTTAGACGTGCGTCCGGTATCCGCCGTTAGTTCACAGGGAACTAGACAATTTATTGAGGCAGTGTGCCCCCGTTACCAAATACCATCTAGGTTCCACTTCTCTAGGCAGGCGATACCGAGAATGTACACGGACGTCAGAAAAAGACTCACCAGTGTCCTAAAAAATGCAGTTGTACCCAATGTCCACTTAACCACGGACATGTGGACAAGTGGAGCAGGGCAGGGTCAGGACTATATGACTGTGACAGCCCACTGGGTAGATGTATGGACTCCCGCCGCAAGAACAGCAGCGGCGGCACCAGTAGCAGCATCTCGCAAACGCCAACTCTTTCCTAGGCAGGCTACGCTTTGTATCACCGCTTTCCAGAATACGCACACAGCTGAAAACCTCTTACGGCAACTGAGGAAGATCATCGCGGAATGGCTTACCCCAATTGGACTCTCCTGTGGATTTGTGGCATCGGACAACGCCAGCAATATTGTGTGTGCATTAAATATGGGCAAATTCCAGCACGTCCCATGTTTTGCACATACCTTGAATTTGGTGGTGCAGAATTTTTTAAAAAACGACAGGGGCGTGCAAGAGATGCTGTCGGTGGCCAGAAAAATTGCGGGACACTTTCGGCGTACAGGCACCACGTACAGAAGACTGGAGCACCACCAAAATCTACTGAACCTGCCCTGCCATCATCTGAAGCAAGAAGTGGTAACGAGGTGGAATTCAACCCTCTATATGCTTCAGAGGTTGGAGGAGCAGCAAAAGGCCATTCAAGCCTATACAATTGAGCACGATATAGGAGATGGAATGCACCTGTCTCAAGTGCAGTGGAGAATGATTTCAACGTTGTGCAAGGTTCTGATGCCCTTTGAACTTGCCACACGTGAAGTCAGTTCAGACACTGCCAGCCTGAGTCAGGTCATTCCCCTCATCAGGCTTTTGCAGAAGAAGCTGGAGGCATTGAAGAAGGAGCTAACACGGAGCGATTCCGCTAGGCATGTGGGACTTGTGGATGCAGCCCTTAATTCGCTTAACAAGGATTCACGGGTGGTCAATCTGTTGAAATCAGAGCACTACATTTTGGCCACCGTGCTCGATCCTAGATTTAAAGCCTACCTTGGATCTCTCTTTCCGGCAGACACAGGTCTGCTGGGGTTGAAAGACCTGCTGGTGACAAAATTGTCAAGTCAAGCGGAACGCGACCTGTCAACATCTCCTCCTTCACATTCTCCCGCAACTGGGGGTGCGAGGAAAAGGCTCAGAATTCCGAGCCCACCCGCTGGCGGTGATGCAGGGCAGTCTGGAGCGACTGCTGATGCTGACATCTGGTCCGGACTGAAGGACCTGACAACGATTACGGACATGTCGTCTACTGTCACTGCATATGATTCTCTCAACATTGATAGAATGGTGGAGGATTATATGAGTGACCGCATCCAAGTAGGCACGTCACACAGTCCGTACTTATACTGGCAGGAAAAAGAGGCAATTTGGAGGCCCTTGCACAAACTGGCTTTATTCTACCTAAGTTGCCCTCCCACAAGTGTGTACTCCGAAAGAGTGTTTAGTGCCGCCGCTCACCTTGTCAGCAATCGGCGTACGAGGTTACATCCAGAAAATGTGGAGAAGATGATGTTCATTAAAATGAATTATAATCAATTCCTCCGCGGAGACATTGACCAGCAGCAATTGCCTCCACAAAGTACACAGGGAGCTGAGATGGTGGATTCCAGTGGGGACGAATTGATAATCTGTGAGGAGGGGGATGTACACGGTGATATATCGGAGGGTGAAGATGAGGTGGACATCTTGCCTCTGTAGAGCCAGTTTGTGCAAGGAGAGATTAATTGCTTCTTTTTTGGGGGGGGTCCAAACCAACCCGTCATATCAGTCACAGTCGTGTGGCAGACCCTGTCACTGAAATGATGGGTTGGTTAAAGTGTGCATGTCCTGTTTTGTTTATACAACATAAGGGTGGGTGGGAGGGCCCAAGGATAATTCCATCTTGCACCTCTTTTTTCTTTTCTTTTTCTTTGCATCATGTGCTGATTGGGGAGGGTTTTTTGGAAGGGACATCCTGCGTGACACTGCAGTGCCACTCCTAGATGGGCCCGGTGTTTGTGTCGGCCACTAGGGTCGCTAATCTTACTCACACAGCTACCTCATTGCGCCTCTTTTTTTCTTTGCGTCATGTGCTGTTTGGGGAGGGTTTTTTGGAAGGGACATCCTGCGTGACACTGCAGTGCCACTCCTAGATGTGCCCGGTGTTTGTGTCGGCCACTAGGGTCGCTAATCTTACTCACACAGTCAGCTACCTCATTGCGCCTCTTTTTTTCTTTGCGTCATGTGCTGTTTGGGGAGGGTTTTTTGGAAGGGCCATCCTGCGTGACACTGCAGTGCCACTCCTAGATGGGCCCGGTGTTTGTGTCGGCCACTAGGGTCGCTAATCTTACTCACACAGCTACCTCATTGCGCCTCTTTTTTTCTTTGCGTCATGTGCTGTTTGGGGAGGGTTTTTTGGAAGGGACATCCTGCGTGACACTGCAGTGACACTCCTAGATGGGCCCGGTGTTTGTGTCGGCCACTAGGGTCGCTTATCTTACTCACACAGCGACCTCGGTGCAAATTTTAGGACTAAAAATAATATTGTGAGGTGTGAGGTATTCAGAATAGACTGAAAATGAGTGTAAATTATGGTTTTTGAGGTTAATAATACTTTGGGATCAAAATGACCCCCAAATTCTATGATTTAAGCTGTTTTTTAGTGTTTTTGGAAAAAAACACCCGAATCCAAAACACACCCGAATCCGACAAAAATAATTCGGTGAGGTTTTGCCAAAACGCGTTCGAACCCAAAACACGGCCGCGGAACCGAACCCAAAACCAAAACACAAAACCCGAAAAATTTCAGGCGCTCATCTCTAAAAGAAACTGGATTTCTTGATCTCTGAGCGTGGAGATAGTGGGGAAATCTCCCGGGTGAAGGCTCAGATGAAGTAATATCAGTACGATCGCCTGGCTTCTTTGATTCTGGAGAGGGATTATGGAAAGTACCACTCGCCTGATCCCTACCAGAGTTGCAGAAAATCAGTTGATTTGAGGGAGGTCCGGGGCCTGTTTGATGACCAGGGTACTCTTCATAAAGACAGGGAGGGTATTTTGGGAGTCATCAGGTCCTATTACTCCAGCCTTTTGTCTGAGCAGCCACTCATCAGAGAGAGGATGGATCAGTTTCTGAAGGAGACACCTGGACTTGAGCAACTTGATCCTTCTTTTGACTCTTTGGGCAGTGATGTGACAGTGGAGGAGGTCAAGAGAGCCATAGACGGTTTGTCTATAAAAAAATCTCCGAGCCCAGATGGGTTAACATCTGAATTTTTTAAAGCTTTTTCAGACATATTGGCTCCTCATCTCATGGAGGTATTTAATGAAAGCCTGGGTAAGGGATCACTCCCTCCCTCTATGAGATCCTCTGCTCTCATATTATTGTCTAAAGGTAGGGACCCGGTGCGTGTTGAGAACTGGCGCCCCATCGCTCTTCTCAATACGGACAGAAAGATTCTGGCAAAGGTACTTTTTAATCGGCTGATGGAAGTTTCCGGGCTGTTACTTTCTCCGTCTCAGCATTGCACTGTAAAAGGCCGAAGCACCTTTAGTGCTGTCCTTGGCATCCGGGAGGCTGTGGAGCAATGTCGTGCTGAAAAATGGGGCAAGTATTTGCTGGCATTGGATCAGTCCAAGGCTTTTGACTGAGTAACCGTTATGAGTAACTAGGAATGACAAATAACTATTGATGGCTGCCAACTATGCAGTGGATGACCGTGAATGGTTTCCACAACCGATGGTCACCCCTGTTCTTTCACTGACTGGCCTGTGGGCCAATCAGAACACAGGGCGGGGCTTCACGGGTGTCGGTGGCAGAGTTATGCTCTGTGACCCAGCACCTCATTAAAAAAAAAAAAAAAATTGGTTGTCCCTTGCCATCGGTTACAATTACAGCTGCAATTACGGTAAGTTAGGGTTAGGCTGCAATTAGGGTAAGGCTGCAATTACGGTAAGTTAGGGTAAGGCTGCAATTACGGTAAGTTAGGGTAAGACTGCAATTACGGTAAGTTATGGTAATGCTGCAATTACGGTAAGTTAGGGTAAGACTGCAATTACGGTAAGTTATGGTAATGCTGCAATTACGGTAAGTTAGGGTAAGGCTGCAATAAAGGTTATGGTTAGCTCTAAGCAGGGCCGGACTGGGAGCAAAAATAGGCCCTGGCATTTTTGAAGCACACAGGCCCACCTCTGTGTCAGCATCTGACTCCTCCCCTTACTATTCCCGACTCCTCCTACTTCTTAGTCTATGATCTTACAAATATAAATTAATATTATAACAACATACAAGTGTACATCATTCTGTATTAAAATACACACAACCATTGGTTGAAGTGGAAATGTTGAAGTGGGGTTATGGAAAAATAAAGGTTGTAACTATGAGAGCATCTGTGTGCACTTTCAGTGGGGCTAAGCGGTGACCAATCAGACAGAGAGTGTCCCATAGAGGTACTGTGTGCGCGCGCCAAAAATATGGGTGTGGCCAATTAAAATGGGACGTGATACACAGACATATGCCCCCAATAGTGCAGTGCCAGATCCACAAATGCCCCCACAGTGCCAGGTATACAAATTAGAGATGTGCACTTGAAATTTTTCGGGTTTTGTGTTTTGGTTTTGGGTTCGGTTCCGCGGCCGTGTTTTGGGTTCGACCGCGTTTTGGCAAAACCTCACCGAATTTTTTTTGTCGTATTCGGGTGTGTTTTGGATTCGGGTGTTTTTTTCAAAAAACACTAAAAAACAGCTTAAATCATAGAATTTGGGGGTCATTTTGATCCCAAAGTATTATTAACCTCAAAAACCATAATTTCCACTCATTTTCAGTCTATTCTGAACACCTCACACCTCACAATATTATTTTTAGTCCTAAAATTTGCACCGAGGTCGCTGGATGACTAAGCTAAGCGACCCTAGTGGCCGACACAAACACCTGGCCCATCTAGGAGTGGCACTGCAGTGTCACGCAGGATGGCCCTTCCAAAAAACACTCCCCAAACAGCACATGATGCAAAGAAGAAAAAAAGAGGCGCAATGAGGTAGCTGTGTGAGTAAGATAAGCGACCCTAGTGGCCGACACAAACACCTGGCCCATCTAGGAGTGGCACTGCAGTGGCACGCAGGATGGCCCTTCCAAAAAACCCTCCCCAAACAGCACATGACGCAAAGAAAAAAAGAGGCGCAATGAGGTAGCTGTGTGAGTAAGATAAGCGACCCTAGTGGCCGACACAAACACCTGGCCCATCTAGGAGTGGCACTGCAGTGTCACGCAGGATGGCCCTTCCAAAAAACACTCCCCAAACAGCACATGACGCAAAGAAGAAAAAAAGAGGCGCAATGAGGTAGCTGTGTGAGTAAGATAAGCGACCCTAGTGGCCGACACAAACACCTGGCCCATCTAGGAGTGGCACTGCAGTGGCACGCAGGATGGCCCTTCCAAAAAACACTCCCCAAACAGCACATGACGCAAAGAAGAAAAAAAGAGGCGCAATGAGGTAGCTGTGTGAGTAAGATAAGCGACCCTAGTGGCCGACACAAACACCTGGCCCATCTAGGAGTGGCACTGCAGTGGCACGCAGGATGGCCCTTCCAAAAAACACTCCCCAAACAGCACATGACGCAAAGAAAAATGAAAGAAAAAAGAGGTGCAAGATGGAATTGTCCTTGGGCCCTCCCACCCACCCTTATGTTGTATAAACAGGACATGCACACTTTAACCAACCCATCATTTCAGTGACAGGGTCTGCCACACGACTGTGACTGAAATGACGGGTTGGTTTGGACCCCCACCGAAAAAGAAGCAATTAATCTCTCCTTGCACAAACTGGCTCTACAGAGGCAAGATGTCCACCTCATCATCATCCTCCGATATATCACCGTGTACATCCCGCTCCTCACAGATTATCAATTCGTCCCCACTGGAATCCACCATCTCAGCTCCCTGTGTACTACTTTGTGGAGGCAATTGCTGCTGGTCAATGTCTCCACGGAGGAATTGATTATAATTCATTTTAATGAACATCATCTTCTCCACATTTTCTGGAAGTAACCTCGTACGCCGATTGCTGACAAGGTGAGCGGCGGCACTAAACACTCTTTCGGAGTACACACTTGTGGGAGGGCAACTTAGGTAGAATAAAGCCAGTTTGTGCAAGGGCCTCCAAATTGCCTCTTTTTCCTGCCAGTATAAGTACGGACTGTCTGACGTGCCTACTTGGATGCGGTCACTCATATAATCCTCCACCATTCTTTCAATGGGGAGAGAATCATATGCAGTGACAGTAGACGACATGTCCGTAATCGTTGTCAGGTCCTTCAATCCGGACCAGATGTCAGCATCAGCAGTCGCTCCAGACTGCCCTGCATCACCGCCAGCGGGTGGGCTCGGAATTCTGAGCCTTTTCCTCGCACCCCCAGTTGCGGGAGAATGTGAAGGAGGAGATGTTGACAGGTCGCGTTCCGCTTGACTTGACAATTTTCTCACCAGCAGGTCTTTGAACCCCAGCAGACTTGTGTCTGCCGGAAAGAGAGATCCAAGGTAGGTTTTAAATCTAGGATCGAGCACGGTGGCCAAAATGTAGTGCTCTGATTTCAACAGATTGACCACCCGTGAATCCTTGTTAAGCGAATTAAGGGCTCCATCCACAAGTCCCACATGCCTAGCGGAATCCTTCCCTTTTAGCTCCTCCTTCAATGCCTCCAGCTTCTTCTGCAAAAGCCTGATGAGGGGAATGACCTGACTCAGGCTGGCAGTGTCTGAACTGACTTCACGTGTGGCAAGTTCAAAAGGTTGCAGAACCTTGCACAACGTTGAAATCATTCTCCACTGCGCTTGAGACAGGTACATTCCACCTCCTATATCGTGCTCAATTGTATAGGCTTGAATGGCCTTTTGCTGCTCCTCCAACCTCTGAAGCATATATAGGGTTGAATTCCACCTCGTTACCACTTCTTGCTTCAGATGATGGCAGGGCAGGTTCAGGCGTTTTTGGTGGTGCTCCAGTCTTCTGTACGTGGTGCCTGTCCTCCGAAAGTGTCCCGCAATTCTTCTGGCCACCGACAGCATCTCTTGCACGCCCCTGTCGTTTTTTTAAAAATTCTGCACCACCAAATTCAAGGTATGTGCAAAACATGGGACGTGCTGGAATTTGCCCATATTTAATGCACACACAATATTGCTGGCGTTGTCCGATGCCACAAATCCACAGGAGAGTCCAATTGGGGTAAGCCATTCCGCGATGATCTTCCTCAGTTGCCGTAAGAGGTTTTCAGCTGTGTGCGTATTCTGGAAACCGGTGATACAAAGCGTAGCCTGCCTAGGAAAGAGTTGGCGTTTGCGAGATGCTGCTACTGGTACCGCCGCTGCTGTTCTTGCGGCGGGCATCCATACATCTACCCAGTGGGCTGTCACAGTCATATAGTCCTGACCCTGCCCTGCTCCACTTGTCCACATGTCCGTGGTTAAGTGGACATTGGGTACAACTGCATTTTTTAGGACACTGGTGAGTCTTTTTCTGACGTCCGTGTACATTCTCGGTATCGCCTGCCTAGAGAAGTGGAACCTAGATGGTATTTGGTAACGGGGGCACACTACCTCAAAAAATTGTCTAGTTCCCTGTGAACTAACGGCGGATACCGGACGCACGTCTAACACCAACATAGTTGTCAAGGCCTCAGTTATCCGCTTTGCAACAGGATGACTGCTGTGATATTTCATCTTCCTCGCAAAGGACTGTTGGACAGTCAATTGCTTGGTGGAAGTAGTAAAAGTGGGCTTACGACTTCCCCTCTGGGATGACCATCGACTCCCAGCAGCAACAACAGCAGCGCCAGCAGCAGTAGGCGTTACACGCAAGGATGCATCGGAGGAATCCCAGGCAGGAGAGGACTCGTCAGAATTGCCAGTGACATGGCCTGCAGGACTATTGGCATTCCTGGGGAAGGAGGAAATTGACACTGAGGGAGTTGGTGGGGTGGTTTGCGTGAGCTTGGTTACAAGAGGAAGGGATTTACTGGTCAGTGGACTGCTTCCGCTGTCGCCCAAAGTTTTTGAACTTGTCACTGACTTATGATGAATGCGCTGCAGGTGACGTATAAGGGAGGATGTTCCGAGGTGGTTAACGTCCTTACCCCTTCTTATTACAGCTTGACAAAGGCAACACACGGCTTGACAAATGTTGTCCGCATTTCTGGTGAAATACTTCCACACCGAAGAGCTGATTTTTTTTGTATTTTGACCAGGCATGTCAATGGCCCTATTCCTCCCACGGACAACAGGTGTCTCCCCGGGTGCCTGACTTAAACAAACCACCTCACCATCAGAATCCTCCTGGTCAATTTCCTCCCCAGCGCCAGCAACACCCATATCCTCCTCATCCTGGTGTACTTCAACACTGACATCTTCAATCTGACTATCAGGAACTGGACTGCGGGTGCTCCTTCCAGCACTTGCAGGGGGCATGCAAATGGTGGAAGGCGCATGCTCTTCACGTCCAGTGTTGGGAAGGTCAGGCATCGCAACCGACACAGTTGGACTCTCCTTATGGATTTGGGATTTCGAAGAACGCACAGTTCTTTGCGGTGCTTTTGCCAGCTTGAGTCTTTTCAGTTTTCTAGCGAGAGGCTGAGTGCTTCCATCCTCATGTGAAGCTGAACCACTAGCCATGAACATAGGCCAGGGCCTCAGCCGTTCCTTGCCACTCCGTGTGGTAAATGGCATATTGGCAAGTTTACGCTTCTCCTCCGACAATTTTATTTTAGATTTTGGAGTCCTTTTTTTACTGATATTTGGTGTTTTGGATTTTACATGCTCTGTACTATGACATTGGGCATCGGCCTTGGCAGACGACGTTGCTGGCATTTCATCGCCTCGGCCATGACTAGTGGCAGCAGCTTCAGCACGAGGTGGAAGTGATCTTGATCTTTCCCTAATTTTGGAACCTCAACATTTTTGTTCTCCATATTTTAATAGGCACAACTAAAAGGCACCTCAGGTAAACAATGGAGATGGATGGATACTAGTATACTTATGGATGGACCAGCGACTGCCGACACAGAGGTAGCTACAGCCGTGGACTACCGTACTGTGTCTGCTGCTAATATAGACTGGATGATAATGAGATGAAATTAATATATATATATATATATATATATAATATCACTAGTACTGCAGCCGGACAGGTATATATATTTATTATGTAATGACTGATGACGGACCTGCTGGACACTGTCAGCTCAGCAGCACCGCAGACTGCTACAGTAAGCTACTATAGTAGTATGTATAAAGAAGAAGAAAGAAAAAAAAAAAACACAGGTAGGGGGTATACAATTATGGATGGACCAGCGACTGCCGACACAGAGGTAGCTACAGCCGTGGACTACCGTACTGTGTCTGCTGCTAATATAGACTGGATGATAATGAGATGAAATTAATATATATATATATATATATATATATATATAATATCACTAGTACTGCAGCCGGACAGGTATATATATTTATTATGTAATGACTGATGACGGACCTGCTGGACACTGTCAGCTCAGCAGCACCGCAGACTGCTACAGTAAGCTACTATAGTAGTATGTATAAAGAAGAAGAAAGAAAAAAAAAACGGGTAGGTGGTATACAATATTATATATATATTATATACAATTATATATATATATATATATATATATATATATATATTAAACTGGTGGTGATTATTAAACTGGTGGTCAGGTCACTGGTCACACTATCAGCAACTTGCAAGTAGTACTCCTAAGCAGACAATCACAATATATATTATACTGGTGGTCAGTGTGGTCACAATGGCAGTGTGGCACTCTGGTAGCAAAAGTGTGCACTGTACGTTATATGTAGTACTCCTGAGTCCTGCTCTCAGACTCTAACTGCTCCCCACTGTCAGTGTCTCCCCCACAAGTCAGATATACATTATACAGTCACACTATCTATCTATCACTTCAGCAAGTAGTAGTACTCCTCCTAATGCTCCCCAAAATTACTACTGTGTCTCTCTCTACTCTAGTCTCACTCTCTTCTTCTCTTCTCTATAAACGGAGAGGACGCCAGCCACGTCCTCTCCCTATGAATCTCAATGCACGTGTGAAAATGGCGGCGACGCGCGGCTCCTTATATAGAATCCGAGTCTCGCGATAGAATCCGAGCCTCGCGAGAATCCGACAGCGGGATGATGACGTTCGGGCGCGCTCGGGTTAACCGAGCAAGGCGGGAAGATCCGAGTCGCTCGGACCCGTGTAAAAAAACATGAAGTTCGGGCGGGTTCGGTTTCCGAGGAACCGAACCCGCTCATCTCTAATACAAATGCCCCCACAGTGCCAGGTATTAAAATGCCCCCACTGCCAGATCCACAAATGCCCCACAGTGCCAGGTATACAAATGCCCCCACAGTGCCAGATCCGCAATTGTCCCCACAGTGCCAGGTTTACAAATGCCCCCACAGTGCCAGATCCACAAATGCCCCCACAGTGCCTGATCCACAAATGCCCCACAGTGCCAGGTATACAAATGCCCCCACAGTGCCAGATCCACAATTGCCCCCACAGTGCCAGGTATACAAATGACCCCACAGTGCCAGATCCACAAATGCCCCCACAGTGCCAGATCCACAAATGCCCCACAGTGACAGGTATACAAATGCCCCCACAGTGCCAGATCCACAATTGCCCCACAGTGCCAGGTATACAAATGCCCCCACAGTGCCAGGTATACAAATGCCCCCACAGTGCCAGATCCACAAATGCCCCCACAGTGCCAGATCCACAAATGCCCCCACAGTGCCAGGTATACAAATGCCCCCACAGTGCCAGATCCACAAATGCCCCCACAGTGCCAGATCCACAAATGCCCCCACAGTGCCAGGTATACAAATGCCCCCACAGTGCCAGGTATACAAATGCCCCCACAGTGCCAGGTATACAAATGCCCCCACAGTGCCAGGTTTTCAAATGCCCCACAGTGCCAGGTATACAAATGCCCCCAGTGCCAGGTATACAAATGCCCCCACAGTGCCAGGTAAACAATTGCCCCCACAGTGCCAGCCATTTGCCCCCACAGTGCCAGGTATACAAATGCCCCCACAGTGCCAGGTAAACAATTGCCCCTACAGTGCCAATTGCCCCCTTACCGCTGCTGCTGCGGCTCCTCCGGCTGGGCTGTGACTGTCAGCAGCTGAGAGCGCTCCAGCGCTGCTATGTCTGGCGGCGTGTAGCGGACTTCAAACCAGCCGCCTGTTCGTGAGCCAATCAGAGCTCGCAGACCGGCAGCGGCGGCTCCTGATTGGCTGCCGGTCCGCGAGCTCTGATTGGCTCACGAACCGGCGGCTGGTTTGAAGTCCACTATACACCGCCAGACATAGCCGCGCTGGCGCGCAATTCTCCCCTGACAGCTGAGACACGCTGCCGCTGGACTGAGCGGCAGCGTGTCTCAGTGAGCGCTGGACCGGCCCACGTGGCCATCAGCCCTTCTGGCATTTGCACATCACTGCTGCCGGGCTGCCGCTGTCACAGGACACCCAGCAGTGGCACCCCTCCCGCGATACCCCACGATCGCGGCACCCCACCCATGATTGCTGCACCCACGCACGCCACCCCCGATCACTGGCACCCCACCTGCGGTTGCGGCAACCCCGCACCCCACCCGCAATCGCGGCACCCCCCGCAACTTACCCGCAATCATGGCACCCCCTGCAGTTTACCCACAATCGCGGCACCCCCCGCAACTTACCCGCAATCGCGGCACCCCCCCCCCGCGCGATCGCGGCACCCCCCGCATATCACCCATGAACGCGGCACCCCCGCATATCACCCGCGATCTCGGCACCCCCCGCATATCATCCACGATCGCGGCACCCCCCGCATATCACCAGCGATCGCGGGACCTCTGCTCCCCTCCTGCAGTCACTGCCCCCCAAGATCGCGGCACCCCTTCCCCCTCACCACCACCAGGGCCAGCTCCAGCCCGCACCGGCTCCCGCACCGCTAATTCACCCCCCCCCCCCCGCGGCCCCCCTCCGCCAGCCTTCTGTCACTTCAGACGCGCACGGAGACAATCAGGTGAGTGCCACAGAGTGGCGCTTCCTGATTGGCTGAAGAGACACTTCTGTGACAGCTGTGACCGGGGTGTCTCTGCATTCGTGGAAAGGGTTCCCATGTGTAAACATGGGACCCCTTTCAGTCCGTTTGGTCCGGGTGTTCGGTTTGTTGTTTTGCCAAGTACGTGGATTATAATCTGGACCCTGGATCAGGTGAGTATAATTATCTTTTATTTTCAGGTACCCGTGGATTCTACTTGGAGAAGAGGACCGACTGCTTCGTGTCAACATAGGTAAGTATGTGTGTGTCGACATGTGTGAAATAAAGTTTTACTGTCACGGTGTGTGTCTCCTGTTTTTATTTGGGTATTTTTTTCCCATTAGAACTACAGGTACCAGCGGGCCCGTTTTTCTCCCACATGCTGGTACTTGTGGTTCTCCAAGTACCAGCTTGCGGGGGAGGCTTGCTGGGACTTGTAGTACTACTGGAAAAAACAATATTCTTTTAATTTTCTCAAGGCTATCAGCCCCCCATCCGCAGCCTTTGGATGGGGGGGACAGCCTCGGGCTTCACCCCTGGCCCTTGGGTGGCTGAGGAGGGGGACCCCTTGATTGAAGGGGTCCCCACTCCCCCAGGGTACCCCGGCCAGGGGTGACTAGTTGGATATTTAATGCCATGGCCGCAGGGCACTGTATAAAAGTGACCCCCGGCTGTGGCATTATCTGTCCAGCTAGTGGAGCCCGATGCTGGTGTAAAAAATACGGGGGACCCCTACTCTTTTTGTCCCCCGTATTTTTTGCACCAGCACCAGGCGCAGAGCCCGGTGCTGGTTTTAAAAATACGGGGGATCCCCTGTCCGTTTTTCCCCCGCATTTTTAGAACCAGGACCGGCTCGAAGAGCCCGAGGCTGGTTATGCTTTGGAGGGGGGACCCCACGCAATTTTTTTTCAGGTTTTTCCCATTCCATTTAAAAAAAATAATAATAATAATAATAATAATAATAATAATCTTTTTAAAAATATATAAATAATACTTGTGCCTCCAAAAAAGACAAACCAAGTACCTAATCCCTTCTAATATAAATAGATATGCTATTACCCACCCAAAAAAACACCAAAAAAAACATGTTTTTAAAATTTTTTATTAGATTCCGCCAGCAAAGTGTGGCGGATTGAAAATGACCGAAACCGAAACGTTAAGCTGTCAGAACAGGGTCACGTATGTTCTTGATTTTTTAAAAGTCCTAGAGTGCCGCCTATCGTTTGTGATATGTTTGCTTTTTGAAGCTCAGGAGGGCACCAGGCAAGCTGTACATTTTACTACATTGGGAGTGCCGAATATCTACATTTGATATATATATATATATATATATAATTTGCCTTGGCAGCCCAACCATGCTGGTATCCATAGTTCAGTATAAAAACAAGTAAATCTAATAAATGTATGGCGGTGAAAGAAAAGCCCAGTTTCACTGAAAAAAAAAGACAATTCTGCATGTTTTGAAATGAAAAAAACAAAACAAAACTGAAGAACTGTAGGAAGGCACTGTCCGCCTACTTCGGTGACATCACAAGTTGGACAGAAGTTGGTAGGTTGGTTGGTCTAATGAAAAGTTGGTTAGATGTGTGGAGCACTGGTAAAAAGTTGGTTAGATGTGTGGGGCACTGTTTTAGTTGAACAGACAAGTTGGATGGTTGGAAGTTTGGAGTGTTGGAGAAAAGTTGGTCTGAAGTTGGTCTGATGTATGGCTAGCATTAGACCGCTCAGTCACGTTACTGTCTTCTCCTATTGTTTCCATCCTAATTTTTTGTGAACTATTAACCAATCTATCTTATATAGATTATAGTAGTTTAAAATGAGCATGTTTAGATAGAACGTTATTTCTAGATCAATACCAATTGCATACCTCCCAACTTAAATAGCTGTAGATTCGAGACCTGGCGTGTCCGCCCAAAGAAAGGCATGGGGCCTCTGATAAAAGGGGTGTGGCCATGGATGAAAGGGGCTGGGCCTCGCTTCCACACCCCCATTATTGTCACTTTGGGGGCATGCCCAGTGCTCCCTGAGCAGCTGCGCAGCCCCCGGTTCACTCCCTGCACTGTTAGATGCCGTACACATGCGCATGGCATCTATTCAGTGATCACCTGAATAACGGGACTGCCACACTGGAATCGGGACAATTGGGAGGTATGCAGTTGATCTGTCTGGTTTATTAATTTTATGTATCAATTATTATACGCTCAGCACTGACCATTGTTTTATCCATAAAATGTAGGCACTGCTGAGATTCGAACTCAGGATCTCCTGTTTACTAGACAGGCGCTTTAACCAACTAAGCCACAGCACCAGATGTCCATCCACAGGGGGAAAAAAAACCTTTTTTTATTTTGGTTATTATTTTGCTTCCTGTCACTGTTGAGGATAGTATTTGCATTCTAGCAATCAGTCATCTAATTATGTTATAGAATGAGAGCTAAAATCTGATTGGCCATCATGGACAGAGCCTGCAATTGGATGAGAGAAAATTGTCCAGGAAAAAAAAAAAATTGTTCCAACCACGCTGTGAACAGGATTTGAACCTGTGCGGGGAGACCCCATTGGATTTCAAGTCCAACGCCTTAACCACTCGGCCATCACAGCTGACAGATAACTGACAGCATTATCTACCCAACAAAAGCAAGTAGGATAGTAATAATAATAATAATAATAATAATTATTATTATTTTAGTTCTATAGTGCTTTTCTCCAATGGGACACAAGGCACATAACCGTATGATCATAATACAGATATTTATATTTGCATGAAATACAGAGAGCTTGGAGATAATACAAAGGTGCGGCAGCCATTTTGGGTCAAGGATTATTCATCCTACATATGAAGGATACAGGTGAGGTGGCCATTTTGGGTGAGATCCTTGCAGGACCATCAGCCCTATGCATTGTTCATTAATCTACACAATGGGGTTCCAGGCGAGGCCGCCATGTTGGATGTGCTATGTTGGTTACAATGAGCCTGAATCAGAGGTGGCTGCAGCAACAATGGCTGACGCATGTGTCTTTGTATGCATCATCAGACAAAGCAATAAAGCATGCAACTGGGCAAAACCATATTCCACTGCAGGTAGGAGAGATGTAACATGTGCAGAGAGAGTTAGATTTGGGTGGGGTGTGTTCAAACTGGAATCTAAATTGCAGTGTAACAAAATAGCTGTCTAAAAAGTGTGGGCTGCATTCAAAAGCAGCCAGTATTTACTAGAGATGGGCGGGTTCGGTTCTTCGAGATCCGAACCCCCCCGAACTTCACCTATTTTACACAGTTCCGAGGCAGCCTCGGATCTTCCCGCCTTGCTCGGTTAACCCGAACGCGGCCGAACGTCATCATCCTGCTGTCGGATTCTCGCGAGATTCGTATTCTATATAAAGAGCACCGCGTCGCCGCCATTTTCACTCGTGCATTGGAGATTGAACGGAGAGGACGTGGCTGCGTTCTCTCCCTGAAAAGCTATGTAATCTGTGCTCAGTGTGCTGCAAATATCTGTGCTTAGTGTGCTGCATTTTGGTGACCAACAGTATATAGTTGTGTACAGTAGGCCATTGCTGTATCTTGCAGCTCTGTGTCACTGCAAGTATCCATTCCATATCTGTGCTGCATTTTTGTGAGCAGTATATATAGTAGTACAGTGCAGCATTTTGTTGACCAACAGTATATAGTTGTACAGTACAATAGGCCATTGCTGTATCTTGCAGCTCTGTGTCACTGCAAGTATCCATTCCATATCTGTGCTGCATTTTTGTGAGCAGTATATATAGTAGTACAGTGCAGCATTTTGGTGACCAACAGTATATAGTTGTACAGTACAGTAGGCCATTGCTATTGATATAATAATATTACTGGCATATAATTCCACACATTAAAAAACGGAGAACAAAATGTGGAGGGTGAAATAGGTAAAGATCAAGATCCACTTCCACCTAGTGCTGAAGCTGCTGCCACTAGTCATGGCAGAGACGATTCAATGCCATCAACGTCGTCTGCCAAGGCCGATGCCCAATGTCATAGTAGAGAGCATGTAAAATCATCCTCCCGCTAGAAAACTTAAAAGAGTTAAGATGGCAAAAGCACAGCAAAGAACTGTGCGTTCTTCTAAATCACAAATCCCCAAGGAGAGTCCAATTGTGTCGGTTGCGATGCCTGACCTTCCCAACACTGGACGGGAAGAGCTTGCGCCTTCCACCATTTGCACGCCCCCTGCAAGTGCTGGAAGGAGCACCCGCAGTCCAGTTCCTGATAGTCAAATTGAAGATGTCACTGTTGAAGTACACCAGGATGAGGATATGGGTGTTGCTGGCGCTGGGGAGGAAATTGACAAGGAGGATTCTGATGGTGAGATGGTTTGTTTAAGTCAGGCACCCGGGGAGACACCTGTTGTCCGTGGGAGGAATATGGCCATTGACATGCCTGGTAAAAATACAAAAAAAATCAGCTCTTCGGTGTGGAATTATTTCAACACAAATGCGGACAACAGGTGTCAAGCCGTGTGTTGCCTTTGTCAAGCTGTAATAAGTAGGGGTAAGGACGTTAACCACCTAGGAACATCCTCCCTTATACGTCACCTGAAGCGCATTCATCAGAAGTCATTGACAAGTTCAAAAACTTTGGGTGACAGCGGAAGCAGTCCACTGACAACTAAATCCCTTCCTTTTGTACCCAAGCTCCCGCAAACCACACCACCAACTCCCTCAGTGTCAATTTCCTCCTCCTTAGACAGGAACGCCAATAGTCCTGCAGGCCATGTCACTGGCAAGTCTGATGAGTCCTCTCCTGACTGGGATTCCTCCGATGGATCCTTGAGTGTAATGCCTACTGCTGCTGGCGCTGCTGTTGTTGCTGCCGGAAGTCGATCATCATCCCAATGGGGAAGTCGGAAGACCACTTGTACTACTTCCAGTATGCAATTGACTGTCCAACAGTCCTTTGTGAGGAATATGAAATATGACAGCAGTCATCCTGTTGCAAAGCGGATAACTCAGGCCTTGGCAGCTGTGTTGGTGTTAAACGTGCGTCCGGTATCCGGCGTTAGTTCACAGGGATTTAGAGAATTTCTTGAGGTAGTGTGTTCCCGGTACCAAATACCATCTAGGTTCCACTTCTCTAGGCAGGCAATACTGAGAATGTACACAGACGTCAGAAAAAGACTCACCAGTGTCCTAAAAAATGCAGTTGTACCCAATGTCCACTTAACCACGGACATGTGGACAAGTGGAGCAGGGCAGACTCAGGACTACTGTGACAGCCCACTGGGTAGATGTATTGCCTCCCGCAGCAAGAACAGCAGCGGCTGCACCAGTAGCAGCATCTCGCAAACGCCAACTCGTTCCTAGGCCGGCTACGTTTTGTATCACCGCTTTCCATAAGAGGCACACAGCTGACAACCTCTTACGGAAACTGAGGAACATCATCACAGAATGGCTTACCCCAATTGGACTCTCCTGGGGATTATTGTGCGTGCATTACATGTGGGCAAATTCCAGCACGTCCCATGTTTTGCACATACATTGAATTTGGTGGTGCCGAATTTTTAAAAAAACGACAGGGGCGTGCAAGAGATGCTGTCGGTGGCCCGAAGAATTGCGGGCCACTTTCGGCATTCAGCCACCGCGTGCCGAAGACTGGAGCACCAGCAAACACTCCTGAACCTGACCTGCCATCATCTGAAGCAAGAGGTGGGAACGAGGTGGAATTCAACCCTCTATATCAGGGCTGGCCAAACTGGTCCTCGAGATCTACCAACAGTTCACATTTTCCAGAATACCTAGCTGGCACACAGGTGTAGTCATTACTAATTAAGATGTGCTGCATTCATTCCTAACTGACAATTCTACAGATCTCCAGGAGGCCTGGAAAACATGCACTGTTGGTAGATCTCGAGGACCGGTTTGGCCAACCCTGCTCTATATGCTTCAGAGGATGGAGGAACAGCAAAAGGCCATTCAAGCCTATACATCTGCCTACGATATAGGCAAAGGAGGGGGAATGCACCTGACTCAAGCGCAGTGGAGAATGATTTCAACGTTGTGCAAGGTTCTGCAACCCTTTGAACTTGCCACACGTGAAGTCAGTTCAGACACTGCCAGCCTGAGTCAGGTCATTCCCTTCATCAGGCTTTTGCAGAAGCAGCTGGAGAGATTGAAGGAGGAGCTAAAATGGAGCGATTCCGCTAGGCATGTGGGACTTGTGGATGGAGCCCTTCATTCGCTTAATCAGTATTCACGGGTGGTCAATCTGTTGAAATCAGAGCACTACATTTTGGCCACAGTGCTCGATCCTAGGTTTAAAGCCTACGTTGTAAAGACCTGCTGGTGAGACACTTGTCAACTCAAGCGGAACGTGACCCGTCAACAGCTCCTCCTTCACATTCTCCCGCAACTGGGGCTGCGAGGAAAAGGCTAAGAATTCCGAGCCCACCCGCTGGCGGTGAAGCAGGGCAGTCTGGAGCGAGTGCTGACATCTGGTCCGGACTGAAGGACCTGCCAACGATTACTGACATGTCGTCTACTGTCTCTGCATATGATTCTGTCACCATTGAAAGAATGGTGGAGGATTATATGAGTGACAGCATTCATGTAGGCACGTCAGACAGTCCGTACGTATACTGGCAGGAAAAAGAGGCAATTTGGAGGCCCTTGCAAAAATTGGCTCTTATTTTACCTAAGTTGCCCCCCCTCCAGTGTGTACTCCGAAAGAGTGTTTAGTGCAGCCGGTCACCTTGTCAGCGATCGGCGTACAAGGTTAGTTCCAGAAAATGTGGAGAAGATGATGTTCATCAAAATTAATTATAATCAATTCCTCCATGGAGACATTCACCAGCAATTGCCTCCAGAAAGTATACAGGGACCTGAGATGGTGGATTCCAGTGGGGACGAATTAATACTCTGTGAGGAGGGGGATGTACACAGTGAAAGGGGTGAGGAATCGGAGGATGATGATGAGGTGGACATCTTGCCTCTGTAGAGCCAGTTTGAGCAAGGAGAGATTGATTGCTTCTTTTTTTTGGTGGGGGCCCAAACAAACCAGTCATTTCAGCCACAGTCGTGTGGCAGACCCTGTGGCTGAAATGATGGGTTGGTTAAAGTGTGCATGTCCTGTTTATACAACATAAGGGTGGGTGGGAGGGCCCAAGGACAATTCCATTTTGCACCTCTTTTTCTCTTTTCTTTGCATCATGTGCTGTTTGGGGACTATTTTTTTAAGTGCCATCCTGTCTGACACTGCAGTGCCACTCCTAGATGGGCCAGGTGTTTGTGCCGCCCACTTGGGTCGCTTAGCTTAGTCATCCAGCGACCTTGGTGCAACTTTTAGGACTAAAAATAATACTGTGAGGTGTGAGGTGTTCAGAATAGACTGGAAATGAGTGGAAATTATGGTTATTGAGGTTAATAATACTATAGGATCAAAATTACCCCCAAATTCTATGATTTAAGCTGTTTTTGAAAAAAAACACCCGAATCCGACAAAAAAATTTCAGGGAGGTTTTGCCAAAACGCGTCCGAATCCAAAACACTGCCGCGGAACCGAATCCAAAACCAAAACACAAAACCCGAAAAATTTCCTGTGCACATCTCTAGTATTTACCCTGCACAGAAAAAAAAATATAAATGTATTTGCTCCCCTTGCATGACAACATGGTTTGTTCCAGACACAAAGTTACTTGCTTTTTTATTTGCTTTACTTACAAATGTGAATCAGGCCCAAAGTCCTGCCTCACCCTGTAACTGTTTCACAGATGCATTAAATGGAGTCACTGCCTCATCAGAACATAACCAGTAGTTATTACTCAGATGCTTTGCTCAAGTTATTTGCTGATGCAGAGCCACGGTATCTAGTTTTCCAAGAAACCGACTGTGAGAGGGTATGCAGCCAGTTTGTCAACATTCACTATGTCAACAGTTATGATGTGATGTCCATATAGTCAGATTAAGGGGGGGAGATGGGCGCAAGGCATACTGTACCCCGTGCCCCCCTCTTTCACGGGACCCCCCAGTCAGAGCATACTGACATCACTAGTTCTCCCTGCAGCAGCAGAACCAGGCAGTCATTATACAAGCAGGACAGTATGCAGTGCAGACAGAGACACAGGAGTGTTAGGTTTCATGAGCTACCGTCCGAGTTTTCCAACCAGAGGAGAGCTAGAAGGTGGGAGAGAGCTGTAAGTGACCCACGGCTCCCAGCTTCACTTCCTCCCCACCTGGGTGTCTGGGTCCTGTGTAACCTGCTATCTAATGAGAGAGAGACACACACACCGAGTCCTCCTGAGTCCTGTCCCAGTGTGTCAGTAGTAGAGAGGCTGCTGCTATTCTTTTATGTGACAAGATAAATTATAGACTGTATTTTTCTATGTGTATTTTAAGATTATTTAAGTTGTCTTTGTTCCACTACAGGAAAACTTTATAAAATAGTTGTCTCTCAATTAGGTGGAGCTATATACAGTACCCACACAGTATTAAACTATTAGTTTAAATCTCATATACACCACTGGTTTAAATGTAATATACACAATCCATTCATCCCAACATGATCCATTCCAGGGGGACACAAAGCTCTCTATCTGGATTTCCCTCTTAATTTATGATTGCAATCACCTGTGTTGAAATACCTTCCTTATCAAAACACAGGTGATATATATTAAGAAGGAAGTCCAGGTAGATAGCATTTTGTCCCTCCTGGAATGGGTCATGTTGGGAGGTATGCACAATCTAATATACACCCCCCCTCCCCACTTCGCCCCAGCCCCTCCCCCCTCCCTGTTTTAAGTACCCCAGGCACTCCTAGGCTTAGTTCGGCCCTGGTTGTCAACTTGGTTAAAATGTTGATATGTCACATGATTACATCTGGAAAATTTTGACATAGTGTAAATGTTGACATTAGGGTTAGGTTTAGGACAGGGGCACATCAAGAGGGGAGGAGGCCCGTGCTCAGTCTCCGCCTGGGCCCACACCTCTCTAGCCAGCAGAGCAATAGGCTCTGGACACTAGGGCCACTAGAAGACCCAAGCGCTGTCTCAGAGTCTAGTGCGCATGCCCACGTCTCCAGGAAAATGGCGCGGCGGCCATATTTACTACTGCACATGCACGAAGCAACAGGAAAATGTTTGGGAAGCACTAGGCTAAGGTAAGCATTAGGGATACCTTAGAAAAGCACTGTCAACATTATAACCATGTCGACATGACCGCCGTCTACATACGATAGGACCCTGTGAATGGTCTGGTGATCTTGTGATAATAGCCAATGGCTTAGTAGCATTTGGTGTGCACCACAATCGCAATATTATATGTGATCGTTGATAGCAAAAGTAGCGGTTTAGAAATGCGACAAATAGATTTACTATTTCACCGTTCTGCAATGAATGATAGTTCCTACCGATATTAAGTGTTCTGATGTTTTCAGTAGATGAGATGTTTTGTGACACTGATTGTAGGACGCTGATTAACTCGGAGCAATCTGTGATTTTGTTAGATCGTGCTTCAGCCAATCAGCTCCCAACTGTCATTTTCCAAACACGTGACAGGAGCTGAACACATGACAGTTGGGAGCTGCTTGGCTGGGTCACCATTTATCATATGCAGCAAGTTTTATCATGCACAACGAGTTTTATCACTTGTTGATAAATTAGCCTCTAACTGAGTATATTGCAGTGGGGTGCTGTGAGGTCAGAGGCTGGTGAGGCACTACAGCCATAATGTCCACCGAATCCTGCCGATGACCCCTACCACCGCCAAGCCAGTGCCCGCTACTGCCTCTGAGCCGATGCCTGCTGCCACCGCCAATGGCTTACAAACTTGCCCACCATCAACTGACCCAGCCCTCCGCCACTAATTTGCATCTCAATCCGATGCCGCCAATGCCCGCTGCCTGCCTGCTCATCATACTTGTGATATATTGTACATTTTTATAGAAAAAAAAATAAAAATGAGTGTTTGGGACTGGGAAGGGAGTGGGAGGAGGACATGAATGCAATTTTGTTGTCCAGGGCTTTCATTAACTTAATGGAGAAGGGTCTGAATGGGTTAAAAAATGTAAAAAAAAAATGTGTGAGGTCCCCCTTCCTAAGTATAACCAGCCTCGGGCTCTTTGAGCCAGTCCTGGTTGTTTAAATACTGGGGGAAAATTGGACAGGGTTTCCCCGTATTTAGACAACCAGCACCGGGCTCTTAGACCGGTCCTGGTTCCAAAAATACGGGGGACAAAAGATGTAAGGGTCCCCCGTATTTTTAAAACCAGCACCGGGCTCCACTAGCCAGGGACATAATGCCACAGCCGGTGGACACATTTATGTAGGTCCCTGCGGCCGTGGCATTACCTCCCCAACTAGTCACCCCTGGCCGGGGTTCCCTGGAGGAGTGGGGACCCCTTAAATCAAGAGGTCCACCCCCTCCAGGCACCCAAGGGCCAGGGGTGAAGCCCGAGGCTGTCCCCAGCACCCCTGGGCGGTGGGTGCCGGGCTGATAGCCATAAGTGTGTATAAAAAAGAATATTGTTTTTTGTTGTGGAACTACAAGGCCCAGCAAGCCTCCCCCGCTTGCTGGTACTTGGAGAACCTCAAGTACCAGCATGCGGGGAAATAACGGGCCCGCTGGTACCTGTAGTTCTACAACGACAAAAAATACCCAAATAAAAACACAACACACACACCGTGAAAGTAAAAATTTATTAAAACACACTTACACACTCACACATACTTACCTACATCCCACGCCGGTCACGTCCACTTGTCCAGTAGAATCCAATAGGGGTACCTGTAAAAATGAGAGAGAGATTTCTTACCTACATCCCACGCCGATCACGTCCACTTGTCCATGTAGAATCCAATAGGTGGTTCCTGTAAAAATGAGAGAGAGATTACTTACCTACATCCCACGCTGGTCACGTCCACTTGTCCAGTAGAATCCAATAGGGCCGATACCTGTAAAAATGAAAATTATACTTACAAACAAATTAATCCACAGGAGGAGAGAGAGAAATTAATGAATATTGGGGGTCATTCCGAGTTGTTCGCTCGCAAGCGGATTTTAGCAGATTTGCTCATGCTAAGCCGCCGCCTACTGGGAGTGAATCTTAGCATCTTAAAATTGCGAACGATGTATTCGCAATATTGCGATTACACACCTCGTAGCAGTTTCTGAGTAGCTCCAGACTTACTCGGCATCTGCGATCAGTTCAGTGCTTGTCGTTCCTGGTTTGACGTCACAAACACACCCAGCGTTCGCCCAGACACTCCCCCGTTTCTCCGGCCACTCCTGCGTTTTTTCCAGAAACGGTAGCGTTTTTTCCCACACGCCCATAAAACGGCCTGTTTCCGCCCAGTAACACCCATTTCCTGTCAATCACATTATGATCGCCAGAACGATGAAAAAGCCGTGAGTAAAAATCCTAACTGCATAGCAAATTTACTTGGCGCAGTCGCAGTGCGGACATTGCGCTTGCGCATTAAGCGGAAAATCGCTGCGATGCGAAGATTTTTACCGAGCGAACAACTCGGAATGAGGGCCATTATACACTCGCTGACGCGGGAGGACGTTAGCACAGACAGGGGAGAGTGCTGCTGCTGGCTGGGATGATGGAGCAGGCGCCCCCGATAGTTGTGAGCCTAGTAGCTTTGCCCCCTGTAGCAGTGCTCCCAGTAGCAGTGCCACGAGTAGTTGTGACCCCTGTAGTTGTGCCCCCAGTCGCTGTGCTCCTTGTAGCTTTGCCCCTTGTGGCTGTGCCCCCAGTAGTTGTGCCCCTGTAGCTGTGCCCGTTGTAGCTGTGCCCCTTGTAGCAGTGCCCTGAGTAGTTGTGCCCCCAGTCGCTGTGCCCCCTGTAGCTTTGCCCCTTGTGGCTGTGCCCCCAGTAGTTGTGCCCCCTGTAGCTGTGCCCGTTGTAGCTGTGCCCTGAGTAGTTGTGCCCCCAGTCGCTGTGGCCCCTGTAGCTCTGCCCCCAGTCGCTGTGCCCCCAGTAGTTGTGACCCCAGTCGCTGTGCCCCTTGTAGCTTTGCCCCCAATAGCTGTGCCCCGAGTAGTTGTGCCCCCTGTCGCTGTGACCCCTGTAGCTGTGACCCCAGTAGCTGTGACCCCAGTCGCTGTGCCCCTTGTAGCTTTGCCCCCAATAGCTGTGCCCCCTAGCCGTGCCCCCGAGTAGTTGTGCCCCGTCGCTGTGCCCCAAGTCGCTCTGCCCCTAGTAACTTTGCCCCCAGTAGCTGTGACCCCTGTAATTGTGCCCCTTGTAGTTGTGTCCCCCAGTTGCTGTGCCCCTTGTAGTTGTGCCCCCCAGTTGCTGTTCCCCTTGGAGTTGTGCCCCCCAGTTGCTGTGCTCCTTGTAGTTGTGCCCCTTTTGCTGTGCCCCTGTTGCTGTGCCCCTTGTTGTTGTGCCCCCCAGTTGCTGTGCCCCTTATAGTTGTGCCCCTGTTGCTGTGCCCCCCAGTTGCTGTGCCCCTTATAGTTGTGCCCCTGTTGCTGTGCCCCTTTTAGTTGTGCCCCTTTTGCTGTGCCCCTTATAGTTGTGCCCCTGTTGTTGTGCCCCTGTTGCTCTGCCCCCAAAACAAACACATAAAAAAAAACACAAACACATACTTACCGCTCCTGCAGCGTTGTCCTCCGTCTCCGTCCGCCGTCTCGTCTCTGCTGTACTATGGGAGAGATGTCATGACTCATGACGTCTCTCCCATAGCAGCGCCGCTCAGACACTAGGGGTCAATTATGACCTCTGGTGTCAGTCAGCGGCGCTGGCTGCAGCGGGCGCCCACACAGCCCACGGCGCCTGCTGCAGCCGGGAAGGGGGCTCGCTAGTGATTGGACAGCGGATCCAGCACTGGATCCGCTGGGCTAATCACATCTGGGGCACTGACAGGGGCGTGCATTCATCGGGGCTGAATGCATGCCCCTGTCATTGCGGCACCAGTATAGGTGCCGCTTCCCCATTCATTTTCAATGGGCTTTCACAGCCCATTGCTGCGCCCCGCCCCCTGCCCGCCCCCCGCTGCCCGGACTTTTAGTGTTAGCAGCGGGAGGCACCTCTCCCGCTGCCTCCCACCTGTCCCTCACACGCAGCCACAGGGGGGGGAGAATTATTAAAATAATAAAAAAATATATTTATAACAGACTGTGTTATAAATATCTTCTTTTTATTATTTTAATCATTATGACAGGGGTGGCACTGCTTCCCCTGACTGCACGTCCCTGGTATATTGAACCTCGTATTGCTCTTCAATTAACAAGTAAAATGTAAAAATATTTAAGCAAGAGGCTCATCCTGCACTTGTATTGTGTTATGCTGCAAAGCCGCGGACAGCTGCAATACACGAGAAGGGTAAAAGGAATCTGGCAGCGGTGGGATTTGAACCCACGCCTCCAAAGAGACTGGAGCCTTAATCCAGCGCCTTAGACCGCTCGGCCACGCTACCAACAGATCTTTCAAGCCTTGTCCCCCCCCATTTATTTTTTAGTGGTCTCATACATGGCAGATCTTTATTGCATCGTAAAGAGTATATGGGGTAAATTTACTAAAGCTTCTAAATCAGAGAATTGGTGATGTATAGCAGCCAATCAGATGCTGTTTATCATTTTCTAAAAGGCAATAGAGAAATGATAAACAGCATCTGATTGGTTGCTCTGGGCAACATCGCCAATTCTCCGTTATAGAAGCTATAGTAAATGTACCCCTGTGGCACCCTCTGCAGTGGGGAGTCTGACCAAAACATCCTACAGAAGGCCCACAGCCACTGGCGTTTCTATAACGGGTGCAGTGTGTGCGGTGCACATGGACCCTGAGTCCACCGCACACGCTGCAGCCATTTTCTAAATACTCACCCCTCCGGAGTCCCGCGGCGACGTCCACGGCGGTATTAAAACTGTGAAAATGGCCCAGCAGCCATTTTCCCGGAGATCTGCGCATGCGCAGAAGAGTCTGAGCGCTCTAGTGGTCAGACTCTCAGCTCTGCCGGCAGAGAGGAGGGGGCCCGAACAGAGGAGGCTGCACCCGGGCCTCCTCCTCTCTTAAAGCGCCCCTGCCCACAGCCTCAATAATAAATCACGGGAAACAGATGGGGACACAGGGAATTCCAACCAAACATCCACTCCTGAGGATCACCTTGAAGGATGAAATGCTTAATCCCACCTGTCACTACTCTGACCCTGAAGATCCTTTTCTCCAACTGAAATGAAATGCGCAACATTCCAGTTCATAGACGAATAATGTATAAATAATGTGTATTAAATCATTTGTAGATTCGTGCACAGATGCAAGGACAAAAAAAAAAGGCTCAACTGGAAGCAACCTCATCCGTCTGCCATGTGTCAGATCACGATAGGACGCTGTCTATGTAAGAGATGATTACAACAGGAGGAAGTGGTCACTTTGTGCTTATTTATTAACATTTACTTATGTTATATAGTGGCAGCATATTCTCCCTTCATAGCACAGCACCCCTTTTCCCTCACAGTACATCACTCCTCTAACCTCACAGCCAGGGGCGGATTGGCCATAGGGCTCACCAGGAAGATTCCTGGTAGGCCGATGTGTCTGTGGGGCCTGTTTTGTGTGTTGTCATGTGGCCCCACCCCCCATATGACAGGCCGCCCACCGCACTCAGTACACTGCATTGTCCCCAGTCACTCTGTTATTCCATCTCTGCAGTACAGCAACTCTGCCATCCAGTGGCGCACGCAGGGGGGGTTTCCGAGTACCTGGAAACCCCCCCTGATGACCCCCTAAAATGTTTTGAGACGGAGACACAGCTGTCTCCGTCTCCACAAAAGCAAAAGCCGCGATCGCGGATGGAGCTGTAGCAAGAGCAGAGAGCTATGCAGCTCTCTGCTTAGAGAATGTCCCGGGTGCCGGGGGAGCTGCTGGCTGCGCATGCTCAGCCACAGCAGCTCCCTCTGTCCTCACGCTGCAGCGGCCGCCCCTCTGTATGTAAGTTTTAAATCATTGTTTAAGTGTTCTTTTGTATGATACGAATGCATGTATGTATGTATGTATGTATGTACGTATGTGGGTTTGTGAGTGTGCTTGTGTATGTACAGTATGTGTGTATGTATGTATGTATGTATGTGTTTACATGTGTGAGTGAGTGTATGTATGTGTGTTCACATGTGTGAGTTTGTGAATATATATATAAACGTGTGATATATATATATATAAAACATAGCAAAAGGACAGCACTCAGTAAAAATTAAATAATATTGACATGGTGGTGCAGGGTCCTGGAAATTGATACAGACACTCACTTTTGCAAAAGAAAAGAAAAAAAGACCATACTACAGCCCGACGGCCGTTTCAACTCTCCTGACGAAAACCACGGAGAGTTGAAACGGCCGTCGGGCTGTAGTATTAGGATCATGTCCAGATGTTTCTTCTGTAAGGAATAAACCCCTTTTTTCTTTTCATCATCAAAACGTGAGTGCTGGTCTTTTTTTCTTTTCTTTTGCAAAAGTGAGTATATATATATATATATATATATATATATATATAAAACCGGTAATCCTCCTTGGGTCCTGTAATAGGATCTCTAGTGAAGAAAAATAGGCGGCACTCCAGGGACTTATATAAAGTCAAACTGTATTCAAAAAATAAATTTCATGGAGCAAAAAACAACGTTTCAAGGCTCTACGGCCTTTTCATCTGGTTATGCATTATAGGTGAGGTCAAAAACAAAAAACAAAATACCTCTGTTTTTTTTCACCTCACCTATAATGCATAACCTGATGGAAAGGCTGTAGAGCCTTGAAACGTTGTTTTTGCACCATTAAAAAAATTTTTTTAATACAGTTTGACTTTATTTAAGTCCTTTGAGTGCCGCCTATTTTTCTTCAATAGAGGTCCTATCACAGGACCCAAGGAGGATTACCAGTTATATTAATTTCAGGAGGGCACCCTGGCATCTTTGCTTTTTATCATCCAGAGTGCCAGACGACCACACAAATATATATATATATATATATATATATGCAGAGGGTAGGTGCGGCACTCCAATGATTTGACCATGAAACTCAGTTAAACACAACGTTTCAATGCCCTTTATTTGTTAGGCATTTTCATCAGGATATACAACACATAATAAAACAACATACCTTATATAGCAAGTATCACCCTGTGTGGCGCCAAACACCGCAACGGGACTGCACACCCAGCGGGCGCGCACTTCAGATGAAGTCATGGCGTCCTATGAGAGGAAGCCAGACGTCGCATGAGGAAACCATCACCACAGCAGCCAATACTAACAACATAGAAGCACACGTAAGCACTCAATATACGGCTGGTTATTAGAATACAGGTTGAGTATCCCTTATCCAAAATGCTCGGGACCAGAGGTATTTTGGATATGGGATTTTTCCGTATTTTGGAATAATTGCATACCATAATGAGATAACATGGTGATGGGACCTAAGTCTAAGCACAGAATGCATTTATGTTTCATATACACCTTATACACACAGCCTGAAGGTCATTTTAGCCAATATTTTTTATAACTTTGTGCATTAAACAAAGTGTATCTACATTCCCACAATTCATTTATGTTTCATATACACCTTATACACACAGCCTGAAGGTCATTTAATACAATATTTTTAATAACTTTGTGTATTAAACAAAGTTTGTGTATATTGAGCCATCAAAAAACAAAAGTTTCACTATCTCACTCTCACTCAAAAAAGTCCGTATTTCGGAATATTCCGTATTTCGGATATTTGGATATGGGATACTCAACCTGTATTAATACAACATGCAACCGGAATATGATACACTGGAATCAATTGATAATGTGGGGCATTGAATTGATGTCTATAAAAAAGTTACCGATCAGACACAGCATACAGACAAATTTATCAACATGCTAGAGCCAATCAGAACCAAATCCAGGTTATATACCACTACAATAAATATATAGTAGATAATAGCTAACCTCATGGTAAACAAGAATTACTACAGAACCAACCCACTAGAGATACAGAACTATCTACTATATATTTATTGTAGTGGTATATAACCTGGATTTGGTTCTGATTGGCTCTAGCACCACATTATCAATTGATTCCTGTGTTTCACTTGCAGCATAGCACCTTGAAGAAAACGCCGCCAGGGCGTTGAAACGTCGGTGTAACTACTATGCTTGTTTGATTTATTTGCTGTGACCATTACACGTTTGTTTACTTTTCAAAATCCCGGAGTACCGCCTGGTTCTTTTGCTATACGGACAGGAGAAGTAATCCTGACCATAGAACCATACCTTCGATATATATATATATATATATATATATATATATATATATATATATCTGCAAATGATGAATGGCACTCCTTACTAGTACCGCACAACATGCTCCGGTGCCCGTCAGAATCAGATAAAATGTACGGAAGTAGGACGGCACTCATAGAGACTAGTAAACCAAAGAAAATCAGCACAGAATGCTGTAGCTGTATGACTCTTTTAAAGGAGTCTAACTCTGAAACGTTGACAAACAGCTTCAGTGTCCTGTGCTGATTTTCTATGGTTTACCAGTCTCAATGAGTGTCGTCCTGCCTCCGTACTTATATGTGTATGTATGTTTGTGTGTATATATCTATATATATATTTATTACACATACCTGCATATAACAATATATACACACCCAAACACCCACCCACGGAGACCACCCTCGCTAAATCCTGCGTTTGCCACTGCTGCCATCCAGTGATGCTGCCATGGCTACACGGTATCTTATACCTCTTGTGCTGCCCATATAGAGCCAATTCTACACAATTTTACAGGGCTACTTTTAGTTCCCAATCTGCCCCTGGTCTCAGACACAACTGCAGCAAAAGACGTAAGGAAGGCCACAATTGCATACAATCAGGCCACATGAGGAGAGATCCCGCCCCCCTTGACAGACCCCACCCCCTCATCAGACCGCATCCCCATCAGGGCTGCTTTCATAAATTTCCGCTGGCTGGTTTTCCATCCCAATCTGCCCCTACTCACAGTACAGCACTCCTCTCCCCTCATAGCACAGCACTCCTCTCCCCTCACAGTACAGCACTCCTCTCCCCTCATAGCATAGCACTCCTCTCCCCTCATAGCACAGCACTCCTCTCCCCTCATAGCACAGCACTCCTCTCCCCTCACAGTACAGCACTCCTCTCCCCTCATAGCACAGCACTCCTCTCCCCTCACAGTACAGCACTCCTCTCCCCTCATAGCACAGCACTCCTCTCCCCTCACATTACAGCACTCCTCTCCCCTCATAGCACAGCACTCCTCTCCCCTCACAGCACAGCACTCCTCTCCCCTCATAGCACAGCACTCCTCTCCCCTCACATACAGCACTCCTCTCCCCTCATAGCACAGCACTCCTCTCCCCTCATAGCACAGCACTCCTCTCCCCTCACAGTACAGCACTCCTCTCCCCTCATAGCACAGCACTCCTCTCCCCTCATAGCACAGCACTCCTCTCCCCTCATAGCACAGCACTCCTCTCCCCTCACAGCACAGCACTCCTCTCCCCTCATAGCACAGCACTCCTCTCCCCTCATAGCACAGCACTCCTCTCCCCTCACAGTACAGCACTCCTCTCCCCTCATAGCACAGCACTCCTCTCCCCTCACAGCACAGCACTCCTCTCCCCTCATAGCACAGCACTCCTCTCCCCTCATAGCACAGCACTCCTCTCCCCTCACATTACAGCACTCCTCTCCCCTCACAGTACAGCACTCCTCTCCCCTCACAGTACATCACTCCTCTCCCCTCACAGTACAGCACTCCTCTCCCCTCATAGCACAGCACTCCTCTCCCCTCACAGTACAGCACTCCTCTCCCCTAACAGTACAGCACTCCTCTCCCCTGACAGTACAGCACTCCTCTCCCCTCACAGTACAGCACTCCTCTCCCCTTATAGCACAGCACTTCTCTCCCCTCACAGTACAGCACTCCTCTGCCCTCATAGCACAGCACTCCTCTCCCCTCACAGTACAGCACTCCTCTCCCCTCATAGTACAGCACTCCTCTCCCCTCACAGTACAGCACTCCTCTCCCCTCACAGCACAGCACTCCTCTCCCCTCATAGTACAGCACCCCTTTCCCCTCATTGTAACACTCTCTCCTCACAGCACATCTTTCCCAAACTTGCCTACTTTTGAAAAAGCATTTCAGGGAGTTTTGTGAAAGTCGGAATTGCCATCGACCATCGATCGATCATTTAAAATCATTGATGGCCTAAGACCAATGTTGAATACTTTTGCCATCGAAGGGGGAGAACCAGATAGTTTCCCACCACTGATGATGCACAAGCGATGAATCTATATATATTTTTTTTACAATGTGCTGGGACACGGAGCTCTGCTCCCGACACTTCCATGAAACTCGGCTCACGGGCTTTTATTGGCCCACAGCTTACTGAATTGTAAAGCAGGGAAAACCCATCGATAGTTCCCTTGCAGATGGTTTCACATCATCGAGGTTACCCTATGTGAAAGTAACACCTATCAGCGCGGACGTGTTACTTCTACATCTGAGAATCGTGTCATACACATGACTTACATCCAAGCGTAAGTGAGCCACAATGTTAGTAAGATCTACTTGTTAAAGAGAAAAGACAGTGATATTTTCCAGGATTTGTTTGTGTATTGTGTGTTACAAGAGGTTCCATATACTGTAAGTGGCCACGGGAAACCTTATTTAAAATGCATGTAGCCATAGGGATCATTGAGCCTTATAACCAATGCAGGGAAATGGCGCTTATGATCCCATTTAAATGTGTGTATCTCTGATTTCTCTTTTTCCCCCAAGAATGTAATAGCTGCATAATGGGGATAAGTTACAATGAGGGAGATTTCTGGTCTATTCAGGGAGTCAGGGAGATTGCTACTATTTCAGGGAGTCTCCTGCAGAATGAGGGAGGGTAGGCAACTATGATCTTTCCTCTCTCCTCACAGTACACCACTCCCCACACACCACAGCACCACTCTCTCCACACAGCACCACTCACCCAACACACAGTGCAGCACATCTCTCCCCTCACAGTACAGTCCCCTCTTTCCTTACAACACAGCCCTCATCTTCCCTCACAACACAGCACCTCTCTCTCCTTACAACAGAGCACCCCTCACAGCAGAGCACTGCTTTCTCCTTACAACACAGCACCCCTCTCACCATACAGTACAGCACCCCTCTCTCCTTACACACAGCACCCCTTTCCCCACATAGTACAGCACCCCTCTCCTTACAACACAGCTCCCCTCACAGCACAGCACCCCTCTCTCCTTACAACACAGCACCCCTCTCCCCTCACAGCAGAGCACCACTTTCTCCTTACATCACAGCACCCCTCTCACCACACAGCACCCCTCTCTCTTTACTCACAGCACCCCTCTCTCCACATAGTACAGCACCCCACTCTCCTTACAACACAGCACCCCTCTCCCCACAAGTACAGCACCCCTCTCTCCTTACAACACAGCACTCCTCTCCCCACATAGTACAGCACCCATCTCTCCTAACAACACAGCACCCCTCTCCCCACATAGTACCGTACCCCTCTCTCCTTACAACACAGCACCTCTCTCCCCTCACAGCATAGCATACCTTTCCCTTCACAGCACCTCCCTCACCAGTCACAGTGCAGGAACTGGAAACTGACTGTGTGTGGCCTGGTGTAGGACTTTCGCTCTGACATAAAGTGCAGACTCAGGGGCACTGACGGGCTCTGCTGGGTGGCCAACACTGCCCACAATGTGTGGCAGGCCTATTATGAATGTTTGCATCATGCTTCGCCCCAGCTCCTATGGACTTTGCAGGGCAGCGGGCTTTGCATGGCTGGTCTGTGGAATGGAAGCCTCGCACAGAATGTGGGAGTGTTGGCGAGCATGAACTTGAGTGAGGCACTCCACACGCACTTAACATACTTAAGAGTTACAGCCATGGCTGCCGCTGCTTTTCCCGGCTCCCGTGTTGTGCAGCTGCTAGAGGCGGAACCATGAAGTGTGGCTCCCGATCCCCGCACGTCCCATGAGAGGAGCTGCTGCGGCCGAGCATGCCCAGTAGCCCTCCTGCAGCCATTTTACTTCTGGTACAGAAGGAGCTTCTGCGCATGAGCAGGAGCTGATCATGACCACTGGTAGCCATCTGACAAGCAGTGTGAACCGGATGGGCATGGATTGGGGAAGCAATGAACCTGCCAAGCGGCTGTCCCTGGGCTTTTACAGATGCCACTAGGCATCTACCTATGCTGGCCATGCCTAGGGCCTGTTCTGGGCACACTAAGGGGATAGAGTGGGTTAAATACAGCCCTGAATGAATCGAAGAGTGTCTATGCACTGCAGGACGACACATGCTGCTGAGCTGGGACTTGGGGGAACAAGACTATATATATATATATATATATATATATATATATATATACACAGAGTATCCTTCCCCACCTGAATACAGGTATCTTACAACGTTTCAAGGCATGGCAGCCTTTTCGTCAGGTAAGTAAACCCTGGTGCTGTGAAGAAAAACACAAAAACTTCACAGCACCAGGGTTTACTTACCTGATGAAAAGGCTGCCATGCCTTGAAACGTTGTAAGATACCTGTATTTTGTTTTTTGCTTTTTGTCACCATGTTTTGAATACTAAATCAGCTTTTACACAAGCCCTTGGAGTGCCGCCTGTTCCTTCGCCGCAAAACACCTGAGCCACAAGGGGGAAGGATACTCTGTGTATACGATTATTTGGAGGGCACCCAGGCAATTTGTCCTTTTAATCAGAGTGCCGGATGCTTTTTTCCTATATATATATATATATATATATATATATATCCAGTAGTGATGAGCGGGTTCGGTTCCTCGGAATCTGAACCCCCCCCCCCCCCCCCCCCCCCCCGAACTTCACCCATTTTACACGGTTCCGGAGCGGACTCGAATCTTCCCGCCTTGCTCGGTTAACCCGAGCGCGCCTGAACGTCATCATCCCGCTATCGGATTCTCGCGAGATTCGTATTCTATATAAGGAGCCGCGCGTCGCCGACATTTTCACTCGTGCATTGGAGATGATAGGGAGAGGACATGTGCAGTGTTCTCTCAGTTGTGTTCAGTGTGCTGCAAACATCTGTGCTCAGTGTGCTGCAAATATCTGTGCTCAGTGTGCTTGCAAATATCTGTGCTCAGTGTGCTGAAAATATCTACGTTCTCTGCTTGAAAAACGCTCCATATCTGTGCTGCATTGTAGTATATAGTAGGAGGACAGTGCATAATTTTGCTGACCAGTGACCACCAGTATTATATCAGTACAGTACAGTAGTCCACTGCTCTACCTACCTCTGTGTCGTCAAGTATACTATCCATCCATACCTGTGGTGCATTTAAGTTTTGCGCAGTATATATAGTAGGAGGATCGTGCATAATTTTGCTGACCACCAGTATATAATATATAGCAGTACGGTACAGTAGTCCACTGCTCTACCTACCTCTGTGTCGTCAAGTATACTATCCATCCATACCTGTGGTGCATTTTAGTTGTTGTGCGCAGTATATATAGTAGGAGGACAGTGCAGAATTTTGCTGACCACCAGTATATAATATATAGCAGTACGGTACAGTAGTCCCTGCTCTACCTACCTCTGTGTCGTCAAGTATACTATCCATCCATACCTGTGGTGCATTTTAGTTGTTGTGCGCAGTATATATAGTAGGAGGACAGTGCAGAATTTTGCTGACCATCAGTATATAATATATAGCAGTACGGTACAGTAGTCCACTGCTCTACCTACCTCTGTGTCGTCAAGTATACTATCCATCCATACCTGTGGTGCATTTTAGTTGTTGTGCGCAGTATATATAGTAGGAGGACAGTGCATAATTTTGCTGACCACCAGTATATAATATATAGCAGTACGGTACAGTAGTCCACTGCTCTACCTACCTCTGTGTCGTGAAGTATACTATCCATCCATACCTGTGGTGCATTTTAGTTGTTGTGCGCAGTATATATAGTAGGAGGACAGTGCATCATTTTGCTGACCACCAGTATGTAATATATAGCAGTACTGTACAGTAGTCCATTGCTATTGATATATTACTGGCATATAATTCCACACATTAAAAAATGGAGAACAAAAATGTGGAGGGTAAAATAGGGAAAGATCAAGATCCACTTCCACCTAGTGCTGAAGCTGCTGCCACTAGTCATGGGCGAGACGTTGAAATGCCATCAACGTCGTCTGCCAAGGCCGATGCCCAATGTCATAGTAGAGAGCATGTAAAATCCAAAAAACAAAAGTTCAGTAAATGACCCAAAAATCAAAATTAAAAGCGTCTGATGAGAAGTGTAAACTTGCCAATATGCCATTTACGACACGGAGTGGCAAGGAACGGCTGAGGCCCTGGCCTATGTTCATGGCTAGTGGTTCAGCTTCACATGAGGATGGAAGCACTCATCCTCTCGCTAGAAAACTGCAGTGCCACTCCTAGATAGGTCAGGTGTTTGTGTCGGCCACTTGTGTTGCTTAGCTTAGTCACACAGCTACCTCATTGCACCTCTTTTTTCCTTTGCATCATGTGCTGTTTGGGGACTATTTTTTAAATCTGCCATCCTGTCTGACACTGCAGTGCCACTCCTAGAAGGGGCAGGTGTTTGTGTCGGCCACTTGGGTCGCTTAGCTTAGTCACACAGCTACCTCATTGCACCTCTTTTTTCCTTTGCATCATGTGCTGTTTGGGGACTATTTTTTAAATCTGCCATCCTGTCTGACACTGCAGTGCCACTCCTAGATGGGCCTGTTGTTTGTGTCGGCCACTTGGGTCGCTTAGCTTAGTCACACAGCGACCTTGGTGCAAATTTTAGGACTAAAAATAATATTGTGAGGTGTTCAGAATAGACTGGAAATGAGTGGAAATTATGGTTATTGAGGTTAATAATACTATGGGATCAAAATGACCCCCAAATTCTATGATTTAAGCTGTTTTTGAGGATTTTTTGTAAAAAAAAAAACACCCGAATCCAAAACACACCCGAATCCGAAAAAAAAATTTCAGGGAGGTTTTGCCAAAATGCGACCGAATCCAAAACACGGCCGCGGAACCGAATCCAAAACCAAAACGCAAAACCCGAAAAATGTCCGGTGCACATCACTAATATCCAGTAGGTCCACACTCACTGCTACAGAATCTTCATGGGCGGTGCTCCATAAAGGTCCTCAGAAGTCAATACATATCCAGAAAATAGTACAGGCTTCCAAATGGATGAGATATTTATTATACCTCACAAATGCATCTCAGAATGAGAATAAGCTGCAGTCAAAATGGCATCTCAGCAGCATGTCGACGTTTCGGCTCCATCTGAGCCTTTGTCGAGACAGGTGATGTCACAACAGGTATTCACTCATCAACCCAAGGGGGCTGATGGGTGATACTGAATATCCATTCTTCATATATCATACTTAATATTTGCTTCATAAATGGGCCCCAGAGAGAGAGACCCTGTGTAGTGGGCAGTGTATGAGGAGCAAACTTATGGCAGCAGAGGGTGCTGGACAGTAACCTTCCACCCCCACTGAGCTCCTTTCCCAGTCTGTATCTTTTGCTAAAGGGGATCTCCACAGCCATCAAGAGAGAAGTGCAGTGGGCAGCCAAACAGGTAGATCCTCCGAGGGTGTGAATCATTAGGTCTACACTAGAAAGGTCTACAGTCAATAGGTGTACCATTAATGGTTGACAGGGTCAAAAGATCGACATGGAATAGGCAGACAGTAGAAAATATCAACGGAGTCAAAAAGTCGACATGGAAATGGTCAACACAATCGTTTCATTTTTGGGGGGTGTTTTGTCGTTTTTCTGCTAGAAAAAAAGCCCTGGATGAGGGTGTAATGGTGGGCTACAATAGTGCATGGCTGAGGCTGGGCTTTTCCTTTTGCTGTTTGACCAACAGAACATT